>NC_089650.1:41308200-41620700 GCF_037042795.1 Molothrus aeneus | reverse complement strand
CCTTAAATTCTATATAACATTTAACTTGAATTTAAAAAAATCCACATGTACCTACTAAGCATATCATTTTATTGCAAGTTATATCATGGGTATTCATGAGCAGCAAATTTTATTTTAGGAAAATAATTTATCATTAACTTTTCAGACTACACTCAGACAGGCTTTTAACAGATGTTAGCAAGTTTCTATTTAACGAAGCAATATAACTGAAAAAAATCTACTCTTGGTAGTAACACTTGAGTCTACAATTCCAGAACATAATGTAACATGAAAAACCCCAGATAAAGGTAACCACAATATAAGCAGGTGAAATGCATGTGAAGTAATCAAGATATTTTGTTTTGCCACCTTGCTAAAGAGCCAAAAAACATCAGCTACATCTGTCTGCAATCGAAGAAAAAAGTACTATTTAACAACATCCTACCTAAAAGCAGCTTCCCAAAAGCAGTTCATTCCACAAACATCAGAGGGCAGCATCCAATAGGAATTCCAGAAAGATACAGACAAATTCTTACACCTAACAGAATAAGACAAAAATAACCTATATGAATGTTACTGATTTTATGGCAAAGTTAAATGGATAGTCTCCTAGCTCAAGCATAACTTGAACAGTTAATTAGCTGGCAGAAAACTGGCCATGTAATGCAACTTGAATACAAAGGAGAAGGTATTAGAAGCCAATCAGAATTTTTGAAAGGTAGAATGGTCCCATTCTTTAGCCTTTCCTCTTCATATATTTTCAGAATGAGAAAAAACAGAGGGGCTGAGATTTTTGAGGCTCCTGCTATGTTCTAGGCTTAAATTAAACCCATAGGTAACGACAAAGGAGTGCATGGCAACACTTATTGCTACAAAGAACTTTATCTTTTCAATATCTTTGTTTACTTAAATTAGAGGAGCAACTGTAACTTTTCATTTTTGAGGTTACATTGTCCGTTTAACACAATCCCTATTCACCCATTACTCTAGTTAGTGCAAACGTGCAAATCGGATTTTTAATAAAAAGCAGGACTTAGCAGCACCAAGGAATTCCATTGTTTTGTAACAGATGGTTAATGCAATACAAAAATAATCACATTTCACAAGTTTTCTTTCTACATACTAAAAGCAAGACTAATAATTTATTGATTTGTACTACATTACCAGCTAAAAAAAAGCAGGGTTTACTAGTTCATCATTACATTTTATGCAACAGCAATATAGGAAATATTTTTAGATAGAAACAAAAGTGTGTATTTCAAAGGCTCTGGTAAGAAAATCAACATCAAGAATTATGATCTGAAATGAGTAAGCAGAATATTGTAAAGCAAGAGGCACTCTCTTGAGTGACCTTCTCTGCTCCCTGCCCTGGTGATACAAAGCCAGTAGTGTTTATTCTCCTTTGAAAGTTAGTATCTGTGAATGAAAGACATGTGCAAGAAAACCGACACAAAAGCTGCTGAGTTTCATCAGGAGTATTTAAGGACTATGGCTCAGAACTCTACTGAAAGTTGGCTTTGCAAGTTTGAAATTAATCAGTACCATCTTGGTAGCATAATCTGAAACCTGTGAAGGCCAATGTTTTGCAAATACCAGACAATAATAGCTGAATGTAGCATCAAAGAATGTCAAGATCAGTAATTTCTGCTTTTTGTAACACTTGAGAAAAACGACCTGTTAAACACAGCGTTTGACAAAGCCTCATTTAAGTGCTGTGGGGGATGGTGCAGTTCTTTGCTAGATCACAGGAAATCCTTGTATTCTGTAGATAAATGTGTTCACAAGAATTTTCAATTTCATATTATTTCATGACTTAAGAATGCTCTCCACAAATAAATACCCAGGTACAAAAAAACAAAAAAAAATATAGACTGCAACTCTATTTCAGGGATATCTGCACTGCTCCTTACCAAAGTATAAAACCACGAGTTCTCTCTGCCAGATTCTTTTTTGTATTACTCTTTGTGGCTTTGGAAGTTTTATAAAAACTCCAAGGCACATAAGGTCTTCCACTTATGTGAAGAACAATCTTTATGATCTGTACTACTAGCTTTTTGAAGGAACTGTTTCTCACTACTTTTAAGATAAATTAATAGACAATCTCTCCAAAAGAGTTGTGGTTTGGAAGACTATTACGCTATTATTACAGGGGATTCCTCTTTCATTTGTCAATAAGAGCTTTCTTAGCTGTCTTGAGCATTATCCTACCCAAACTACCAAGGCAAGAGGCAAATCTGAAGTAATGGCTGTGTCACTTCTCTGACACATTAGGCCTTTCAAACATTCCATTTAGCCCAAGATTATCAGCCTTGGGTTTGATTCATAAACTGCATATTTAAAACAAAAGTGTTACTAGAATACATAGGTATGCAGTTTACCTAATGTTAGCTCAAGACATTCTCCTGTCAACAGCAATCTCCCTCAGTTTGGCCACATGCTACCATACTCCCCAAAGGTTTTTCATTTAAAGGATTAAGATACTGGAATAATTGGACAACATTTTCTTCTTGTCATTCACATTAAGATCATTTAAAATGCCACTCATTAAAGTATTTTTTTACTTGAAATGAAACCTGATGAAAGCTTGGACTACAAACAATTGCTTTGTACAGCTAGGGAGTTGCATAATACCTGTTCACAAACAGGTACAGTCATTGTTACCTCAGAGAGGTTACTAGTCAGACAGGAATAGTCACCTTCAGTACCATGGAGGGATATTTTGCTCACATCTATTATTGTTATGTGATTAAAGGCCAGTCCCCACAAATAGAAAGCAGAAAATTATGTAAGGTGAAACAAACTAAACAAGGCACACGGAGCATCCCAACACAGCCCCAATTCACAAGGGCAGAGAGAGCCCATGAACCAGGCAGATGATCCATGCACCAGCCTAGGCAAGGTAACAGGAGAGACTCTCCAGACCAGTTTACCAACTGCCTAATGGGATTACTGCCTGAAAGGGTGTAGGACTCATTGTGGGATCAAAGGTGGGCTGGGGAGGAAGGAGAATGCAAAAAACAGAGAGATGATAAGAGCTTCCAGTCACATGTGAAGAGTTCTGTTTTCCTGGGTGTGGGAATGGCTCCATCCCATCTGCACACGCAGAGGTCAGAGTGGCTGCAGGTGAGAAGATGGCCACAGCCACCAGACCAGCCTGCAAGCAGGGCAAGGGCTGGGAGCCAGGTGTCAGACAGGCCCTAAGACTGGCCAGACTGCAGGGAACAGCGAGTCTGAGCTACTGAAAGAACCTCTCTCATAGCCACAAGAGATTAGGGTCTGAGGCATGGCAACTGGAAGCACCAGCAAGTCTGAGCTGGCCACCTGGTGTTTGAGAAGTGGCTAATGTGGTCAGGAGCAGCTATCCATAAGACTCCCTTTCATGAGGCAATCCTGTGGGCAGCTGCCACAAGGCTAAGGCTAGGAACTGGAAAGGTCCAGCACATTCACCTGTACAGGTGTCTGCACATCCAAGAGGGTGTGAGTAGCAGAAACTGAATTGGGTCTGCAAGCCTCAAGGATCCACATACTCAGGTCAGCAGCAGTGGAGACCAGAGGATCAGGAGCCTGTTCCTGGATGGACCAGGTGTCTAAGGCCAGTTACTGGAGGAATCCACCTTACATACATTGATGTATTTTTCATTAAAACCTTTCACCCTGATCAGTCAGAGAAGGGAACAGGATCAGGACGCTTGTTTGTGGTTGTGCAAGCACTGTTTCCTGTGTGCTGATCTCTGCGGCCAGCCATGTGTGTTTGCATTAAGAGCCTATAATCCCACTGGAATAAACGCCCCACTTTGCTACTGCCTAGATACTCAGGAACATGGAAATGCAGCAGCCTTGCCTGCATCACACTACTGGGCTGGACAATTCCTAACACATATCACTGTCAAAAATATAAAAAAGAAGAAATATGAAGTTTCAAAATTCATTGGTGTCATAGAGAAGCATTCTCAATGATCTGTTTGCCAATTCAAAGCATCTTTTCCTTAAGCAACCAGCCACTTCTTAACCACCTTTATCAGTTAATCTAGCTTCAACATCCCTGAGTAGCAGAAATTTTAGTATTGCAGACATCGAAAAGGTGTCTATATTGTGACCTGAAAACTTTTTAAAAGAAAGGACAATTTCAAATTAGTTTGTGAAATACATAGCAGTGAATAAATTGCAGTCACGAAGACTGAGGCCCCGTGCTCAGGCAAGTCAAGTTTTAACCATGAGAAGCCCCTCAACAATCAGTGGCAACCTCCTTTTGTTAATGGAGATCATCGTTGTTAGAAACCCTTTTCAATCCATGTGGCATATTTGTACTACTGTAACTCCACAGCAACTTAGCAGAAGGTCCAAATGGTGAGGGATGCAGCCCTGATGACTACGTTCCTGTCAAAATTCCTTTCATTAACAACCTAAGTTTTATCAACTGCATGAAACAACCAATAGACAGACTCATGTCTCTCCTACAGCACAGCCCACAAGTGCAGCAAAACAGGAAGGATGCATTTCCTTCCTGCTCATAATCACACAGGAGTAAAAAACTGGGATGATAAATGCTTAATTCAACTCTGAAACGCGCTAAGAATTTCTAATTCTCCTCAACAGCTTTTCTGAACCTTTCCAGCAAGAGCAGAAATTTGTTATGACATATTTAGTCATAGAAGCAATGGCTTTATTAGATAGGAGATAGTCGATGCAATGCTAGATGTCTGATACCTCAACTTTTAAACTGGAAAAATCTTGATAAAGTTTCATTGCTTCACAACATTCCTATGCAAATAATATTTGCTGGTCAAATGCTTGCCAAATTCAGCAGTTTTTAAATGAAGTTGCAACTTCAAATCATTGAACGTTTAATCCTTTTAAGTTTACTTCATATTTTGAAGTGCTTTGACAGGTTCTGGACCAATTTCTTAAAATAAGAATAGCTGAAAAGCAAACTGGTAAAACTGCTGGTTAAGCTCTAATACCAATGAAAACAGCTGTGTACAGGCCAAGGAAAGATCCAGCTACCTGTTATAACCACCTTCCTCTGCTAAGCCTGTGGATATACTTTCTGCCCTTTTCCATGCACTATAATCCACTTAACTCTCCCTCTGCCAGAACAGTTAGAGAGCAAGAGACAGATACAATCAAACATCAGTGCCACACATAGAACGGTATGGCTGGCAGCACAAAAATGCTAAACTACAGTGTAAGGGAAACACGTTCCATCTTAATAGGGTCAAATTCACTGACCTCACTAACTTCACAGAACTGACAACAGACTGATTCCTTCTGTATATCTCAAAATTGCTATTATTAGAATAGCACTTTTTTGGACCTGAATTGAAAGATGAACATTATCTGCCTAACTGAAGTGGCAATACTGACATAATATTGCCTTTGAGGGAGTCAACAGCTCCTCCCAGTTTTGTATCATCTGCAAATTTGCTTAGTATTCCTTCCAGTCCTGCATCCAAGGCATTTATGAAGATGTTTAGCTATTAAATTCTTAAAGTGTTCTTCAACTGCTTCTATCAAGTCTCAAGATACAAGCCTTCACTCTCCAGTCCTCTTGTTCCTCAGGCGAAAGTAGTATTTGAAACAAACAACTCCTTACTAAACTGATTATCCAATAAATTCCTGTGAATTATTATGTTTATTGGAGGACCCTGCCTCAACCCGTAATTCTAGCTTCAATATGGTACTTCCTTTTAAGTTATTTTCTTCTTAAACATGTCACCACCATTGCTAAGTTCTTCCAGGTGTAGTATTTCAAAGCCTTATTCAATGCTTGAAGTTTCCATGTTTGCATGTTTCCAAAAACCAACAGAAAATTCAATGTCTCCCTTCCCTATCCCAGAGCATGATCAAGCTCTTTCTGCCCTTGTGGAATATACCAAACTGGACTATTCAGGCAAAGAAAACACTTCTTGGCTAAAGAAAACAGAAAAACACTGCTGAGTGCATGAATGCCTTCAGATGATAGATTCACTTTGCTGAACTGTATTTTAAAGCTATCAGTGAACACAGCTGAAGCAACTCACTTATGAAAGTTACCATTAATGCATACAAAATGTTAAACTTCAAGGACTAGAAGGTGATCTAAATGCAATTTACTCTGTAAGGTTATGCACCCTTCAGGATATTACATGGTCACCAGACAGTCATAAGTGGCCATATGATATGTGGCCATAGTGCTCAGTCAGTCTCTGCTGGAGAAGTAGCTGATGTATAAAAACTGAAAAACACCGATACATTCAGCAAGATGTGTGTGTCACAATAGTGAATGTAATGCAGTTTAACACTCAAGAATAATTTACAAATGCATCTAAAGGAACATTCAGTGGGACATTCTTAACTGCCACAGGACAGAGCTTTTCCCTAAAAGCCTTTTCTCTTTTCTAAGAGTCTGACTCACAAATAAGTTTTACACATGCACTCTTTGCACAAACAGCATGTTTCAATAACTTACAACAGGGGACGTTTATCCTGAGCCTTCAGCTTGACAGCAGTTTATAAGTAAAGAGCTCCCACACAGGTGACAACGCACACTGGTTTTGCAAGGAGATGTACCCCCAAAAAACTGTATACAGTGGAATGTTTTGTGGCATTTGAGACCTTTAGAAAAGAGCTTTGTCAGTTTGTAAAACTTTTCTATTTGATGACACATTTGGGGAGATTTATATCTCATCTAACTGCAGCAAGAAGCTTCTTGCACCTTGCTGAGGATCTTCTCCACTCATATATTTAATTTAAAAACTACACTTTTAGTATGAATACTAGAACAGTACAGCTTTTAAAATAAACTTGGTTCATTTTTTGCTTACTAGCAGTATGATGCAGCTGAAAGTCATTTCAGTGTTCAATAGTATAAATCGTTTATTTACATTATCTTCTACCCAACAAAAGTTTGCTTCATTTAAACTGCATGTTTTCTTTAGTAAAACAAATATCATACATGTTTTTTTATCGTATTTTTATTTAGAACTAGTAGATTTCAACCACTCACAAGAAGTGAGTGGTTCTTCACAAACTAGAAGTGAGGCACGATTATCCTTACATCTTTTTCATGTTAAAATCTGAATTAACTTGAACTAATGCAAAAACACGGGGGAAAAATTCTTTTAAGTAGCTACACCAGTCGATAGCTGGGTTTCACATTTCAGCTGACTCCACCCCTAGTGACTCAGAAGGCTGTTTCATGGTATTCCAAGATTATTAAGTCAGAGTTTGTCATCCTGCCATCCTCTGTAGGTCCTTTACAACAGCATCGACAATTTTATAATTACATGATGAGGCAATGCATGATGAGCGCTGAGTTGGCCAAAAACGAGGTAGTTTTCAAGCAGGTCACCACACCAGATCAACTCACTCGTATGCTCAGAGGAGCACAAGCAGTACAAGGACTGGGGGGCGCCAGAGCTTGTACAGCACCGGGAAGCAGCGACCATCGCCAAACCTACAAACTCACTTTGCTTTAAACTGCTGTGGAATCTGAGCAGAGGTAGAGCTAGACTGGCCCAGAATGGTCTGGTCCTCCATTTTTCTCCATTTTCAGTAACAGATTTCTCATCACTCCCCTTTTCCTGGCTTTAGGGTTCCGGTAGCCACAGGTGAACAGGATTATGAAACTATACTCTAAAGGAAAACTAGTAATTTCCATTCCATAGTCTCAATCACCACTTGGCCACACTAAAATTTCTGCTGACAGAGGGCAACAGAACTTTGCAGAGTGTGAGATGCTCGGATATGCACTCCTTTAATTACAGAACTGAACTCACTGCTTTCTGTGAGACTGGCTCTATTAAGGTATCTCATAACAAACAGTTTTGGTTCACTGAAGTTATGTTCGATAGTCATACAGTTACTAAGTTTCAGACCTGAACGAGCACCGTGAAATTTTATCCTTTTGGAAGAAGGAAACGCAGCCCTTCACTCGCCCTGTCCCACCAAGCAGCAGCCAGGGACGGGCTCAGCGCCGCGGGGACGCGCACGGGGACGGCCTCGGTCGCCGGCAGCGCCACTGCTGAAACTTTTCCTTGCTTGTTTAAGGCTTCCCCATCCGCCAGGACCCGGCCCGCGGGAGGCCGGGAGGGAGCGCACAGACACCACCGCCCGCTGCCCCGAAAGCGCGGCCAGGCCTCGGCGCCGCCGCCCGCCCGGCCCCGCTCCGCCCGCGGCCGGCACGGAGAGCGGCGCGCCGCTCCCGCCCTCCCGGCCCTCCCCGCAGGAATGCGCCGGGAACCGCCGCCTGCGCCCGGCCCCGGCCCCGCGTACCTGCCGCTCCCCGCCGCGCCTCGGCCCGCGCTCCCCGCCTGCCGCCAGGCACCGGGCGTGGCGGGCTCTCGGGCCTGCCTCTCGCGGCCGCCGCCGCCGCCGGGCTCCTGCTCCAGGGACAGGGCCAGCTGGCTGAGGCCGTAGAGCAGCGAGCAGACGGCGCAGCCCAGGCACAGCAGCGCCACCCGCGCCAAGCGCCGCATCCTCCCGCCCGGCGCGGCGCGGCACTGCCGGGCGGGCCCGCGGCTCCGGCGGCAGCGGGAGCACGACGGGAGCGGCAGCGGCGCGATCCCAGCGCGGCCCCGGCGTGCGAGGGGCGGGGCGGGGCGGCCAGGGGCGGGACCGGGCCCGGAGCGGGGCCGGGCGGGCCGCAGGGCGGGGCCGGAGCGACGCCCACTGTTTATTTGCCCCAAAAGTGAAAAAAGGCGCGCCTCCTTTTTCCCGCTGCACCCTTGTGTTCATCGCGGCCCTGTGCTTAACCTGGTCTCGGCCCCATTCTGGCCTTGGTCCCTGGGAGAAGTCGAGCGACGAAGTATCCAAAGTAGAGACAGTGGCAGTCCCGGTCTGCTCAGCTCTGGTGCGACCTCACAGTGCCCCCACTAAAATTTCTGCTGACAGAAATCCCGTGTGCGGTTTTGAGAGCCTCAATATAAGAAGAACGTAAAGCTGCTAGAGGGTGTGAGTGTTCATTAAGGGCCAAAGCTCCCTCAAAATGACACTCTTTTCTTGCCCTTAATGTTTCTGTTGCACTAACTTTTCCTGTGTGAAAACTTCACAGCTGCCTCTGCACAAGAATATTCTGTACATATAAATATCTAAAGGGAGGGTGCCAAGAAGGAGACAAACTCTTCTTGGTGATGCCAAGCAGTAGAACAAGAGGCAATGGGAGAAACTGGTACACAGGAAGTTCCACCTGAATATGAAGAAGAACTACTTTACCTGCAGGTGACTGAGCACTGGAACAGATTTCCAGAGAGGTTGTGGAGTCTCCCTCACTGGAGATATTCCAGAACCATATGAACACAATCCTGTGCAATGTGTTCTAGGAGGACCCTCTGGTCCAGGCAGGCTGGACCAGATGACCCACTGTGGTCCCTTTCAACATTTACCCATTTTGTGATATGCCCCCTCATTCCTTAGGCAGCTGAAGTTACACAGATGTCCTTTCTCCTCATACAGACACAGTCTGAGAATGCAAATCACTTTGGATGCAGGCCCCTTCCCTGCTCTGGCCTTGGCCCACAGGTGGCTGCGTGGCACCCTGGCCAGAGGAACAGATGGGTGCTGCTGGGCAAGGGAGATGCTGAGCCAGAGAAGCTTGGAGAACTGAGCCTGAAGGATTTGTTTGCAGTCACTAGCAAAGATAGGGGTATTTTAACGCACCAAGTCATGCTTCTGGACAACAAAATGTAGGTCTGGGAAGTGGCAGAAGAAATAATAGCTGTACATCTTGCTAGATGGGGGAGTAATGGTTGGGTTTCAGCTGAATCCAACACAGTAGTGCATCCTCTGTCTAGCCCAGACCACTGAGCAAAGGCCTAACAGTTTGACTAACCTATACTATTGCCAAGGTATTTTAAAGTCATTATTCAGTGCTGCTCCCTCAGCTTCTGGAACTGACTAAAAAAATACAAATTTGGAATAATTCTGTTTACTTCTTTGTCCTTACAGTGCATTGGCTCTCATTTTTCCTATGGACTAGAAACATCCTTTTTTAAAGCAAGTGATAATATCCCCATTCAAGACCCTGCATTTTAAGAAAAACGCCAACATGTCCTCCAATAAACTATTAAAAACAGTTCTGTTATAGCTTTTGTGGTCTAAGGATGAATGTTGTATGTCAATGCCCATAAAACCTGAGCCATAGCTTACTGCTGTTCTTGGCTGTGCTTGAAAGAAGGGGAAAGCAGGATGCCAGCTGGCAACTCTGATAGTTGGAAGAGAAGTAATGCCAAAATTGTTCATCACCTCTTCCTCAAAATAAAAAGAAAATTAGGAGAAAAGGTGGCCCTCAGAAAATATAGGCTACTCCACTCTGTTTGCAGTGAAGATACTGGGATGATTATCAAAAGACATAAGCAGGGAAATTGAGGCTGAGAAAAAAACAAAACATAGAATTCAAGAGGAAATAAGGAACTAGGGAGGATGAAATCAGGGCCAAAGATGGCAGGGTGGTGATGGGAGAGTCATAGGTGAAATGGGAGAGGATTAGGAAAAAGAACTCTGGAAGGAGGCTACTGGCTTGCATTGCAGGAAAAACTAGCTCTGAAAGCACCGCTCAAGGTCTTAGCTGGACTTTCTGTCCCTCTGTTCTGTGTTTCTTAGTGCTTTCTGCCACAGGCTGCCATTCAGCTTCCCTGATTTTGTGTTTGTGCTCAAAATCGGCTCCATGGCTCTCATTGCACCTGCTGACCCGTGTCACGAATTCTTGCACTCTCCCACTTCACAGCCCTTTGCACACACTGTCAAGTCCATATGGCAGGGAGTGAGTGTGTGAGTAACACAGACATGAGAAGCAGAGCAGAGAGATATAATGAAGTATTTACTGACAGCAAGCTTAAAAGCAGAGACCACTTATTCCCTGCTGAGGTGTTACACTTGTCTTTTATATGGAAGAGTGTTCCAGCTAGGGAAAATGAGGTCTGAAGGGTGTTATAGTGGCACCAAGAATAAATGTGACAGAGAAGAAGAAATTATATTTTTAAGAGGAGAAAATAAATAAGGAGTGCTAAAGAGAGGTGACAGAGGGATAAATTTTTTTTATTATTATCAACCATGTCATTACCCAAGTATGAATTTAAGGACTTCATTCAGTGCTGTTCAATAATATGTGAATAATTAATGAATGAGAATATATCTGCAGTGTTCTAAGAATATAACTAAGGCAAGGTCAGAAAGAAAGCATCTTTGTTAAGCCCTCTGTTGCTATTGGGGAGAAAAAAACCATACACACACAAGGCTTTTTGTCAAACTGCAAAATCTGTCCATTTAATCTAAGTATCAGTTGGTCTGATAAAATGCTTCTTACTACAAACTTGGCCTTGTGAATAAGGAAAATAAGCAAAAGTTACTGAAATGCTATACCTAAATTGTATCACTGAGGAAAAAACCATTATCAGATGGTATATAATTACACAATTAAGTTTATAAATTCTTTAAAGATTAATAATTATATGTCTTTATTACTTACCATGAAAAGTTTATGAACAATATGTAACATTTTATGCTACAAGGTCTGCTAGTCTTTAATTAACTTAAAACGTGAAGAGTTACAATCAGATGCAAGATTATCTGCTTTTATTGATTCTAAATCTTTAATCCTTTTCTTGACTAGAATTTAGTTATTTAACTATGTATCTTTTGTATCTTTAGTATTCAATTCTATTTACTGCCTCCAGAAAACAGCTCAAATCCAGAAAAAAACTATCTTAATAAACTACAGGTGACAATTTTTTTAAAGAATCAGCATCTGATATTTCTGTAAGTGGGTTCATAAGGGTCATAAGAGCAGTCACTGTGAGCCAGAAAAGGAAACCAACATTCTAACAACTCATTAGATAAAGAGATAAATCAGATCAACTTAAATTTAAAAAAAATCAGTCCTAATCAGATGCATTTGTATCATTCCCCCTGGTTTTGTTCTTTCACAAATTAAACCATTAATTGAGTTGGTAAAGCAATAAGATTTTGTGCTGATAGATTTGTGTCAACACTGCCCTGTATGCAGACCAGTTAAGGGTTTTTCAAAGGCAAAGACACTTCCTTTGATGTTCACGTGCCCTTTCATACAAGCTGCGGTGTCAGCACTTGGCTATGGTAGATTGCAAGGTTGGGTAAGTAGGAAGAAACTGCTTTGCTGCCATGTGTTGTACATATGGTATCATCAGACTTCTTGGGGCAATGACCCTGTTCTCTTGCTGCCAGAAATCACTTTTTTCCCTGCCTATTAACTTTTAAGAAAAAAGACTTAGTTTGGTGCAACTGCCTTCCACTCTTATTGCATCTACCCCTTCAAATTTCCTAATGTATAAAAATATTAACCAAAATTCTCAAAATCAATTTTCATTGACAACCAAAATATTATTACCTTCCCCCATTACTTTCCTATTTAGCTCTCATTGTTTAGCATTGTAGTGTGTTCAACCTACTTCAAGCAGGAGCTTAAAATATTTTGCAATTATTGTTGATAATCACAATAGCACCCAAAGACAATAGGAAAAACATCGAGGACAATAGTGCACAAAATTAAGTAAGCTGCCTCGTAAACTGCTTAGGAAGTGGTGTGATACTTTGCAAATTTCCCAATTTCTTCTAATTTGAATCAATTATTTCTTTATCAATAGTACACTTCAAAATTTATTTAATAGATCCTTTGTGAACAATTGTAAGTTATTGAATATTAGTCAAAATATTTGTAGCATTCCTCTTAAGAAAGTTCAAATTTCATGGTCTAAATCAATAAGCATCTATATATGTAGACTTGCACAGTATTTAATAGTTTACTACATTAAAAAAAGCAGAATGAATACTTTCTAGGAGCACAAAGATAATTTTCTTTTTAGCTTTTTTTCAATGTTTTTGTGTCAAGTCCTTTTTTTCTGAAAAGATTTCTACATTTGGAGCTCCCGAACATCAGTCCAGAAGGGATTCTTAATGTTGGACTTTTGTTTCTTTGCGTCATCTAAAACTTTCCAAAGACCATACCTGGCATGGGTATAATAAAGAGAAGATAGGTGACAGCCAGTATGGCTTTACTAAGGGCAAATTGTGCCTGACAAATTTGGTGGCCTTCTGCAGTGGGCTTGGAATGTTGTTGGATGAGGGAAGTGCAGAGATGCCATATACCTGCACTTGTGCAAAACATTTGAAACATCCCATGCAATATCCTTGTCTCTAAACCAGAGGTTGATGAGAAGCTCAACATGACCCAGCAATGTGTGCTCGCAGCCCCGAAAGCCAAACGGGTCCTGAGCTGCGTGAAAGCAGCGTGGCCAGCAGAGCGAGGTGGGGGGATTCTGCCCCTCTACTCCACTCTCATTAGAGCGCACCTATATTAGTGTGCCCAGCTCTAGGGTCCCCAACATAAGAAGGCCATGGACCTGCTGAGAGAGTCCAGAGGAGAGCCGTGAAGATGACTGAGGGCTGGAGGATCTCTCCTGTGAAGAGAGCTGGGCTTGTTCAGCTGGGAGAAGAGAAGGCTCTGGGGAGACCTAACTGCAGCCCCCCAGTACCTAAAGGGGCCAAAAAGAGAGCTGGAGAGGACTTCTTACAAGGATATGTAATTGGTAAGATAAGGGGAAATGGCCTTAATCTAAAAGAAGGTAGGTTTAGGTTAGTTATAAGAAAAAATTGGCTATGAAGATGTGGAACACCAGAACAAGTTGCCCAGAGCAGCTGTGGATGCCCCATCCCTAGAAGTTTTCAAAGCCAGGTTGGATGGGGCTTTGAGCAACCTGGTCTAGAGGGTGTCCCTGCCCATGGCAGGGGGGTTGGAACTGGGTGACCTTTAATGTCCCTTCCAACCCAAACCATTCTGGGATTCTATGATTTGTGTTTAAAATACTTTTGCAAAGAGTCAAAGCAAACATACTTACTTCTGCAAATATGTACCATATACAATAAATATAGAAATAAGGCATGAAGGGCTGGTGTTTACTTGTTTGTTTATTTATACATAACTATATTTAAGTTTAAAAGTCCTTATTGTGTCCTGCTGTTGTTTGCTACAGCATCAGGTGTTTTGAGTCCTGAAACTCAGATCAGGGTTTTTAAATTTTTATATTTTTTTATCTCTAATAGAACAAATATTTACTAGCCGTAACCCTGCACAACAGTAACTTTACATTATGCCTTGAAAGTTCAATTTTTAAGATGAAATATATGAAATAATCTGAAAGTAATCTAAAGTATTTTTTACCTTTTCCATTTCACAGTAAGAGTGCTGATTCCACACAGTGAATTTATACTACTTGGACTAAGTATGTTATCCTATTCACTTTTTTTAAGATCTTTAAAATGAATGCATTAGGCCAGGAAATATTCAGACCATAAACAAAAAAATCCTTTTATTTTAGGGGTGGGGTTTATTTCATATTTGATGTAAAAATTTTATGCATTTTATTATTTTATTTCCAATAAAAAAGGCTACATGTCTTGGAAAGCGAAACTACACCTAGCAAACAGCTAAAATGAAAAAAAAAATTAGGTGACAACTGCCAGCTGTCCTTATAAGTGGAAACAGAGGTACAGGAGAGTTGTCAGGTCTCTGAGAGCCATTTAGCACTGCAAGCCAGATGATACACTGGAGCCAGTAGCTCCTATTTCGAATGGAAAGGACAACAGATGGTCATTCAGTAAGGAGGTGTTTTGGAAAGTGGTCAGTCAGTCAAACCCAGTAAAGTGTTGACTGACTTTGCCAATTTATTTACCTTTATATTTTGTTCATCTGTACCCTGGTTTTACTCCCCTTCAAGTAGAATTTTAAATGTAAACCAATGTAGAGACAATGTCAGAGATAGAGAAATAACATCCTAATGTTTGTCTCTCTACATCTTTTACTCTAAGGGTTGCTCAATTTTCATAAATACGAATTCAAAACCATGACTGCTTCAAAAGCAGTCAGAAGTGGTAATTGTTTAAAGCACTTAGTACTTCAATTATCAGAAAGAGATAAGACACTAATATTTGTCCATTTTACTGGCTGCTTCTTTTAACACTGAAAAGAACAGCCAAATCAGAGACAAGTACCTAAGGCACCCAGCACCCTCACACTTGGTGGCAGTCTCTGCCATGCCCGAAGCTCACACAAGTCCCTGCTGTGAGCAGCCAGCCTGCCCTGTGCTGCCCTGGAGTGTGCAGCCATCACACTGCCTTATCTGTGGTGTCAATTACATTGCTCTCAGACCCTTCTGCTGCAGAGCCAGCAAGGAGCTGGGATATTGTGTAGTGCTGAACTTCGAGCCTGAAACACCCAAAATAATTTGAAGTTTTGCTAACTCAGGACTGTATGTACACATAACTCAGCCTTCCTTTGCCCATCTTTAATCTGTAGCTTTACAAATTTAGTTTTTACTCTTTTTTTTTTTTTTTCAGGACAAGAAAGGGTAAAATAAAATTGGACACTGTCCTAAACTATCTCCAGGCACCAGGCCCATATCTGCAGGGGAATGCTGTGATCTCCCATGGCTGCCAAAACATTTGTGTGGAATTTAAGAAATTTGTTTTGATCTTCAGACCCATAATTGTGTAGCAGTCTGGCTGAACAGTCAATAGCTGAAAGAAATAAATAAAAGGGTGATAGAAGGCCTTAACAACTTGCTCTCCCCTCTTTTGAATCCCTCCTGTTCTTGCAAAACAGATGAGTAAGTAAGACTAAATTGGACCCCTTTAATTAGTGACAATAGCCCTATTCTGGTATCTGATGCCAATTTACTCATTACTTTTGCTAGTACCAAATTTGGTCGTTACGTCAACAGTTTCCCAACACTTGCTGCCTGCACTTGGGGATCTATGCCCAATAATGACAGGGTGTCATTTAAAGCATTCTGCACCCAAGGAGGTACCAGCCTCACATGCTGCCTCCTTGGAGCAGGGATGAGCTCCTGTACTCCTGGCCAACACTTCAGTTACCTGCTACACAAATGGGAAACTCCAATGGTCTTTACAAAAGAATCAGCTTCTTTCAAGAATGCCCTGTAGGACCTTTGCCTCATACTGCAAAGCAACAATTCAGAGAACTGAACATGGGAGCTGTAGAATTGAAGACAAATTGAGAGAACCCACTCAGACCACTGTTTTATAATCTGCTTCAGTAGCAAAGCACATGAGATGAATGAGATGAAGCCTTAGACAAAGCCTCCTCAAGTTTCTTACCTCGTTGGTTACTTTAATTTGTAAGCATTGATGCTTTCATAGTTTCTTGCTTCAGAAGTACTCCCAGGAATATCTCAACTTCCATCATAACCAAAAGTGGTAATGAATCATCTCTGCTAATAAATTAGCAGAGGCTTCTTGGCATTTTTGAGATCAAATTCCCAAAGTCTGCTGTTTATCTCCAAATTCCCCACTTGTACTTCTTGCACTTTCTCCTAGACAGTACAAATAATACGTTCAGAGAGGGGTTCTGAACATCTTAATAATTTTATTTACCATTTTATCATAACACACCCTAAGCATCACCAATGCCAGTCAAGATTGCAGTCCACTCACATTAGTTTTCATCAAAAATATTTCCTTGTCAAATTGTTCCCAGGCAAGAAGTATTAATTTATTCCTGGGAAAGGCATTTTAATGTGTGTCACTATTCTAGGCATCAAAAACATCTGTTTATGCTCCTCTGAAACCAACAATGTCATCAGTGTGGAATAACTATAGGGATGTAAGTTTTTAAACAATTCCATTATCATTAATTGTGTACTATTTATCATAGTAAAAAAAAAGTCTTTGCACTGTGATTCCTTCTGTTTCTTTCTTTCCAGACACTTCCCCTCAGATTTCCTGGCAAGCTTTCAGAATTTTAAATTGTTTAAAATAGTCTTTGAACTGAGGTCAGGAAGAGGTCAGTTGGAGGCAGTATCCCAATGGGTTAATGTATGGTCATCTTTAAAGGAGTGCTATGATAGAATTGAACATAGTTTATCAGACAGAAAATTTGTAGCATCTCATGATGCAAACTGTACTTTCTGAGTGTTACAGAGACCTTTTAAGTAGACCAATATACTATGCTTTTCTTAGAGTACCTTTAGATTTTTTTAATTAAATTTGTGTATATTAAAAAATTACAACCACACAAGATCTTTCATTCACAGAGACGTTTATTTTTGTCTTCAATGTTTGTAGGGAATACGATTTCACTACAAAAGTGTCTCAGAGAAACTCCATTCAAAGTCTAGGCTTAAGAATGAAGGGAAAATATACTTTCAGCTGTACCAGTCCTGAGCAAAGTTTAAAAAAAAATTTAAAAAAAATCCACTAGAGATAGGAAGCAGCACCAATTAAACCAGAGGGCCTCTTACTGATATCTGCTCATGCTTTCTTTTCTGCTTGACAATTAGTAAAAACTTAAGGTAGGAAAAATTACTTTATTAGAATGCGGACACAAGATTCACAGTCCCAATCTCTCACCAAATACTACCCTTTTTTTTATAGTTCAAGTCCAGGGCCTCAGTTTTACTTTCCATTAAGTAGTCAGGACTGCTAACAGCAAGACTGTTGCCCCCATGGTGTAACATTTTCTCTTACTCAAATTGGTAAATAAATATTTATTTAATATACTCCTTCTAATAAATATTTATTTCCTATCAATATCAAGTTCCTGAAAAGTTACATTGTTCTTAGAAGTATACTACTCATAGCAGTTATAAAACTTCTGATAACATCAGTTCTCAAAACAATTCAAGTGGCTTACAATCTGTCTCTTGTTGTTTCAGTGAAAGGATTTCAAGCCATTGGTAACACTTGGTACTTAATAGTTGGTTCATCCAGGACATTCAGATTCAATCTTGTCAAAGTAAATACTTCTAAGAGTCAGAACAGAAAAGGCACTTACTCATTTTGGGGAAGACACCTGGCAGGTAAGATTTTTGTTTTCAAAATAACAAGCCCTTTTTCTAATAATAAAATCCTTAAAAAACTAGTTGGATAAACATAATGCCTATGAACAAAACCAACTTAGGTACCCCCTTCCCAAGAAAGGTAATACTGTCCTTGACTGAGAAACTGAGAAATGTGAAAGCATCCAGAAATACAAGTTTTATTCACTTCTGTGATATTCCATTAGACCATCACAATTGGCTAGAAGAAAAAATCTCCTCCAAACAACGGGTGTTTTACAAATTGAAAGCCTAAAAATTTCTGGACTGTTTTTCATTAGGTACTCATATCAGCAATAAAATGTAAGATTCTAATGTGTATAACCAGGAACATAACCTTGGTTACAACCAACAACCTGTGATTTCAACTACAGGAGTAAATCTTTTATCAAACTTCTTGCAATTGAATCATTGCCTCAGTGATGCTCTGTGTAAGGCACTTAGTAAATTTTAAGAGCATCTGACAGTACTGTTGGTAGTTTTGATTTGTTTGTGAGGATGCTCTAACAATGCTTCAAGATTAACAGGTTAAGGTGTGGAATAATCACTGAAAACAGCCATATGAATTACTGGCCACAAAACTCTTCAGAAGCCACATCCATTCTAGTCTAGGTTCATATCACCCTTGCAACATAAAGCTATCCTTTTCTTAGCAGTCCAGGAATTAGACCCTTTAAAATTGTGTAGTAGCTAATTGTATGAGAGGAATTAATTTTGTTCCTAACTCTTTCATCTAAGCTTCCACCCTTTCAATAAATAACTTGTATGCAAGAGTGAAATATTCATGGTATTTACTATTTAATTCACAAAACCCTACTTCTTTAGGCCAAATGTCATTCAACCAACAGCCATCAAGAATTATAAAGCAAGACACACCTCTAAGAAGTGTGTGTTGCCTACTTCCAATACACTACACAGAGAAAGGAACACTAAACAGACAAAAAAGACAAAGAAGCCATTATATGGCTCTTCTAGGGATTATTCTGAAAATACATTTTCTTTGTTCTTCTTTTCCCCCTCCTTATTACTCTGTTTTATTTTGTTGGACTGAGGGTTTTTGAAGGTGTTTGACATTTTAGAAACAGAAGCTTCCTACTTGGAATTTCTGTAGGAAAGCAAAGAAAGCACTCAGTATCTGCGCATGCTCCTCAGATCTCCTTCTCCAGTGGGGACTAAAAGCATTTTACTTGACAACATTTGCCTCCATCAGCTGGAAAGAATTTTGCTTATTTTGCCACATTTGGAAGCCTCCCAGCATAGAATAATACCATTTGCAGAAATGCAGATAATTGGCATCATAGAATGCCAGGTACCTCAGACAGAGTGCTTGAATGGTACAGAATCAGTGTAACTAAGTTTGCTCAGCAAGAATCTCTTCAGGTAGTCAATTATATAGAAACAAAAGCAACAGTGACAAAATTGATACTGACCTCTAAGCTCCCACATACCATTATTCTGTATGACTATGCTGATCTTAAAGAAACCAAAATATAGTTCAAGAACTGGGAACAGCAGTCAAATTCCCCACTTAAAAAGCAGGCATAATAAATTATTTCAAACTCACTGCATCCACTTACACTATAAATGTGCTTAAGAGAAATAAAAGAAAAGAGAAGAAGGTATCAGGAATCAGAATGTGTTTCCTTCAGAGGTGGGAGTAATGATAATACATGTAACCTGAAGAGATTTCCCTTGCCTAGATTAATTCATAGCTGAAGGCTGTTACAGAACGATGATCAGTCAGATGCCAGACTTTCCTGCTCAGAGATCTGTGCCATCAGGAACAGGGCTTGACATTGAAGTATTTTTATTTATTCTGTGCAAAGAAGAATCAGCTTGAAATAGATTATTCATGGATGACAGCTATATATTAGATGCATATAAATGGCAAATTAGATCTCCGTGTTCACAAGTGGGTATTCAGAAAGTAGAACTGGCCTTACCCCTCACTTGTCTTAACAGATGAAAAGTGATTGAACAACTCCATCCTTCTTTGGTGACAAATACCTGGGACTGTCTGTGAACCAAACAGAATTTGCAGTTTGTAGAATCTAATGATCTTGGGAAGAGGTAATGAGCCACATTTCATTTGCCTTGGTCACATTTCGTTCCTTTTTCTGCATCCTTTTGCTTCTTCATACAGAAGAGGAAAATTACATGCATGTGGTTAGCAAGTTATCAAAAAAATACATTAATAGTCTCCTTTCCTCAGCTATCTTCTCAGTAACTCCACTGTAAATTAGAGCTCCATTGGTCTACAGCTACATGTATTAAAAGCCTGAGGAAGCATGTTCACTTTGCTTTAACCAAGATCATTATTTATACACAGATGTGCTGGTTTTGACTAGGATAATTAATTTTCTTCACAGTAGCTGGCATGGGGCTGTGTTTTAGATTTGTGCTGGAAACACTGTTGATAACACAGAGATAGTTCAGCTGTTGCTGAGCAGAGGTTACACAGAGTCAAGGCCTTTTCTGCTTCTACTGTCACACCAGTGAGGAGGCAGGGGGTGCACAAGGAATTGTGACCCCAGCTGCCCACAGGGATGTCCCAGACCATGTGGTGCTGTGCTCAGCACATAGAGCCAAGGGAAAGAGAAGGGAGAGGAGAATGTTTGGAGGGATGGTGTTTGTCTACTCCAGTCACTGTTACCTGTGAAGGAGCTCTGCTTTCCTGGGGATGGCTGAACACCTGCCTGCTCATGGGAAGTGGTGAATGTTTTGCTTTGCTTACATGTGCAGCTTTTGCTTTTCCTGTTAAATTGGGTCCTTATCCCAACCCATGAGTTTTCTGATTTAGTCTTCGAATTCTCTCCCTCAGTGCACAGAGGGAGAATGCACACAAGGCTGTCAGGTACCTACTTGCCAGCTGGGGTTAAACCATGACAGGAAACAGTGTAACCAAAGACTACACTTTTCCAGGTGGCCTAGATCCTGAAAACATAGTCCTGCTCAAATAGTCCTCCATCTGCCAAGATATGCCATACTTTCTAGAAAATAATTAAAATTTTAGAACTACTTTTTAGAATATTGTTACTGAACAATATTTTTGGTGGCAATTTTCTTTTTAAGCATATGGGACAAAGAGCGATTAGATAAGGTTACAATTTTGTCTTTTACAAAACCCCAAATGGGACAGCAATCTCTTGTAATTATTCTTAATAATAATCATTAAGAGCTATGGAATATGCTTTTGCCTTTTATCTTCCATGTTTAACTTCTTAAAAGTACACCTAAAACTTCCTGTGCCTATTAAACTGTCTGCTTTTAAAATCTGCCATTAGCAGGCACAGCAAGTTCATTCTGATGACTTTTGTCTCCCATAATAAAAGGGGCAAGATTAGGATTGAATACATCAGAGTGATTCAGTGGTAGTTTGTTTTTATTACCAACACAGTTAAAGAGAGGCTGTAATAAGCTCCTGCATTACATAGATTCTAGGTTCTGAAACAAATTTGTTTTTCACTGCATTTTTTCTCACTGTTTGCATCTCATGGTACAGTTTAAGCCTTGTTCACAGACGTATCACAATCTTTTGGCATAATGTCTTAGGAAAGTCATGTAAACATGACTTGCTGGTGGATAATAGTATTTTCCAGCAAGCATGCAGTTTTCCATTGCTGTTGTACCATTTACTCCATTCTAGACATTCTACAGAGCACTGATTTGTAATTAACTTGTGAAGTAATTTTCAAAGTTTAATTAGTGGTTAAATCCAGTTAATTCTTGTTAAAACACAGGTTCTTTAGATGTCAAGCAAAGCTCAATATGATTGTGGTCTTAGAAAAGTCTCCTAAGTCTCTTTTAACAGTTTCTCCTCGTTTTAAAACTTTAACAGTACAAAAGAAAACCATCTGAGCTTCTACAGTTTGACTGATTTTACAGTTTGTACAGTTTATGTACAGTTTTTGCTAGTTTGAAGTTATAACCTTTCAAACGGAGACTACTCTGACATAAGCTGGGGCATAATTTCAGGTTAAGAAAACCTCTGAAAGCTCAAGCTGTATTTCCAGCACACTCAAATCTTAACATTGAGATAGAAGTATGCATTTTCAAAATGCCATATTAGACTGACTGATCCACTAGCCAAAACCAGCATTAACTTTTTATCTTTTCTATCTTATTCCTGAGTAAGCACAGGCTAAATTTACTGTAAGTATAGCACCTGCTGTTACCTTTGGAGAAATTAAATGTAAATGCCTTTCTATTTCCCTACAGTTTCTGATTTTGAATGAATTATACCCATACTCCCTAGGAGGGAGAAGAGCCAAATAAAGGCATGTTACAGAAAAAAAACCCCGAACAGATACAGTTAAAGAACCCTGGATAAAAATTACACAATAGACAGTTTCATGGCAAATCAGTCCTGTTAACAAAGTAAAATCAATCAGCAAAACATAGGAAACTCTCACGCTTCTGAGACAAGAGAAGAAAAAAGTAAAGAATTTAAGATGCAACATCTGAAGTTTAGAAGACCTGCCTAAACACTACAGTGAACCAATTGAACAAATTATAGAAAGTACTGACTCACATGGCTACTTAAAATGTGCTATTCATAATATTAAAAAAAATGTAAAGTGCACAAATTATAAAATCAAACTATTTTTGAGATTTTACAATCTATGCCCCAAAACATAAATATCTAGATAAACACATAATAGGTTAAAACTTCAGTCATATTCTTAATTATTGACTCTTAATAGCAAGATTATTAAAATTTGAAATGTAATTTATTTATTACTACCTCCTTTGTTGGAATGAAGATTTTATATGGTATAATTCGACCTGCTACTGAGTAGAAGAATTTTTATCTCCAATACGTAGATTTAAATTCATGAAAAAAAGAGATCAGTCAACTGGATATTTGTTCTTTTTCTTACACCACCGATAATTAATAGCAAAGTTAGGAAGATAAGAGACTGAATTACTGTACACTTTATCAATGAACTATTTATACTTATTTTCCCCCATTTCTCCCCCCTTTTCCTTTCTGAAACCAGACAATCAATCAGCACATAAAGGAACTCATTTACATGGAACACTATCACACTTGTCCTTGTGGGGCCACCATTTCATGAACATCCCAGGATGTATGGCTGTTGAAGACTGATGCATATATAGATTTAACAAATAACAGTTCTTATGCAAAGAGCAATCACAGAGAAAAATACCTAATCAGAACACATTACAACATTAAATTTTCACTTTTTATAAATGGAGTAAAGATGCTTTTAAATATATTTACAGTTAGAAAAAAGGATTTAGGATTACTACAAGTCAAAATTATTTAGAAATTATGAAAGTGAAGTTCATTTAAATTATATTATGAACAGACTCAAATGCAGTATTTTGCTTAGAATTTGTCTACTCTGCTGTCAGTATTGTCACATTCTTTTAATCACCAACAGGCAAAAATTCAACTTTGCTTAATGCTAAAACAAGCATCATTGCAATAAAACTCTGGCAACCTAATTGTTCAGTTAAAACCACCACAGCTTTTAAGAACCTAGCTGACTTCTGTAGCACCTGTTGTAGAAATTGCTCTTCAATGTCTTGTTCCATAATGAACATGGAGACTTTCTACATTATTTTTGATAACCATACTTGTAACACATTGTTGAGATTATTCTCTAGAGACAGTTGAATCATAGTAAAATCCACTCCATCCTTCCCTTCAAACCAAATAGCTACTTAATTCTGAAGATAGAGTCCTTTTGTTGGCAGTGCTGGGTGGTTTATTCACATAAACTTAAATAAAAATACATTTCCCATTTAGTGAAATACTGGTAATAGATTACTATTTCTTTGCAAAGAATTCTGAAATGTGTTAGAATTCATTACATTTCAAATTAGAAACACATTTCATAAAACTTCTTGCAATGAGATTTACTATCCTTAAACTGCTTAAACAGTTTCAGCTCTTTTGTAATCCATTACATCAGTATATTCTGCAAATAGTCCCACCTAAAAATAAAATATAAAAAAATAAAGATGCAAAGCATGTATTTTTTCTTTTAAAAACTAGTGTATGCTATTCTGAACACTAGCCCGGCCCCAAAAACATTTAAGAACCTTAAAAAGCATGTTTTACAGATACTAAATTTGGCCAGGTAACAGCAATGAACAGACATCCTATTTTTAGTAAGATAAAGCAGAATACATAATAAACAGGTCAGTAGTTAACCATCTGAAACAGCCTATAATTAACATTTGATGTCTAAAAAGTTTAAACAGCAACACCAAGGAATGAGGTATGTATGTTCTCAGATATCACATCAGACTCTCATTTTATGCAACTAACTGTATTTCACAACTAGCATCTTACAAAATAGAACAGTACCATTGTGCCTGTAGAAGTACTGCATTAAAAACAGAAAAATACATTACTACAAGAAACCACCAAACATCACAATTGTCAGGGGCTACAAAAATTATTTTAAGCCGTTAAGAAGACATATCATATGTAGGTAATTATTTGGGGCTGGATTCACTACCAAGAAGGTCCATCCAACTTTCACATAGGCTTAAAAATATATTTACTTTGAATGAAAAAGAAAAGGCTCACGGGAGTGTAAGTGCCCTACCTCACTAAAAGGAGCTAAATGAACTTTTGTACTGAACCAGATTATATAATTTAAAATCTATACATGAATTGTATGTATGTATGTATGAAAACACTTATTGGTTGTAAACAAAAATGCAAAATCTGTATTCACAAAAATATTTTATTGGTAATTTTACATAATACCAGGTGGTATTGTAAATAGTTTTGCTCTTTATCAGTATATTGCTAAGTGCGTGAATGTTGACAGCTTATGCCATAAAGTAGGATACTGAGTCTTTTTCCAATGATTTATGACATAATATATTCTAACAGGCCAATTCAATATTAAAGAAATTTATTCAGGAACAAAAAAAATAATAGAATTATTATTTCCTTTTTCTTGTGCAACATCTGATATTCCTGTACTAAATGATAAGTGACTATGTGACACTAGAAAAATCTGGGGCAAGGAAACAGCACTAAGCAGAAATGAGAACTGCAGATCTGTTCTTTTTAAAGCTTTTCCAAACTTTCATATTTCCAAATAGTTTTTGCCAAATGCATCACCATCTGAGGTTCAATATTTGTTACACAACACAAAATACCAGTGTACAGCGACAATGCAGTACTTCACCTGAATTGAAAGGTTAACTAATCAATGCTTAGAATGTGTTTTCTATTTTGCTTGTAAACATTACAATAAGTGTTTTAAGTGTCAAAAAATATTGGTAAAACCATCAACATAATTCAGTAACAGTAATCTAGTAAAATGTGTCAAACATTGGCAAAAATCCATACAAATGTTTTCTTTAATAACATTTTTCCTATTTAACCACACCAAGTACCAGCAGGTGTTTTTAAGAAGATAATTATTATGAAAATTCTGTTGCAGCAATAATTGATTAAGTTGATCTTTGACTTGCATACATATAACTATGTTTCACAATTCTCAAATAATACATATTTAGGCAGCTTGAACTATGTTATAAAAATTTAAATTCAGTACATGCCAATAGTAGAGATTCCAAGAGTTGTGTTAGAATTCACTAAACTAAAAGTGAAAATGGACATACCGATAACACTGCATAATGAACATTCAAACCACATTTTCATGGCACCCTTACACATGTAGATTAAAAAGTTGGTCTGAAGATGCTTCATAAGCATTCGTTGATAGCATTTAAATTACTATAGAATCACAAAATAAGCTGAGTTGGAAGGGACCAAAAAGGATCATCGAGTCCAAATTCTGGCCCTGCACAAGACAGCCCCAAGAGTCACACCATGTGCCTGAGAGTGTTGTCCAAACTCTTCTTGAACTCTGTCAGGCTGGTGCTGTGACCATTTCCCTGGGGAGCCTGTTCCAGTGCCCAGCCACCCTCTGGGTGAGAAACCTTTCGTGGTATCTAACCTAAACCTCCCCTGACTCAGCTTCATGCTGTTACTATCACTGCACTTTTTTTCTTTCTTTTTTTTAAACTGCATTATGTTCCAGTCAACATATCAATTATGCATGACTAATTTGTCATGAAAATGTGGTGACAGAACTTACGTATTTGCATGTTTTGAAGACACTAATGAAATTGGAGGAAATAAACTTTAATGAGATTCCCCGTTCAGTGACGACGCTTCTCCTCTGGGTGAAGATGACCTGGACATTCCCCTCTCTGTGTTGTCAGAGCTAGAACCACTCTGACTGTGTTGATCTGCAGAAGCAGCACTGGAAGCAGGTGGTGACTTAGTTTTCTCCTTAAAGTCTGTAATAATGACTGTCAGATCTCCAACGGTAACTTCCAAATGCTGAGCACTACTTCGATCCACATTTTTCAACCTTGGCCTAAATAAAGGAAATAATCATATTAAAAGTACACATACCATCTTATTATCTTGTCTCCCTCTTACTTTTTAGGAGCTCAGGAGAACAAATGTGTATATAAGACTTCTTTTTGCAACATGTAATATGTAGGAAAACAAAGTACCAGAAGTGTTAACAGTGGAGTGTTTCCTAGTATGTTTTACATTGAAATAGTTGAATATAACACATTACCATCTCGTAAAACTATTTATAAGTTGACATTTTTAATAATGTCACTATCCAGCAATCTGTGAAGGTTTTTACTTTTAAAACCCAATTCTTTCTTTATTGTGACTGTGCAAAGTTATAAATTTGATCCAGGGAAACATCCATCCCTGCAGCAGCCTGAAGCAACAATTCTAAGTAGAAAATTAGGTTCAGTAATGAAGATGTTGGTGTCTGTCTTTTGAATTCAACAGGACAGACAGTGTTAACTTGCAGCAGGTGTTACCTTATTTCAAAACCTCACTAGGACCTCTAGCATACAATTTGAACTGGACTTTGTGTTCACAGTATAACTGTTATTCCTGGTATCGTCTGTTTTAAATTATGCAGAGATGAATGATACATAGTGTTGACAGACTAAGTATCTTCATTCAATCTTTCAACTGTTTAATTTTTCACAACAAAAAGAACTAAAGAATAATTTGACTTCTGTTTTGACATCATATTTTTGCTGGTGACATGCATAAAATACTTTCAATTTAGTCCTTTCCCATGATCACCATGAAAAACTGATACCAGACAGCTGAATTTACACAAGCAGCTATGAACAGCACAATCTGTGCATTTTACTGACTCCACAGCTACCATTGGCTCAAGCTGCAATAAAATAATGACACCACATGTTTGCAGGTGTGATAACAGCACAGCTCTAACCTCTACCCTATCATCAACTTTGTTTGAAGTAGAATTTGTTCCCATTCACTTCAGCTGAAACAACTCGTGTCTTTTCTCCACTACAACTGAGATAGGCTTTGACATCATGCTCCCCTGAGGCTGAAGCAGCATGACTGAAGTAACTCAGAAAAAATTGAAAATCTGCTGATGTGCATCATGGGAATAGAGTGAAAAATTCAGAATTATCAACATGTGCAAGTGCTGTGTACCTGGAGATTATTACTTATACTGAGTGTGCATGAAGATTTTTGTAGTTGTTTCCAGCAATAATATATACATTTTAAGGCAAAAAGAAAAGGATATCCTTTTTTTAAAAAATACTGAAGAAATCCGCCTAAACTAATCAGGCATTCTTAACTTACTATTGTATCTAGTGAAACAATTCTTGGAAAAAATTAACTGTTTGAAGCATTAAAAAAAAAAAAAAAAATCAATTCTTAATGCAAGATCATACTGGTATTTTGGCCCAAGATTTTATTTTAGGTCTTTTTCAAATTTCCTTAATCTTTCCCTGTCTCACTTTTTGCATTTTTACTGTATTATTGCAATTTACTCAATATTTCAATTTATAATTGGCTTAACTACGCTAACATCAAATGCTTCATAACTGAAGTACTTCAGCTGCATGAGGTAAGCTTGTAGATTTGAGTATTTAAAAGAGAAAAAATGAAAGGAAATAACACCTCAGTGTCCTTAATCCTAACCATGACTTTCCTAATGACTGCTCTCTACTGACTCAGTCTCTTCCTTGTTCTGATCCTAATGATCCTATTTCAGGCACAACAGAAGCATCTGCTACTTCTCTGCATAACTAATCCCAAAGGATATTTCTTGGCTGGGCTATTTTGGAGTGCTTCCAAAAAAAAAGAAAAAAAATCAATAGTTCTTCCCACATTTGCTTAGACTACATGTCTTATACACTTTTCAGCTTTTTTGACACAGCATTCTTGCCACAATAAATTTATGCTTAGATTATGATGAATTGGAGATTAAACCTGCTGCTTTTGTTTAGCAGTTTGCACCCTCCTTCCTTACAGCAAGATCAAGGCTTTTACAACTGCTTGTCTGTACTGCAATATTTCATTTTTTCACTTCTAAGAGTCCTTCAGCATTCCAGATGTGGCATAGAGAGTTCTGTCACTAGGTAATTGACATACCTTATCCTGTCACATTAATTTATGTCCTAGTTCAGCCCTTCAAAGCTGAAGGGTTCTACAAGGCTATCAATAACCAAGTTATTTTCCCTACTCATCTCTAGTCTGGTACTGGTTCTCTCTCCTCCCACTACTATTTTGCATGAAAACTAATCACTCCCATCCCCTCTTTTTTCCAGATATTAATATCATCAATTTGCCTATCAACAGTTTTGTATGGTATGAAAAACACTTCTATAAACTCTTAAAACAATACACTAAATAACCCTTAAAAAGTCTTTCTTTCTTTCTCTGTTCAGCTGATCTCCATCTTCTGGCCACAAGTACATACTGCAGGTCTTCTTCGTATTTTATAGACAGCCTAAACCAAAAAACTTCACACCAATATATAGCCTAGCTGTTTGCCACAGCACTTAGAAACCAGTAAAATCAAAGAACACTTTCTTATTTTTGTTCATAAATGACATTTTATGAATACCGCAAAAGTTTCTAAATTTTTTACCTGGTTTTCTTATGACTGTTCTTTTTGCTTGTTGTTTCCTTTTCACTTTTTTCCTTTTCTACTTTGTCTTTTTTCTCTTTCTTTGATTGTGTAGGGGGCACAAATTGCTGAGGAACCTGTTGTGCAACCAGCTGAGAGACAGGTCGAGGTTTCCTGTGTGCACATATATATAGACATGCATAATGCTTAGACTTTTCAAGTCTCAAACTGTCTAC
The DNA here is from genome assembly GCF_037042795.1 of Molothrus aeneus. Lineage (NCBI taxonomy): Eukaryota > Metazoa > Chordata > Aves > Passeriformes > Icteridae > Molothrus > Molothrus aeneus. The sequence continues at coordinate 41,591,708 of NC_089650.1, read as the reverse complement.
ACTTCAGTTATTAACATTAACCATCACTGTAAGAAGAAATATTGTTTAAACATATCTTGCTGCTAATACTTCATTAAGACAGCATAAAAAATTTAAACCCATTATAGCCTTTTGTTTCACTTACTTGCATTATCAACAAATGAGATTCTTTTTTTTTATTTTACAGCATTTAGAGACAATATTTGCAATAAGCCGTCTTCTTGCAGCTGTCATATCCAGACAGAGAGCTCAGAGTGAGCTCCAAAAGACAATTCTTCCAGAAATTACATTACCACTCACTCCCAGCCCCTTCAAATGTTGGAATGGTCTGGTTTGAGTCTACTCCAGTACAGAAGCAGACAATCCTTATCACAAAAAGGAAAAAGCTGACCTTTGAGGTATCAGAGCTAAAGCCATTGTTGGCCTTATAGAATAAAATTCAAGTGTTTTCAGCTCAAACAAATTTATTGGAGGCAATAAATAAATCCTGTTTTGTGTAATTTTTATCATGTTGTTCACTGGAAAAATATACACTGCTAATTAATATGTAGGCTATAGCTGTCAGAACACATACACTTTGGAAGCTGGCAACAGAAACATAAGACCACATTCCATCAGTATACACAGTGCAGGTTTCATTTCTGAGTTTTGATCCAAACTAAAAACCAGTGTGAAAAGAGCAACAGCAGGCAAAAGAATTTCAACAGTTTATTAGTTTTACATTTTCCAAAATATTATTTTGAAGTGGATTAATTTTTTTATTCTGTTTTGTATTGGAATTCAATGATCCTAATTTGAAATGAAACATTTTACTCATTACATTGCAAGTGTATTTACTTGTTCTGCAGTTTCGGAATTAAGAAATTTCAAGTCATGATATATAAAAGTTTCTGTTATTAACACTTTGAAGGTGTAAATTTCTTCTCCAAAAGAATGCTTACCCTGCCAAGCTCTTGGGTTTTGTTAGTTGGATTGTGATGTTAGGTCTTTTAAAAATAGACAAAGCACAAATTATATGCACTGTGATACTCTGAAAATACAAAACCGTTATCAAAGCAACAGAAGCCATCAGCTCACACACATACTTAGTTATCCCAACTCACAGGATCACACTACTGGCACTTCTTGCTTGGGTGAAGAGATGAGAAAAATAACAAGTGCAGGAAATCAAGGCAGCTCGCATTAACAAGTTATATTTTCAGTAATGACTGCAATAGTTCCAAGTTACAGACTGAAAGCCAAATTACAAGAACTCAAAGTGTAGGAAAGAGAGTTAATATTAATCAGTTGAGATTTCATGAGTCTTCACAGTAAGTTCTTAATGAATTAAAATAAATTAAAGAATGACTATTAATAAATTGTCAACACAACAGAACTTTGGGATAAAAACTAAACTACCCCTTACTCACTCATGAACTGAGCCTACATTGACTCCTGGAGGGAGGAAGAACAGGAACAAATCCCTTTAGTGAAAACTCCCCAGTTTAAAGCACTAGAACCTTGCAAAGCACACACTGTAGTGAGCCCACAGTGAACAACTCAAATGGGCCCAAGACTACAAATGTGCAGCTTAACAGAGTACATAAGACATTTTTAAGAAAACTTGCCTCAGAATTTTTTCAACCTTTTTTCACAGTATTTCATAACAGAGCAAAACCACCAAGGTGTAATTCATGCACAAGCTTATAATTGGTGGAACACAGTTGTGACATATACAGAAAACTGATGATCTGCCTTGAATTGAAGATTGCTCCAGGAGACAGGGATACAGTTTGTCATGACAGTCAGGTGACAATCCCATCATTACTACACAGTGACCTGAGAGAATGATCAGACATGTTACTTATGAACTAAGACACTAGTGAACTTGACACACAAGGAATTGTTTCCCAGGAGCGTGGGCAACACCATGATTATGGAAACTTGTTAGAAAGGGGTAGAGAGGGGAAAAAACAATCTTAGCCAAGTAAGATCTGAATTTATAACCATTTCAGTTCCTGAGGGCAAACTAGATAATTTCTGTTAGAGTACAGATGGGAAATTAAGCTTAGTTCTAAGTCCTTGTCTTAGAACTTTTTTCCTAATACCATAAAATGAGTGGGACTGAAAAAAAATCTTTGCAACAAGGAGCAGAAGTCAGTAAAGACAAAAAAAACCCCCAAAAAACAGAGAGAAATCATATTTTGGAAGATGCACTAAAAGTTAATCAAGAAGTTATATATGGCATTGCTGTGACAGGAGATTCTTTCCATTAAAGAACCATATTTTTGTTGTCAATCTTTTCTACAATCTTTTCAATCTTTCTCTTCTCTCAGTTACATCTCTGTTCTAAATTTTATCTGCTTTCTCAAGTTCTGATTTATTAAATGAGGCATTCAAGGTTCCTATATTAAAAACATTGAGGAAAAAAAGTAATTCATCTCTCAACACTAGGAATGCCTTTCAAGTGCTCAATTTTTCCCCAGGTACTCAAAAGGGGCTAATGAACTGTAACCAAGCACTTCACAAGCCATGCAGGTGTCAGGAGATAACTCCACTACATTCATGAAGCATGAACCTGATAGAATTGTTCCTGCTTAGTGGTAGCTGAATCATGTCATTTAAGCATGAATAAATTCATAGAGAAAAGGCTATTTTAGAGAAGATAAAAATAAGAGAAACTATCCCTGTAACAGGAAATTGATTTTGATGATTTGCCAAAAAACAACATTTTAAATTAGTCATTTTCGAAGCCAGTTAAAGACTCCTTGCAATACGCTGCTACAGATTAAGTAGATATGATGTTAACATGGCCTTTTGTTTATATTTATGGTAATTTGCTCTTTAAGAATATTCAAGAGCACCTGAGCTAATTGGTGTTTAGAAAGAAGTTCTATAATCTTTCGCATTAAGATTACAAGCATTTTTGCCTCTATCACTGGACCACTATTGGACCACCACAACTGAACAATTCAGAACTACAAGCAGAAATATTCATAAAAACAATACCTATTATTTAGCCAGCCCCTAAAAGCTTTGTATTTTTGCCTAGTAATTCCACTTTAGTCATTCAAAGCAGAACCCAGAGAAAGGCATACACTATTACAGAAGATAAGCGCTAGCAATTCTTTCCAGAGGTGAACTTCATGGTTTAAGCACTGTAGCCATATCAAGAAACTGATTTACTGAGCTCCAAGAGATCTCTAAACATCACATCTCTAAATACTGCACTCCTCTTCTCCATCTAGTTTTCCTTTTTAGACAGTGTTATCTTTCTTCTAAGTTGACATCAGCCATACTTCTACCTACACTTCTATCCCAATCTCATCCATTACACTTTTTTAAATTATCTAATTCCAATGCTGTTTTTATCAAGGTCCTACTTGATAGGCTCTTCATAGTCTCCTTTAAAAAATTAGAAAAACTAACATTTTTGGTCCTTTAACAGCCAACAGTCATTAAGACAAACATATGAGGATAAAGTTTTTGTCTTCCCCTAAATTCCCATAAATGCTCAAAAACAAGGATGTCATCATCATTTTAACTCTAGTCTTCTTGTTGCAGGATGTAACTACATTTTATCTTACCAGGTTTGATCTAGCTGCTGGTTTAGAAAGCATACTTACAGAGGCTGCAGAAACTTGTCTTTGCTTTAGCATTTGCATGCAGAAACTCATTCAGTACTGACACTCTAAAATATTTAATACTGAGAAGGATGAACTGGTTTTCATTGCTGACATTCTTAAAAAAAAAATCTTTGTAGCACAGAAATTTACATGCCTAGAGATGAAAAATTCTCAAGAAGACCACATGATATCTGGAACTGTTGCCCTGAGTAATTTCCATTACCCAGAGCTCAACACAATACCTGTGATGCACATAAAAAAATTTGGACATCTCACAGCAGTACATGCTTCCTTGACTTCCCTCACCTACTATTCACCAATAGCCTGTGTTAATAGGATTTTGACTAATTTGATATGGTGAGTAACTTGGTCTCATCACAGCAAAGCAGATCCATTTTGAGAACCAAAGTAAACAAAAAATAACTATACAATACTGATGACCAACACAGACACCAGAAAGTACAGTAAACTCTCAGTTGCCCAAGTTGTGCATCAAACATGCAGACAACCAAACTGGCTTAATGCTGAAGCATCTTGGTGTTTAGCTGAATTTAATTTATATAGAGCACAACTACATTTGCACAATTCTGCTTCTGCAGCGATTACAAGTCCACAAAGCACCTAATGTCTTCTGCACTATTCAGAGAACAAGCTCCAATTCTGACAGACCTGAACTACTTATCTGTCAATCAGCTTTAGGGTTCATGTGCCACCGTCTGGAAACAAGGAGCATGATGGTGCCAACTGTGATAATTTTTCCATGAACCATCCCCAAATCTACCTACATCTCAAGAGAGTACTGTGTTAGCAAGAGGTAGCCCTGCATGTAAAGTTGGGAGTTGATTTGTCCATTTGGTGCCACAAATCCTGAATGGCCAGAGCCAGCCAAGTAAGACTGCCAAGCAGCACAGAGTCCTGCCAAGCAAGTGAGGCTGCAGAGAGCACAGAGACACCAACAGTCCAACAGAGCAGCCAACACATTCGCTTTGATTTAGGGGGAGCCATCCTGGACTTGAAGTGATCCACATAACCCATACTTTTCTATACAGAAATCTAGATGTTATAATTAAATCCCAGTGCTTTTTCCAACCTGTTGAGGGAAGTGTATTGTCATCTATAATGTGCAGCTTAGAGGCTTCAGACATCCTGAAGAGCGGGCAACTTATTCAAAGGCACATTCTTTCCTGAAGCTCTATCTCCTGTTTTGTATATTTTACTACTGCAGAAATATTAAAATTACAATTTCCCAATTGAAACACAATGGGTCTAGATTAAGAAAATGCTGTCACCGCAGCATTCAATCAAGCTGAAAGATGTTCTTCAACAGGAAACCTGGATCCTTCAATTCTGCTTAAAATGGAAGAGCTTCCATTTTAATCTGATCCTTTCCTTCCCTTTCCTCAAGTCCAACAATCCCCTGGCTTCAATTCAGGCCAATACCTCTTGCCAGAGGCTTATCCTGACTCAAGTGGCAAATTATCTGTTTTCTAGAGACACACACAATTTATCTAAAAACTTAAAACAGTACATTAGGCCTGATATTTAAGTCTGTTACTGGGCTCTGGTCAACTTGGCTTGCCAAACTTTTCCTCCAATAACTAGAGAATAACCCAGTCCAGTTTTACTTAGCTATCAAAAATCTGATAGAATTTTAATTCCTCTTACTTCCTGGTTTCCTATTAAACTTGTCCTATCTTAAAAATCAGGAAGAAATTGTCTGTGAAACACTGTTCCTACAGAAGGATGTTATGTCCTAGCTGCCCAAGATGGTATGGATTTATTCTGGATTCATGGACTCAAATTTCTCTTCCAAATATTAATCAGTTACCTTTTGGATGACACCAGGATTCAACGGGAGAGGTAATACCATGGAATCAAAGAATTCTTTAGGTTGGAAAAGACCTCTATGATCAGGATGATACTATCAAACAGAAGGGGTAACTACTATATACCTGGAATTGTCTATTCATCAGAACAGTTTAAGACTGATCAGCAGTAACTTATCTCCTACCTTGTTTTCCCTCCCAGAAAAACTCCCAAGAAAAACAAAGCCTGTGATATTTCTTCATAGGTTTTCACATTTTTAATGTAGAATCTCTATGTGGTATCATATACATTTCAAAATTCCAACTCTGCAAATGAATGTCATCCTTTTCTCCATTTCTTAGAAAAAAAAACCCTACCACCAAACAAATCTGGCTTCAGAGACTTAAAGAGGTTTTATTCAAAGACACTCCTAATCCTTAAGCAGTACCATTTATCTACACTTATCTTCCCTGCAAGAAGACATGGACTTTTTGGAACAGAAACCTGACTGATTTCATCTTACCCTTGGTCATAGACTCATTTCCTCAAAAATGAGAAATCTTTATATTTACAGTTTTCTTCCCTTTCAGGAGATTCATGAGGACAGAATAAATGTTTCCAAGCAAATGCAAATTCCCACATCTTTTCCTCAACTTCTTGCTGCTTTTAGGCCCTCACTGCACAGGGCTTAGGCAGTGAATTCAGCATGTTTCTGAACATCAGGGTCTTTCTCTCCCACCAGCATGGCATGACAGGACTTATTCTTGGGAAACCTGGAGTCTAGTCAATTAGCACCCTGAATTTTACTCTCCAGGATTTTACAGGAATTAGCAAAATTGCTACAGTCAAGAGGTCTCACAAGTAGTAAACAATCTATTTATATATGCCATCTTTGGTCAAACTCATGAAGCTGACTGCTAACAAATAGAATCAGTACAAAAAAGAAATGCTTTTGCCTTTAGAGCTTCCACATATGGCTTTTTCTATGGTGCCTCCTTGGGAAAGTCTTGGAGATCATTCCAAAAACTGCATTGTAGACAGGGTATGCTGATGCATTATGGATTAAACCTAGAACACTTGTCATAGTTATGACTAATGTAGTAGAAACTCTAAAATCAATCAAGCATTCCCAATTCAGTATCTTTGTGCAAAGCATAAAAGAACAAGTTCAACCAGCTTGTAGGAAAAAATACCTAGAACTATTCACTGGGCCCAGAGAAAGTCAGTCAGCTCCTAACCACTAAAGTGTTCCTGAATCCCACCTTCCTCTTCATTTACTACTTATGAAGGCAAATTGCTTAAAAAGCAGCCTTCTGTAGATAGAAGAGATGATTGTATCCCTCTCTCACTCATGCCCTGCAGATTTGTCTATCTCCTTTCTATCTGCTCCTTTGTTTCTAACTGAGCTGACTCAGCTAATATTTTTTTAAATGGAATTCCAGCATGATTCTTATACTAGTATTCTTCCTCCACCAGCTTTTGTAACTCCCTCATCTAGCAATGATTTCAGAAATGCTTTGTAAACATTCTAAACCCTGATAAAAATCCTGATTTTCTGATGTTTGTTTCATACATGTCTTTTAAAGTCTAAACAGAATACAGTTAAGGGCATTAAAATCTTGTTGAGAACAAAGTTGATCATTCAAATTCTACTCTATTCTTTCATTACTACACTGGGTCATCTTGCAATACAAATGTACAGACTTTAAATATCTTATAATTTATTTGAAGATCATTTTCCACTCACATCTATCCTAAATATTAATGTCTCAAGAGGCTAATAGAAATCTGATATCCACAGTAATACTCTAATCTCCATTTTTCCAGTCATTACTGGAATGTCAAGAAAAGCTTATCTTCACATACTTTCTACTTCCTCATCATATTCTAGCTAGTCTCTGCTAAAAACTCCTCCAGCACGTCCTCATTTCTCTAAGGGCCACATTCTCAAATACCTCTTAACACAGTAACTAGAGCAATTAATTAAAAAGTAAAAGGTTGTTCCTAATCTTGAAAGCAAGCAGACATATACAGGGAGACAAATGGAAAGAGGCATGATTGTACAGTAAGCAGCTTTTTAAACAAATTGACGGATGTGAAGAAGTGGTTTTAAGTAGAAGATTTTCTAAGGTATGAATACTCCTGTAACATATTAGAATACCTTCACATAGATATGAATGTTTTGAGCAATTCTTACAGTATTTATTTCAGTAACGTTTACAGGGCACATCTATAGTTGAATATTGCAGCAATTTTAGAGTATGAAGCTTCCTGTACATTTTCAAAAAGACATTAATTATACAAAGATCTAACTCTAACTTTGTAATACAGCTTAGACAGTTTTTCACTCAGCATATCACAGAACAGTTTGCAACCAGCAGCTTTGGAATGTGACTTGCCATGATGGATCAATGATGTAGATTTAGATGGCAGAACATCTAGATGGCTCCAGAACGAAAGAAAGATACTTCAAATTCAGTTTCTGCAACAAGTCACACGTTACCCTGAAGTAAACCTTACTAAGAAGTCAATAAACTTTCCTCCCACCCTTTAGCCGTGTTTTTTTCAGGGTTACCTCCCTTCTCCCACCCCCATATACTGATAACAAGTTACTGTGTCAAGCAAGCAATTAACATTTCCAATTCCTCAGGCATGTCTTCACTCTTTATCAGAGTGAAAAAGTCTTTCTGCAAAACAGGTACACTAACACTAGTGATTTTTGTATCTATGTCTCTTCCAGAGTCTCTTTTCCCTCCCAATGTAACTGGTTTCAAGGACAAAAACGTAAACAACTTCACCTAAACATTCAGCTAAAAATTAAGCATATACACAGCTATCTGACTCTTCCCTGCTTTGAGCTAACTTCTGCCTCTGAAGAGCTTAACTTCAAAGAGACTGCTCTTCTTTTCAATACCAGGAATTCACAAAAAATGTTGGAAGGCTGAGGCCTACATTTGAATAGACATTGAAATGGTATTGTCAGTGTTAAGTAAAATAAACAGGACCAAATTACATTTTGCATCATAATCTTAGCAAGGCTTAAAATGCAAAAGAATTTCCTAGAAGTCAAGAAATTGTTACCTGAATTCTTTATAATACAGAAAAAAAATAACTACAACCAAGACATGCATACATGTATTCAGGCACTTCAGTGGATGTCCTAAAGTAAAAATGCTGGCAATCAACAACCAATTTGACATATAGAGAGTGGCAGAGTCTTATTAAACTTCCAAGTAAGAAGGGAAAAGTTTAACTGTTACATTTTAGGCCATTTATTCCAGTTTATGCTTATATTTGTACCATTAAGGTGTAAATGTATGAAGTCTGGCACAGAAACCAAGCAAACAATTCCGTACCTTTTTTACTGATCTTTCTTTGTGCTTCAGGACAATGAAATTTTCCAGTGTTAGTTTGACAGTAAACACTTAAAAGCATGCAATGTTTTTTAAACTTCAGTAGTAGAGGGACGATTTTTGTCAAATGTAAAACACTAATTCCCAAATAAATAGAGAATTGTTAAGCATTTGTACACACAAAATGTACTACAGCTTTTAAAATATCCTTCCATATATCTGCAGACTAGCAGCTACAGCATTTCAGACTCTATTTTCTTCTATCAGGCAATTTTTCAACTAACTTAACTTTTTCTTCTAGATTTGACACATAAGCAAAAAAAAAATGACACAAAAGCAAAAATTTGCTTTTTAAAATTACATGTAACTTTTTATTGACTATCATATCTAGTCCACAATCTCTTTCTGCAGCACCTTGTACAAGAGCTTTTAGGTTCTGCCAAACTATTCCATAACAAAGGAAGTTGCTTTTTCAACTTCACTACAAATCCAGCACAAACCTTTGTTCCATTACTGGTTTTTGAGATCAAGTTCCAGTAAGCCACAACTTACCTCCTAATAGAAAAGGCTCACATCAGTGACTATTAAGCAGCTCATTGATATTATTTAAAGCAAACAGGAAATCATCAGGGACAATGTGTATACTAAGTAGTATTGCAAATGCTGTGGCCAGTTGGATCTTGGAAACTGCGTTCTACACAGAAGGAAGCAGCTCATGTTGTGATGCCATTCCTGATTTCTAACAGTTTAAGTCCTGTGGAAAGTAAAAAATATTTCCTACTGCCAAGTTCTTGTAATGCAAGTACAAGTTGCTAGCAATTAAATTAAATCACTACCAGAAACAGCAGTCTTTGGGTTCTGACACAGATCAGCTCACTCTCTTTTAGTCATCAGTACTCTATTAAGCTATTCATAGAATAAAAACTATCAGATTAAACTACACTTAGCCTGCTGTGTCACATGAATATGACCTCACTAATCACCACACAAAGCCATCTTGTGAGAAACTAGTCTTTATTGCTGCATTGAAGCAGTTCATGATTAAATGCATCTTCAACACTTTGCTATCCAAAATTATTTTTCCTCATTACCATTACTTCTGTCATATGCTAGAGTGTAACAGGCCATTTCACTGCCTCAGCAAATAATGCAAGTGAATAATTATGACGGTGCCAACAATGGAGCCAGTGGTCTGTAGGAAAAGACATGATATAGATCCATCTGCATATAGCAGAGTAGCAATGCAATTTCTACACACCCTATGTATATTTGAATTCTAACTTTCAGACAGCTCTGATTTGTGCTTTCATATTCCTAGCTGTTTTACAGTATGAATCATTTACTTGGAATTCATCCATTCAGTGCATTTCTAGCAACTCCATCATCCAATAGAAGCTGATTCAATTAGAATAGACTCACATGACCCATATGGTTTTATCAGTCACTGTAAAAATGTGCAGAAAACTACCCCTTGAGGCAGTGTCCCTATTTAATCATTGCCTTAAAGGGAATGCCCTATTTTCCAGATGACATTTAACAGATGAGGCCAGCAAGTCTCCTGAAGACAACTGGTACAGTGCACAACAGCCTGCTCTAAGAACTATCTGTATCAGGACCTTTAGAAATACAAAGTTCATCTTCATGGATAGTTTTCAAAGCTGCCATCAAATGTTACTTCTCCAACAACCAGTTAAAAGGCTCCAACCTCTTGCACACTGCTGTTAGAATTCTTCCCCATATGCCACAAGCTGTGGTGCACCAATGCTCAGTGTGACAGCAACATTGAAAATACCCTGCTTGAGAAACATATTGGTATCAACTAATTTACATTTCCTAGGTGACAATGAGCTACATATGAGCAGGGGTCAGGAAGCTCAATGTCCTCTAACAATATCCTCTGAGGAGGCAGTATTTGGGAGCCTACAGAAAAAGGAGTGGTTACAGTCTCCTAAACCCCTAGATCCTTGGGATACATGGGGAAGTGACCTCTTCCAAATGTTGATCCCACAAAGGATTGGATCCTTCATGCTGCTCCTCTGTCCCTTTTCTGCAGAAACTGTGAAACCTTGCACCTATGCAAAAAGACATGCAAAATATGAGGTTCACACTGATGCAGCAGCATAGTCATTGCTGCACTGAACAGGGCCAATACTTGGTACAGCTAGTTTTGTCTTCAAACTGGAAGGAGCTTGCTTCTGACCTATTGTATTCGTTCTGCACTGCAAGGGTCATCTTCCCAGAAGCTGGCAGCAATCTAGAAACTTCTTCCACGCAGAGCCAGCTCCACAAAGATTTTTTTGAAGTAGATTTACAAGAGGTAAATTTCCACTACCTTAAGTAGAGGAAAAGGCTACACGCTTTCCCTAAAAAAAATTAAGTCTCCATAATGTTCTTCATGAATAAGATGAATATTAATCTAAAAAGATGCCACAGAATGAGTTGTCACATTCTCTTTTATCCTTCTTATTCAATTACAGAATTTCTAGTGCATGACCCTAACCACAGATTTCAATGATAGCTATAACAAATAACTTTTCTTTCACAGCATGTGCCAAACCAACTTTTTTCAGCTTTTAGAGTTGGGAACTCTATTTCCATTTTTTCAAACCCCTACTCATTCACACAATTTTTTTCTACTAGGCAGTGTCATATGAGCTATACGGTACAGTGAAAGTATATGAATGCTAGTCATATATATGAATGCTTGAAAATAGTCAAGCATTTTGGAAAAGTTTAAAGATAGGTTCCAAATCTTCAGTTAGTCAGAATAGGAAAATTTTCAATTGCTTGTTTCCTCCCCACTCCTCAATTCCTAAGAAAACAAGAAAAAACTTGTAATAGACATCAAGGTCATATCTTCTAGCCTTCAATCTGACTTTTGATGGAAAGTTTGCCAGCCAAAAGCCTCCCAACAACATTCTGCAGCTGAACTCTCCAAGTTCAAGCCTGCTCTACATCAGCATACTGCATACCAGTGGAATGCACTTCAGAGAGCAGACAATCCTCAGGATCTCTCTGTCCTACTTAAACCAGGATAAGCCACTGCGTGAAAGTATAAAAATTGAACACAGTATTTTGTTCTAACTCGCCTGCTTCAAAAGTATCTTGTAGCTGATGGTATGAGCCAAGAAAAGACATCATTTGATACTCCGAGGATGTTCTGCAAAGCATACTGTTCATTCTAACCTGACTTTCAAGATGAAAAGTACAGATATTTCTATCAAGTTTTAAACAGGAACAGGCAGAGTGGGCTGTCACAGCAATCAAGGAAAAATTGGATAAAAACTTAGGGGCAGAAAATGCAAATTCTCATCACTTAACAAGTCATACAAGAGCTTTCGTTTTGCCAGCTAATCTTCTCTTTTAACATACCTAATCTTAATTTAGGTGTTTATTCAAATTCTAGTAGCTTTTAGTCTAGGACAGACCATTTTCCCTATAAAAGATACATAGAATCTTGGTGGCATTACATAGAAACTGGTGGCATTAAAAACAAAGATGACATTCCCACCAAAAAAAAAAAAACCCCAAAAAACAAAAACAAAAACCAGCAAGCAAAGCGACACATATCAAAACACACACTACTTATGCCCCAAAGGAAAGTACTTAATCATGGAAAGAAAGCAAATACCAGATGGCATAAAGTCTTCTTTGCTTCAGTACCCACACAAAAGTTTAATTCCATATAACCAAATTAAACAAGGGAGTATGAGTTCAAGCTAGAATAAAAGAAACAGACCACTGAATGTTATTTATGGCAGTCAACAGCCACTAATGAAATTCACCCTCAGAAAAAGATGTTTAGAGAATACAGGAAAGGTGAAAGAAGTCATCAAGTACCGCAGAAGAAAAAAAAGGGGGAAAAAATCCTACGATGGGCAAATAAAAATTTCAATCTAATTCAATTTCAGAAAGATACCAGAAAGAAATTATTTAAGAATTTGGAGCATTAAAGAATGAAGCCAAATGGCTTGGCAGTGTAGTCTCTTTCTTTAATGGACTAGTAGCCCTGGTGACCAGGAGAAAAGAAATACACATTGCCAGTCTTGACTTGAAACATAGTAAAAATATATTCTCCCACTTAAGCTAAATTATGATGAGGACAAAGTCGTGCAGAACGTAGTTCAAAATTTGAGTCTGCTTGCTTAATAGTTCCCAACAACCAGCTGTAGATATATTTACATGTATCTATGGGGTAGCATTTATAGTGAGGTTCTACAGGGATAGTATTTAATATTTTTAATTCTAATTTGGAAAAAGAATAAGGAATAGAACAAGAATCCAGCTGAGAGGTGGTGAGAACTATCTGACAAGATAATCCTGCATGAAGGTGACTCAAACTAAAAATTATGAATTCCAAAAAAGACTGCACAAAGCACAGCAGGCCGCACAACGACATGAAAAAAAGCCCTACTTAAGTAACAAGATACAAAAGGATACCAGACTGTAGTGAATCAAGTAGATTGCGATTTTTATGAGCTTCTTAGAGCAACAAATTAAAATACCTGTCAGGTTCAAAACCACAAAGATTTAACATGAGATTTAATCTCAAAAAAAGTCAACAGTACTCTCCCTTCTCCTTTCTAAAATACAGACTTAATTTTCTTTTGGTTGGCTGCCCATTGCGTTCTCTATTGCCCATACAAGCTCCACCTACAAGGAACATCTAACGGAGCCACCCAATCAATAAAAATTAATTCATTGTTTTATAACAACATTGAAAATGATGTGTGCAGAATTCTTAAGTTTCACTATATTTTTCAGGGAAAATAAATTCCTAAACAATTTCAAAGGTTAGTTTTAAAAACTCTCTTTAAAAAGAAAACTGGAAGTCCAGAATTACTGGATTACTCAACGGCTATCAACAGAGCAAAAGAGAACTATTTATTCTTACTTCTCTTCATAATTTAATATTAACACTAAACCATAAAACTTGTAATATACAACCCATATTTTACCAAGCTCTGTATGACTTTTCCACTCACTTCATTCCTACAAATATTTCCTTCTCTGAACTACCACAAGCAATGAACAGCTCTTGAGTCTGTTGAGCTTGATTCAGTCATGTATTTGTGAAATCAGCATGACAGGCAGCTCTTCCTCTTTTTCTCCTTCCCAACCTTCCCCCCGACACGCAGGCGCATGTGCACACACAGAGGCTGCTTCTGGAAGGCAGGAGAGTCCTTAACAAGCTGTTGTGAAACAGACATGTTAAACCAGATATACAAGAGAAGTACCAACTCTCTGTCCTCAGCCGTACCGCATTTCAACAGAAATACAAATACCAGATTTGATTAAATGTAACTGATTTGTGCTTATAAACATCCAGATGGTACATGACTAAACACATTGCACATGTTTTCTGAAGAAAAATGACCTTGATATCCAAGTTAAAAAATTAAACATTTTATTTATGAGTCTCAAAGCACAAAACAAACTCACGGCAGTTCCAAGCAGAGACCTGTATCTCATATTTAGGAGATCATCAGACATGATAATAAAATACATTAGAGGGCCAAACTCTCAGGCACAGTCAAGGAACATCGACCAAATACCAAGGAAATATAGAAAGATTTTATCCCAGTTCCTTATATCTCATACTCTTAGGTTTCTGGTGGGATTTAAATTTGGCTTTTCATACTTCAGGCTGTGAGAAAAGGAATGATTCAGTGATGAAGATCAATAGATCATAGGCTGCAGAAGCCATGCCCCCATTTGGCTGGTTTGTATTATCTCTACTTCAACAGTAAAGGACATTAAGAGGTATAGATCCCAAATCCACAAAAATTCATCCTTACTCAACAAGACTTTCTCACTCTGGCTACAAATTTCAGGGACTATTTTATCAATGATATTGCATATAAGAGCTCACTCAACATGGGTAACAAATAGGAACCTCTTATAAAACCACCCTAAACCCTAATTAAAAAAAAAAAAAAAAGGAAAACCCCACAAAACTTCACAGAAGTCATTTGTACCTTTCTCATCTCCTTACACTCCTTTTCCCCCAGTCAAACAAAAGAAAAAGAGCTTTAACAGCAGGCACTAAGACTCAGATTCATTGACAAGATTAAGTTGGTTTGTTTTAATTCAAAGCAAGTAATGAAAGTAGTTCTAGAAAATAAAACCATAACAATCATAAAATATGTTTGTATAAACAAATCTTCCCCTACTACTAGCCAAGAGAGTTTTCACTATTAGTAAAAACATCCTTTATACTTAAAGCCACACTTGTGGCCCCTTTCTGTAATTTAAGAATCAGAGAATATTTATCTAGTCAGAAAAGGAGAAATTGATCCCATGTCCCCGCATCGTTTTTTGCTTTGTTTACACAGCAGAATATCATTACAAGCACTTCAAAGTTTAAAAAGCCGGTATTTGCAGTTCCTCCTGTAGCTCTCACTACACTGCCCTGGATACTCATCATTCACACTGAAAGGAGAAGTGGTTTGTAACAGCATGGAAAAAAGAATAGGATCCTGCAACTAGAGATCAGACCACATGCATAAAAAACACATGAAGGAAAGCAAAGTGACAGGTAATTTTCAATCTGGATGCTATTGCTAACTGAATAACAAGAGCTTTAATAACACTTCTGAGGAAGTTGAAGCAGAGAGGTGACAATAGGGCAGTAATGCAGCCTCCTAGAAGGCAGCAGAGAGTAGGAAACATGCACTCCTTTAGAGGGAATGGCAATCCTCTTGTGTACTTCTTCCCAGCAACACAAACTCTTAATCTTCAGCTTTACAACACATCTAAATTACAGTGACTAATGGTGTTAGCTGGCAAGGAAAGCAAAATCCAAACATCTACTGAAAGACAGACAAACTGGGAGCAAATACTTGCTGCAATAAGGTCTGTCCAAGGATCCAGCCCAATTCTTGAAGGTCAACCCGTACTGGTACACTCCTGATTCAGACAGTGCCATGAGAACAGAAGAAGAAATGGTAGCTTGGCAGTGGAGGCAACTGTCTTTTGACAAAGCAGTAATTGTGAGAGCCAACCCAAATTCAGCAACCCCATTATAACCTCCCCAGGAGCCATATAATTCTGTGTTCTCAGCATACCATCATTCCCTCTGTTGCTTTTACACAGTTCCAGTCTGGGCTTTTTTAGTGCTCTAGTATAGACTTTTCTGTACAGCATGAGTGACAGAGAGGGAATGAAGATTTTCAAGTGATTTAGTCACAGCAAAACTTAATTTCATGGGGCAAGGAAATCAAACCACTTATTTAGCCTAAAGACTTTTCCTCTTGCCAAACTACAATGGCTTTTGCAAACAACAAACCTTCTCAAAAAGGTCATACAGCTTCTTTATAATGGAAACTATTAGGCAATCTAAATATAGCAGTCACTACTAGTTCCCTCTATAATACAGTACATTAGGGTTCTATTCAGTACTCCTTACTTGTGCTTCTAATGAACTTCAGCAGGAGATTTGTTCAAGAAAGGAGTACTTATTACAGTCCTATGTTCCTTACATTTATATAACATCTTTCATCTAGAAAGATTTCAAAATGTCTTAAAGGTCACATGTAGAAAATTACTATACTCAGTTCCTCTCCCATCAAGAGGAACACAGTAATTTCTCAGTACCCAAGCAACAAACCAGAACAATTTAGGTTAGAAAGTAAATGCTAAAGCCATGTGTACACAGAGAGTTTAGATCCTCAGTGGCATGACCAAACTAATGCCTGGCAAGAGCTGTAGAGTAGAAGGTAGAGGGATATCCATCTGGCAGATAGGATCTTAGGTTTCCATCTGACTTGGGGCACATCTAACTGGCACCATGCTGGGACACTGCTTTAGTACTAGGTGGGAACAGTCACACCACTTCCTGCAGCATCCAGGAATTCCCTTGGGACATCCCTCTCCAAGGACAGCCCAGTTTAACCATTCAATGCAATACTGCCATAGACAAAAAGTAAATTTAACTCCATGATCTAATCTGCTTTGAAAATTCAGTCTAGAAATAAAATACAATAAAGAAATAGTAAAAATTTGCACTAGTCTTAACAATTCTATCAATTACTAAAGAACATAACCCACTTCTAGCCTCTGGCACTAAAGAAAACTCTTTCAGAGAGAAGAAATGATTCAACAGTGAAAACACCCACAAACCCTACCTGTACCTGAAAATATTTCTGTAAAGGTAAATGTGCATAATAAGTATTAAAAAAAAAGTTTTAATCAACTTTGCGCCTAATTTCCAGTGGCCTTAAAACCCACTTAGCTTCACTACAATTGCCTGGTTTTCCACCTGCAATTTTGGTCACACTAAATGAAGCTTAACACAGAGAATCAGGTATTACACATTTCAACACAACAAAAGAGATTGCTCTGAATTAAAAAAAAAAAAAAAGTAGCATTTTACAATGTCTTATAGACAAAGCTCTAATCCTTAAAAAAAACCCCACAGTTAAAACTTTTAAGTAAGAATCATTGCACAGCAACAACCATGCTGATGCACCACCTTAATCTAACATCAAGCTTCAAAATGGAAGACTAAAATAAATAAATAATGTGTTCTCAGTGTCATCAAAACATGGTAGTATTGTTATCCTGCCCCATGTTCATGAAAACCATTTTGTCCTATAGGCAACACCAACAAATACTTTACCAAGGTAATAATTTGGTCACTTGGACTCCAGGTCCTTAGGAAAAAAAAACACAAACAAAAAAAACCAAAAAAAACAAACACCCAGCTGGCCTTTTGTGTTTCTTTGGCACCCTAATGATTCTCTTCATGGACACAAAGGTCTACTTAATGGCTCAAATCATATATCAGAACTGGAGACAAAAGCTGCCTGGCCTAAAACTTCAACTTTTATCTACCTCATGTCATGTGTAAAACCTGGATTTTGCAGTCATATGAAGATGCAACTCCTCTAAACCTTAGGGGGAAAAAGAGTCCCACGAACCTACTCAGGGACACATTGTTACTGAGTTTAAGTAGAGAAAAAAAAAAAATCAACTTATCAACTACAGCTTGCATACCAGGTCACTGTCAGGGAGAAAGTGGAAACCAAAGAAAGAAAAAAGACACTTTGTTGCAAAATTATTTAAAAGAGGAAATATTCAAGTAGGGAAACTAGAAGACAATGAAAATATTTGTATCTCAGGAGCTCCATTTTTTGTTTGTTTGTTAAGTTTCGATGCTTTTATCCAGCTGAGTTTCCAAAGTAATAAAACATAATTTTAAACTGACTTTTCTTATCAAACTGACTGGATGTTAAAGAGGCTTTTTTCATTATGTTTTTAAAGTCCTTGCATGAATTCATCAGTCTTATTTTGCTGAACAATACCGATCTGTAGACATCTCTCTGTGATATAAATATGCCATTATTATAACTGGAAACTATAATATATGTGACAGATGCAATTCCCTCTTGTCACATTTACCTTACTGATTTCCTTTGTTAAAAAACAAACCACAGCATTCAACTAATGTTCACAACTGAAGTTATGAGAAGTCCTTCCAATATTTATTCTGTAATTCAGAAGTCAGGGAAACTAGCTCCAGAAATAAAGAATAGCCATTTTTGTCAAGTAATTGGACCCAACCTTGCACTTACAATTTCAAACATGTAACATTTATTGCAAGTCATACTCAGCACTGCTTTGACCAATATCTACAATGTAATTGCTGCTTTTGATAGGATTGCAACTTGATTGCCATTTAAACTTCTCTTGCTGATGGGATTAACCCATAGGTATGGTAAGGGTAAGAAAGGATTCCTGAGCAACCTTCTCTTCCATTAGCATGTATGGCTACAAGTGCACTCAGGTTCGCTTGTAAAAAGCCTCCATCCCCCAAGCACACATGTTCAGGCCACCGGCAGGCACAGGAACCAGTTAATCCACCGCAAGCTTTGTGACTGGTGTATAGAGAAAAGGTCCTCCTGGCAAGTCACGGTTACACAGGGAGACAATTCCATAAAGCACAATTCAGCTAACAATTTCTCCCTAAACACTGAAGGGTTATAATCCACCCCCTATTGCCCCAGAAACCTCCATAGTGATGCTCTGTGATGAAAAGCGAATTAAAATAATACTAATACTGCCAATAATAATCAAACAAAGGGGTTATGTATGAGGCAAAGTTAAACTCATAGAAAAAAAATTTTAAATAAATTTTAAAATAATTTAAAGGGTGAGTGTCTTAGCAGGCACACCCTAGGGGACAGTTCTCGTGAGAGGGCACAAGCTCTCCAGGGTTACGCTGTGCAGGCAATTATGCCCTTCCTGGTATTTATTATTTCTGTTTCTACACACGCCGGCGCAGCGCTGGGTCAGGTTCACCGAGGAGCCCCGGGCCGGGGGAGGCTGCATGTTCCCGCCCCCACCCCTGATAAACGAGACCCGATTCCTGTCACGCCGCCCTCCCTCACAGCCCGGGGATGCACCGCGGCTCCCCGGCCCCAATTCCTGTCACGGCCGCGCAGCCGCTCCCCCGCCGCCCCCGCTCCCCCTCCGCCGGCGACCCACCGTGTGGAGGTGCCCTTCCTCACGTCGCACATCAAGCACTTGAAGGCCTCGGCGCTGTTGCGGAAGGTGCAGACGCTGCAGTCCCAGTACCCCTCGTCCGAGGAGGGTTTCGGCTGCCGCTTCGGCCTGCGGAGACACACGCGCGCCAGGGGCAGCACCAGCCGCGACGCGCCCGCCGCCCCCAGGGCGCCCCCGCCGCCACCGCCGCCGGCCCCGCGCTCCCGGAGGGCCCAGGGGAACGAGAAAGCGCCGCCGCTTCCCCTACCTGGTCGGACTCTTCTTATCTCCCATGCCGGCTCCAGACGCGTCCCGGCCCGGCCCCGGCGCGGCCCTTTGTGCGTTTGTCAATAAGGAGGAGCGCGGGGGGTCCCTGGGCTCTAGCGGGGACCTGGGGAGGAGGAGCCGCCGCCGCCGCAACCTCCAGCTGTCGGGGAAACTCCCGCTGCTGCTGCCGCCGCCGCTGCCGCCGCCTCCCCGCTCACGTGTCCCCCCGCCGCCAACCAGCGGCGCCCGCAGGCCGCGGCGCCCGGCGGGCCGCGCACGGCGGCACCTTCGCTCCGCCGGCGGCTCGGGCGCTGCGAGCGGCGGCGGGGCCGGGGCAACGCGGGGGCTGCTGGGGGCGGCGGGCGGAGCGGGGGCGGTACCGGCGCCGGGGGGCGGCCCCGGCGGGGAGGCGGCGCTGGGCAGAACGGGCAGAGCGGCAGCGTGAGCGACTGCGGCCGGCCTGCAGGCTCTTCCTTTAAAGCCGCCCTTGTTATCGCCCAAGGTTGCTCGCGTTAGCGTCTAGATTGTCTTGTGCTTCTTCTCACAGAAATTGCTCCAGGCCGTGATTTACAGTAAGAAACAAACGGGAATAAACTGAATACGAACTTCTGCTTAGAAGTCTTGCTCTAAAGCATCCCGTTGGCCTGAGGCCAAGGGAGAACGCAATGGGTACCAATACAAAACCAGGTGTTACCTTGTCCCTGTGTGCACGGTGCTACTTTTGCACTTAAAAGCTTGCAAGTACAGCGTGTTTCTCATGCATCATAGCAACCTCAGACAGGACACGGGTGTTTATCACCTCTATTATCAGAGTGCACCAGAGCCTACTCACAGACGAGGATGCCATTTTGCAGGATGCTGTGCAAACAGAACAAAGAGCACATGTCCTAAGAACATAACAAAGACAGCAGTTAGACACAGGTAGAGAGCAGAATGCAAGCAGACAATGAAATTATACCGGTCAGCATCTCAGTGGCCAAAGCTATTACTGATGTATTGCCAAGAAATTATGGGATTTCGAGAACAAAATATGCCCAAGGGGAGTTTTACTGAAGTGTGTGAAGGCATAGACGAGTTTAAAAATTAAGCAAGTGGACAACAGAGAAACTTTCTGATTCTGAAGGCAAAGTTGTCAAAACAAATTTCAGCTAGAAATACTGGGATAGAGAGGGAAAATGTGGGTAAAGTACTTGACACATTAGGGAAGCAATTAAAGACCCCTTAATTGGGATGTATTTATGCAAAAGAACTAACACTTTTACAAGACTCACAGTTTTTTCTGTCTCTCTAGGAATGCTGTGTGTCAGCAATTGGAAACCTGTGTAGGATTTACTTGTGTCTGGCCTTTTATCCTGAATTCCTTCTGCATTCACATTCAGCTTCCACTATTGTCATTTTCCTCACCTTATGGTTCTCTTTCTGTATTTTCCTCACCTTTCCCTTTCTTTCTCTATTGCAATTTCTTTCTTCTTTATCTCTTTATGCTTCTCATGCAGTCTTCTGTAAATTATGAATAAAATGTACGGATTTCACATCTGAGGGTGAGGCATGCCACACACAGACTGGCCTGGGCTCATTTGCATTTAGTTAGACATCTACATGGACTAGGAGCCCAGACCCAGCTCTCAGCAGGAGAAACAAGCTCATGCTGAAGGTGATTGATCTGATGCTAAGACAGGAAGACAATTCTCTCACTTATGGACACTATTTCTTTCCATTGACTATAAAGAGTGCTTTGCACCAGTAGTCCAGAGGTGGATGTTTAAAATTACAGAATTATATGAGGTGTCCCACCTGTGCTTGAACCTGACATTATGTAGAAATCTCTTGATGGGAAGCAGTGGAGAAACCCGTCTCCTTGTGCCCTTTTCTGCATTTTGCAGTCATATGAAGATGAGAAAGAGTGTGCACACTCTTTCTACTGTATAAATAAACATTAATTTCCCACTTTTGGAAAGTAATTATTTTGAAACTACTGCATTCTCTTGACCTTTCCTCTGTTACAGCCTACTTTCTCCAAACTGATTGTGGGAAACAGAACTTCCACTGATGGTTACAAAGCACCGAGATATGTTGTAGTCCCTCAGGAACCATTCTTGAAGAGGACCATTTCTAATCAGGAGGAGGAAATGAACTGCCAGCCATAAATGTTATCCCTAACAGAACAGTAATCTTTCTGGCTGTTGCATTCCAGACCTTCTGCTTCAAGGTCATCACCTAAATGACCATGCCTAAAAATTATCATGTTTTCCCAGCAGCATTCAGCCTCTTTCCCCTGAGCTCTAACTAACCCTTATTTTGGGAGCTGAAATGGGATTTGGATGGTCCATTCAAAAGTTCAGGTGTATGGGTGATGGTGCAACTCAGAGTGGGCCATGGGTCAGTGCAAGTGCGAATCTTATTCTTCAGTAATCCTGAAAAGGCAAGAAAGACTATTTCCCTTGCATCCTTGTTCTGTCCTCAAATAAGAACACCAGAGGAGACCACTGAAAGCATCAAGCCATCCCATGTCATCTCTGCAACTGAAACAGTGATGGAAGGCATTATTTAGCAGCAATGCTGGAAAGCACATGTAAGAGGTGTGTGTAATAGTCAGATACTGAAGAGATCCAGAGGCACTTTGATAAACTGAAAAAGTCAAGAATTCCATACTCAGATATTTTGTGGTATTCATGTGAACCCAGAAAACTCACCTGTCTTTGCTAAATATTTGTATGGCACATGATCTAGAAAGTTTGAATGACAAATTGATGGCATCAGTACTAGCAGTCTTTTAAAAAATGTTTCTGGGAAAGAAAAGGAATGAATGAACCATCATTTTGAATACTCTTAAATTTTGACTTTGTCTAGTACAGTTGTTCCAGAGCAATTATTTGCCCCCTGTTTTAATTCAGCTGAGCTAAAGTAAACTCATATTTGAGACAGAAGGGATGAGCAATATAATTGTATCTTTTTACATCAGGCATCACTCTCTAGCTAGTGTTTGGTCTCTTATTATCTTAAAATTGGCATTTTTTGTAGCATTGTACAAAGGAAATGCTCATAGTATGATTATGATATTGAAAATTATATATGCTGATAGCTTTGTGGAAGTTATACATTTCAATGTATGGTATAAATGTTCTGGCATTCATGACTACTGAGGTAAAAGTTTATTCATAATAAAGAGGATGTGAAAGAGCATGGTAGCAATTTTCAAGCATCTATTGTGTGAAAATTCTTACTGCAGAGAAAATTACAGTTACTCCCAAAAAAAGGTGTTCACATACAAGGTTATTAAGAACAAGCTGGTGCTGTGTAAATCCATACAAAGACTTGCCATTTAGTCAATACCTGAACCATCACTGTGCACACCAAACCTATGCCAGTTGCTGCATTATTAGCATCTTGAGCAATTAAGTAATCACTTTGTCACTGCTTGAGCTTAAAAAACTCTCCATAAAGATGATTATCATTATGTTGTAGATAAACCACATTTTTATCCCTATTCATGAAAATGAATACTACATAAGTATAAAATTGTACTAGAATAAATGCATGTTATTCCAGCACGGTGTATCTGGGGTTTTTTTGGTTGCACCAGTATAAAAAAATTAATACAATTAAATCGATTAATGGCAATTTGACTGGCAAGGGGTTTTTTTGACATGTTAGGTATAATAAGACCTGAATCGTGGCTGGGTTTCTATGTAATACTGGGGTCAGGAAAAATTAAAAATCAGAGATAGTGAAAAATGAAAGCTGCTTGCAGACTCTATAATAAAGACAATAAGATTGGTGACAGCGAGCACTGCCCCTCCAGCCTATGTTTGCTCAGCCTCAGGAGCAGTCCACTGAGTACTCATGCTCCTAACTATTGTGTGGAGGCAGGAGAGTGAAATTCTGCTTTAGAAAAGGCCAGAACAGAGAGGGACCACACCTAGAATACTTCATAACATCAGAGAGCCTAAAAGCTCTTTTAAAAGAGTTTTCACTTCCTTGCATGTACAAGTCTGAGGTAAACATATTGTATATTTTTTAGGGAACTGTAGCACTTATGAGAGTTGATTCATCAGCATATCCTTCAGCTTTCACACAGAGTGGCCCTGACATCAGCAGGGATATGCTGTCATGAACCTTGAGTGACATGGTGGTAATTAAGTCCAGGAGTCTTTCTAGGATCATAATTTGACTGTATGCTCATGCAACTTTGGCTCCAAATTCATAAAACAGGAGATTGTACACAGAGTTCTTGCAGGTTACAGCACAGCAGCAGTAGCTGCGTGTGTAAGATCAATAAAAATCTGATCACAATGGTTTCTTTTTTATATTTGTCCTCTGTGAACTGGAATGAAATTATCAAACCACTTACTTTCAGGTACTTGGTAATTATCAAGTAATTATTTCAGTAACTGCCTACTTGTCATTCACCATCCTAGTTTGGGCACAGCCTTTATCCTTTCAGATTTTGTAGTTAGTTTTAAAGTTGTTCTGCTTTATAGTTTCTTTAAATCCTCTGCTTTATCACAGAAAACTCTTATAGAAGAAGTTTCCCTACTTTTTCCATTTAGCCCCTCCCTCCCTGAGGTAATCCAAGATGTGAAAGATCGCTGGTAAGAATGAAAGAACATTCTCAACATTCACTGGGATTTGGTGGCACACATCGCAGTATTTTAGACTGAAGAAAATTTATTTTGGATAGGTCAGATTGTTAATAAATAACGCTGATGCTTAATTCTATCATACCTCATGCAGAAGGGGTTTGCTAAAAACTGCCCATGAATGCTAAATTGAAGATATGCCAGGTGATTGCTTCAGACACTGGAAAGGTGTTCACACCCTTTGTCTGGACTTGAGGAACCAGTGGAAGTTTTCAACCCAGCAAATGGTAAAAGAATGGCTCCTCCAGGATAATCGTTCAAAGTGGCAAAGCCAGATTGTGCTCTGAATCATCTATAAAGGAAGCAGAGGGAGACAAGGCTCATTAGCATCTGTGCATTTGGATCTCCAGGGTTAAAGAAACTCGAGTGAAGCTGCCCTTATCAACTATTTAAATTTGGGGCTGAATCTTTCCCTATCTGCTCCCATCAAGGTGAACTGAGATAGTGTTGGGTACACCCTTGCCAAGGGGGGATTTATTTGGGCAAAGCCAGTTTCCTGAGGAGGTATGTATTGCTGAGGCTCCTTTAAACAGAAAAAATCTCTGCTGCCACTTCTTGCTGACATCAGCATAAGATCTAGCTGGTTACTGGGGTGAACACATAGATAGCTCAATTAGCAAGCCAAGCTCCCTTGGGGCTATAGGAGAGAAAAAAATCCCTCTCTCAATGCTATCTGTTCATGTCTGCTCCTTGATTTCATCATGTGCCTTGATCCCTCTTAATCTGTTCCCTCATTCCTTTTCTGCTATTTGTCATCTTCCTGGTTGTGTTTTTTCTCCTCCTCTTTATGTATTCCTTCATTCTCCTTCCTGTTTTCTTTTCCTCTTTGTCTTTATGTCTGAGATTTGTCTTTCTACCTGGTCTTCTGTATTACTAATTCTGCCTGCTCCATCCTTCAGGTTCCTTTTCTGTTGTGTCTCACTCTTCTCTTGCTTTATTTTCAGTTTCACTGATGCTCTCCCTTTTAGAAGTCATTTTAAAGTGTTAAAGTTTGACAGGAGGTTGACTCTCCTATTTTTGTGTCATGCAGGTGGCAGGCTTATCATGGAATTAGTGCCAAAGGAAGAACAGCAGCCCAAAGGAGATTTCACAGTTTACAGCAATATTTAAAGCATTCTGAATCTGATTAGGGAATATGGCTGAAAGTCACATAGTTTCTTAGTCCTACATAGCATTTTTTAAAGGCTGTCACAGAAAAAAAGGAACTACCGGAACTAAAGCCTCTAAGCCACTTCCATGCTTAGTTCAGTGCTCCAACATTGTTTCAAGATAACACACCAACACCTACTGCAATGGCTGGATTCACAAGTGCCATAAGCTGTCTTTGGATCAAATGTGCTGTTCAATCTTCCTCACTGTAAATCTCTTTTATGAATTCCTACAGATTTACTCTGAGATCAGAATTTGACTTACAGGCATTATCTTTGACTAAAAATGGGAAAAGGGTGAATGTGTCTGCATTGTGGGATCAGTAGGAAGAAAAGATATTGCAGATGTACTGATTTTTTCAGATGCAATAGAAGTAATGAATGAATAAACCAACCTTCTGTCAGGAAAAAAACACACAAAGATGATTAGTCCCTGAGAAGAATACCTTTTCTGTGTGTAGTAAAAAGCATATTTCACTGCTTATAATTATATATACACACAAACAAAGAGACATAGGTACTTAAACATTCAGAAGAATTGCAAATTGTTCTTGAAAGGTATTCCATATCAGCTCACTACATTTTCATTATGAAATATTCTGAGGTAAGAGATCTCCATGAGAAACCTCATGAGTCCCTTTTTTCCCAATTTCCATATTATTCTAGGTAAGGAAGATAATGATGAATGTCATAGAAGTGCAGCATGCAGGAGTGCTGGTAAGAGACCTCACTTTTCTTTTTTGGCTTGGAATTATTTGCTTGGTCTCAGTTTGCCAAAGCTTATCCCCTTCATGACATAATCTCTATCAGTATCTTCTGCCTCCAACTCCAGTGTTACCATTTCTCCAGTATTTCCATTCTTTGTTGTTTTTTTTCTCCAACTTTTAATTAAATTGAATACAAAATACAGAATCAAAAAAAAGGAAAAGAATAAAAAAGAACAAGGATCAGATCCAGCCAATAGAAGATGTCTGTGTGGCCTTCAAAATCAAGGCCAGGTGGAGAAGCCTCTTCCCTGAGGAGAAGACAATTTCCTTGCCACTGTGCTAAGGTTATTGCAATGCCAATATCCCTAAATAACCATGCACTGCATCTTACCACTCTTTTGTCCCTCTTCCTATCCTTTTGCCTCTCTTCTCATCCTTTTGCTTGGACTTGTACTGTTGCCATGTGCAGGGCTGAACTGTGTAGACTCAATATTGCATAAAAGTGTTTTACAGAGCTTCCTTTTCAAAATAAATTTGAAATATTAATATCAAAATGAGTATATTAGTGAGAGAAAGAAAGAAAAATTAAGTTCTTTAATTAATGTGGAGTGTACCCTCAGGCTTTTCCTGTAGGTTTAGAGCACTGTTTACAGTGAGCCTACTGTGCTGACAGGTGATCCAGGGATGGAAGAAGCAGAAAGCTCCCAGAGGAACCTGTCACTTGACACGGATCAGTGTTGATTCCTCCTGTTAGGTAACTGCTCAAGTAGAAGATTCTCCAAATTGTTCAGAATTCAAGAAAAACATATCAAAATAAAAGATTATTTAACCTTGCAGTGCTGCTATGTTTAAGATGACTCAAACATTTAAAAATTCCATGGAAAAAATACTGCAATTATCAAGATGATCATCACAGATCACCATCACTGGAAGCTGAACACTGAGATGAGATGACTTCTTCACAAACCCCTACTCCACAGGGTTTGATGAGGGCTGTCAGGCCAGCAAATGACTGTGAGGTTGCATGGCTAATGATACAAAGGCACATCATTTATGCAAAAACTCTGCACCCAAACTACACTGCTGCCCTCTGGCTATTATAAAAAAAAAAAAAAAGTCACATAATTACACAAAATGGAGTTTGAAAAATGACAAATTTTGTTACAAGTTGAATATGAGTCAACAGTGGAACCTGGCAGCCAGGAGGGCCAACAATGTTCTGAGATGCAGCACCACCAGTCAGGACAAAGGAGGGGATTATCCCACTCTGCTCTGCACTGGGGAGGCCTCACCTTGAGTTCTGGGGGCAGTTTTGGATGTCACAATGTGAAAAAAATATAAAGCTATCTGAGAGTGTCCAAAGGAGGGCAACAAAGATGGCAAAGGGCCTTGAGGGGAAGCCTTTTGTGGA
Organism: Molothrus aeneus; assembly: GCF_037042795.1. NCBI lineage: Eukaryota > Metazoa > Chordata > Aves > Passeriformes > Icteridae > Molothrus > Molothrus aeneus. Next base: position 41,564,307 of record NC_089650.1, on the reverse strand, counting down.
GTGGCTGAGGTCACTTGGTCTGTTCAGCCTGGAGTAGAGGAGACTGAGGGGAGACCTCACTGCAATTACAGCTTCCTCGTGAGAGGAAGAGGAGGGGCAGGCACTGATCTCTTCACTCTCATGACCAGCGACAGAACCCAAGGGAATGGCTGGAAGCTGAGTCAGGGTAGGTTTGTGTTGGATATCAGGAAAAGGTTTCTCACCCAGAGGGTGGTCGTGCACTGGAACAGGCTCCCCAGGGAAGTGGTCACAGCACCAGCCTGACAGAGTGCAAGAAGTGTTTGGGCAACATTCTCAGACACCTAGTGTGATTCTTGGGGTGTCCTGTGCTGGGCCAGGAGTTGGACTCAATCATCCTGATGGGTCCCTTACAAACCCTCATATTCGATGATTAATTCTGCGTCAGAGTTATCATCTTCTGTAGCTGTTGCACACACTTGACTAACCCTCAGAATGCTCTCTTACAGCCCTACAAAGAAATCTTCAAAGAAACCCTGAGATCAAGGCAGTGTTAGCACAAGTTTAAGTCAGCTTTGAGTAACAGTTTCTGATTTATATTTTCAAACATACCAACCAGATCTCTGTCTCTGTTTGTTCATTACCACTTGCAAAATAAATAGGGGCATTCATTGCCTTAATGTATCTCTTCCAGAATAAAGTCTTCATACATAATCTATTAATTTCAGAGAACTGCTCTTTCCTGAAGATTGGATTTATGAAAAGACTATGTAGAATCTCCTATTTTTAATTAATTGCAAATTCTGTAGTATTCCAGACAACTCTAATGTCCAAATTTGTTCTCACCAAATCTATATAGCAACTACCATTTTCATATAAGCCTTAAAAGATTAAGGCTTATATGATAAAGATTGCTAAGAATGAGGAGTTGAATGTCCTTTTTATCATATCGTAGAATATATAGTAAAGGCACTTCCCTTATCCTTGAGAAAGTACTTAAGTAGATAAAGTAATTAATAATGTGAGATACTAGCTCATCTATTAACAACAGAATATTTGTTAGCTGCACATGTAAGAAGATTTTAAACAAGTTCAGGCATTTTAGATGTACTGGAATTGTTTGAAAGAAAAGAAACTCCTATAATTTGATTTATTTGTTGTAAAAAAGCTATTGCATGGTTAAGAAGAGAGACATGTATCTGAAACTCTTCAGCCATGTGTGTGCAGTAGAATGCAGTAGATACTGTGCTTAGGTTAAGCATCACACCTTTATGTGAGTAATTAATACTGTAGGTAACTCCAGGTAAGACTGTCTCTGTGTAACTAGAAGATAACTAACTGTATAGCAGACATAGGAAAGAAGCAGTTCCATGAGAAAGTGTTAGGAAAAAATTGATTGATTTTTTCTTCATTTGGTAACTTCAGGAGGTCAAATACAAGAGAAGTTGTGAAGCTTCAAAGTCTAAAAATTGTGTGTATTCTAAGAGCTGTTTGTTCTGTCTTCTTAGGAGTCTGCCTGGGCCACAAGCCAGAATAGCACTGCAACAGCACCTGACAGATAAAATTAAAGCATGAATCATAATCTCTCTGGTCTGCCAAACTGAGATTTATTCAAGTTGTAGCTTTAAGATGGATTACAGTTTGATGGCATGTCCTGAAGCTAACTATCCCTTAATTTCAAACAGTGTTGTGAGAAGGTTGTGTATTGGCACTGGGGTACAAACGCGGGTTTGTGTGATGAGAATTGAGTGAAGGGTGTTCAAATCATAATGGTTTCTGCTGTGTAAATTTAAATGAAATATCAGCTGCATATTTGCCAGGATGAGATATCATTCTGACAGAGCAGAGAACTTAAGTATATTGAGTGAGCTCTTTGGACTAATCTTAAAGACTAAAGAGCACTGTAACACTCAAGGCAGAGAAAATGTGGAATGCTTCAAAGACAACCATTCAAAATAGCATTGATAATAAATTATTTAAATAGAATTTGGAATGTGGAATTCTTGATGTTTGGAGACTTTTTCCTTGGTATGAGGAAGAAGAACAGCAGACTCGACATGGAAAAAAGCCCATTATAAGGCAGAAGGGTATTATTTTCATTAATGCTAACATTACTGATAAGCCAGTCTTCCAAACCAAATCTACATAATCTATAATCTTTGAAGCTATGGAATTGGTTGGGTTCCACAGTAAGTATCATCCTTACAATTTTTATTTTAGACACTGTAGTAATCAAAGGGTGATATAACTTCAAAGAGTAGTATGACATAGGCTGAAGTTCAATTTAGCATGCTGGTAATGGACAAAGCACTGGGATTTTTCAGTTGGCTTGACTGGGACAAGGGATGGACATACAGAAGTCTTCAATCATCAGATTACCTTGATATGCATGACTGAATATAGGCTTAGTTAAAATAAACAGTTTCTAATTGCCAACAAACTGCCTGCTTTACTAAGACCAATAAAAAAGACAAATGCAATCTAAGAGGTTTGTAGATTTGTATATCTTAACAATTTTGTAATCCATTGATCAAAGGATAGTATAGAAACAAAACAGACTATCCAGTTTACAATTCAAAGCATTCTTACATTTGAGATATCAACTCACAAAAAATAAAATATCTAGCAGACTGCAGTGCAAGAATATGCATTTACTTGTAAGTTACAAAAAATAAAATTCAAAGCATTCTTACATTCAATTTACAAAAAATAAAATTCAAATTACAAAAAATAAAATTCAAAGCATTCTTACATTCAATTTACAATTCAAAACATTCTTACATTTGAGATATCAACTCACAAAAAATAAAATATCTAGCAGACTGCAGTGCAAGAATATGCATTTACTTGTAAATCAGGTTCATTGAGGACCTGATATTCAGTTCATTGGTTGCAGATACGACCAAATCTGGGAAAATCTGGAGCCTGATTTTGATAAGAGTAGCCATCAGTAGCTGCAGCTAGTATCTTTTCCAGGATTACTTTCAGTTAAATTAGTGATACACATTCTTAATATTGCCTCCAATTTAACATTGATTTTTGTCTGAGAATTTTACATGTGAATATTTAACCAGAAAGCCTGTGAGGAAACCCAGTAAGACACAATAAAGGTATATCTTGCAAAACCTGAAGATATAAATGCAGAATCTAGGCTCAGCTGTAAAACACTTGAAGTTTTGATTCATCACTGGGCACTGGCTGCTTTGTGCTCCTACATATCAAGGCAAAGGGCCTGGAGAAGTTAGGCCAGGTCTACTGATCAGCTGCTTTGCATTACTAGGTGAACACCAGTCAAAGAGACAGATCATCAATTGACCAGCAGGCAGGCACAGACACCATTACAAGAGTGGCAATGGGGACCAGGTGGTAATCATGTGTGTTGTCAGGAAGAGCTATTAACAGATGAGGCCAGTGTCCCCAGTTACTTTTGCCCAGCTGAGCTGATCATGCAAATCAGTGAGTGAGGAAGCATGACACTTGACTGTTATCTCCAGGTGTAGGTGTATAGATACATCTATATAGAGATGCATATATACACTAAGGTATAGATCTGCACCTGCTTATTGCTTATAGCAGCTTCCATAGCAGTTGTTAATACCATACCATACCATACCATCAATGTATGTCCTCCATATGAAGCCTACATGTGACATTTCAGGAGATTTAACACTAAGGAAAGTTTGAATGCTCCTATGTTTTCAGATTATTATTGAACAAAATGTACCAGAAAGGATGTGGCAACCCAGACAGAGCTCCACAAAAATATGCAGCCAAGTCTTGGGCTGCAGATGTTGTCTACCTAAACTTTTAGTAAAGCATTTGACCCCATTTTCCACTGCATTCTCCTGGAGAAACTGGCTTCCCATGGTGTGGATAGGGGTTGGGTAAAAAAACTGGCTGGATGGCTGGGCCCAGAGAGTGGTGGTGAGTGGAGTTACACCCAGCTGGTGGCCAGTCACCAGTGGGGTTCCCTGGGGCTCAGTACTGGCCAGTCCTGTTTAATATCTTTGTTGATGATCTGGACACGGGGATCAAATGCATTCTCAGTCGGTTTGCAGATGACACCAAGCTTGGTGGGAGTGTTGATCTACTGGAGGGTAAGAAGGCCCTGCCAAGGGATCAGGACAGGCTGGACCAACAGACCAAGGCCAGCTGGATAAGACTCCAGAAGGCAAAGTGCTTGGTCCTGCACTTGGGTCACAACAACCTCACATAGTGCTGCAAGCTGAGGGAAGAGTGGGTGGAAAGCTGCTCATAGGAAAAGGACCTAGGAGTGCTGGCCAACAGCAGCTGAACATGAGCCAGTGTGTGCCCAGGTGGCCAAGAAGGCCAATGGCACCTGGCCTGTATCAGGAATAGTGTAGCCAGCAGGAGCAGGGCAGTGATTGTCCCCTTGTACCTGGCACTGGTGAAGTCACACCTTGAGCGCTGTGTCCAGTTCTGGGCCCCTCACTAGAACAAGGACATTGAGGGGCTGGAGCGTGTCCATGGAGCTGGTGCAGAATCTGGAACTCTACTCAAATGAGGAGCAGCTGTGGGAGCTGGGGGTGTTTATCCTGGAGAAAAGGAGGCTCAGGGGAAACCTTATGGCTCTCTACAGCTAGCTGAAAGGAGGCTATGGAGGGGCCCAGCCTCTTCTCCCCTGTAATGGGGAAGGTTTAGAATAGATATTTGGAGAAATTTCTTCATAGAAGTTGTTGTCAAGCATTGGAGCAGCCTGCTCAGGAAAGTGGTAGGATCACCATCCTAAAAATTTTCAAAAAACCCATGTGGATACAGCTCTTGAGGACATGGGTTGGTGGTCAATTTGTTTTGGTGCTAGGTGATGGTTGGACTTGATGATCTTGGACGTCTTTTCCAACCTTAATGATTGTATGATTCTAGCAGAGATGTGGGATAAAAGACTGGCAAATGACAAATTTCTGAAGTAACTGGTTTAGGTTTATTGCTTTCTATATTAAATTAAAAATTAGTTAAAACATTTTGTCAGCAAATTGTCAGAAACAGTGCTGTACTTGAAGGATAGGTGATGCAGCCTATGACACATCCTTGGTGATGCATCCCACAATCCATACAAAAGGATCTTGAACTTTGATATGTACAAAGCAAAGAAGTTTTGAATCATTCTCTCAGATCTCTATATGAAGACACATACTAGAATCACACCAGTACTCTATGTTCCTTATAGTACATTGAAAGTCTGGAACTGGGAGAAAAAAAAATTCACCTGTGGTGATGATTTTACAGATTATATAAGCTTTCTCTGATGTTCAAAAGTTGTAAGAAAGGGTTGTCATAGTAGGCATAGTTAGGATGATCTCTAACAGCATGCTGCCATTTCAGTATGAAGTCCTCAGTAAAAAGCTTGGAAGAATTATTTCTGGCCAGTTGAATCACAGTATCTTAGATGTGCTGATGAATGGTATTGCTATACAAAATCTCTGAGTTCAGAAGCAACCTTAAAATGTCTGTTTCCAGTGTTATCAAAGATGGGAAGTATTGTAAAGCTAATGTTATCCATATAAAGATGAACAGCAGGAACATCAGTGATCATATGAGCATGTCACAGCTGTACCTGGACAGTGGGAAAGCCACAGAATTAAAAGCAAGAGACACAATACGTTCTATAAGATGGTCTGGGTGAAACTTTACTTTTACTGTATGGTATGTTTCATTTTTAATTAGCAATGAAGAAGGTTCAGAAAGACCCAGAGCCTACAGCTCCAGGGACATTGGGTCTGGAAAAGGCATGCCAAGGAGAACACAGCATTACAGCAATATTCCTTCTTCCTGAAGGAATCATTCTTACTTGGGCCACCCATGGAACTTGGAACCTTCATCCTAAACTCCAAGATTTAACCTCAACAATTAGGTTTAGGGTTGGGGTTCAGGCAACCAGCAGGCATACAGCTCCACAGACACTGAAATTGAAAAGAGATACCACGATACCAAGACACTGCACCGAGACTGCTCCTTCCACATTTTCTAATCTGGACCACTCATAGTACCTGGTACATTGGCCTCAACCCCAAGCTGCCTTTAGGGTAAAAGGGTAGGGGTTAGGGTTCAGAGAACCACAAAGAAAACAGTCCCAGGGATTCCAGGTCAGAAATAGGCAAGGCAAGGAGAACACAAACTGCACCAACATTGCTCTCCGTATCTTTCTGGTCTGGGCCAGCCATGGCACCTGAGACCTCAGTCTCAACCAAAAGCCACAATTAGAGGTAGGATAAGGGTTCAGAGAACCACAAAGCCTACCACAACAGGGGCAGCGAGGCTTGAAAAGGCATGCCAAGGAGAGCACAGGACAGCACCAACATTGACGCTTCTTACACATTTCTTAACCCAGTCATCCATGGAAGGTGGGGTCTCAGCCTATACCAAAACCCATCATTAGGGTCAAGGGGTAGGGTCTGGGTTCACAGACACTCAATGTTTATGGCTCTATGGACACTGGGGCTGTAAAAGGCATAGCAAGGGGAGCACAGCAATGCACTAACATTGGTCTCTCCACATCTTTCTTATGTCGGCCACCCATGGTGCTGGGACCTCAGTTTCCACCCCAAGTCTCCCTTAGGTTTAGAGTTATAGGTTCATGTCCCCTCCAGGGACAGTGGGAGTGGAAAAGGCATATCAAGGAGAGCCCAACACTGTGCCAACACTGCTTACTTCACAAGTCTGTAATCTCAGCCTCCTATAGTACTGGAGTCCTCAGTTTAAGACATCCTACACATTAAGGGATTACATAAGTCTTCCATAATCAAAGATATTTTATGTACAAAGTATATCAATTTAGTGTTTTATTTTCTTGGAAAAAAAGTACCAGCTTCTAAGTTCCTTTAGTAGATACTTACTTAAAAAAAAAAACCCAAAGAATATTATACAGAAGGTAGCAACTGTATTTTTTTTCCTGTTGCACATGAAATATTTTATACAGACAGATGTGATTACAGAGTCATTCTTTGTGTTTAAAATTAAATAGAGGTGTAAGAATCAGAGCAACTGTAAAAGTAGTAACACACTAGGTTGTTTGAATTTTTTGTAGCTGTCCTTGCAACACATAAATTCTCAGAATCATCCAGCCTGGTTTGACACTCACGTGGGAGCTGATCACTGGACCTTAGTCTGCTATATTCCCTCAGTGAGCCAGCTGAGAACCCTTCTTTTGGTAGCTGACAGGGTCAAATTTACTGCCTGAATTGATCCACAGACTGTATTTCAAGATAGCATTATGTGTTTACACTGAAATAAAGAGTGGGCACAAGTTCAGTCTTCTTTAAACTTGCTTTGAGGCTGTTTACATGTGTTCCTAACTCAACCCTGGCGTTCTCTGAGTTCTTGTCTGCCTGCCACTGTAAATCTTCAGTGACTGCTTAAATCCAAGCACTCACTCTGGATTTTGAAGAGACTTAAATGGATGCAGACTTGTCAGTTTTATCTTCTTTGGGTTTCTTTTTCCACCTGAAATAAAGTAAGCAGATGGAATCTCAAGTCTTCTGGCAATAACCACAGGGAAGTTGTTTTCTGTGGGTGTGTAGAGGATAATTTGGAATTTATTGCTGCTGAGTCTGGAATAACTGTGCCACTTCTGAGAAGCCTGAGGAGTCATGGGGAAAGCACATATTAACATGAAAACTTTTCTAGAAAAAAGAGCCACATCGAACTGGTCAGTTTCTACAAAAATTGCTGATGTGGATATAATAGACAAATTGGGGGTTTTTTTGATTATGTTAAACGATGTATAGACTATGTTGTATCAAAACTCCCCAAATTTACAGCTTCTCTGTCTAGAAACCTGTATTAATGGATATGAATACATACATTAAGAGTGACTTGTTTATTGATAGCCAAAGTATTCTGACATAATTATAGCACTCCACAGTCTTCCTTAATGGATAGTGTTAAATTTGGAGTCTATCTATGTTAGAAATCACTCACTGTATTAATAGATGCCAGCTGTGAGATAAGCCTCTGACAGCTTCTTAAAAACAGTTATTCATTCACACTGACTTCATGTGTAGCTAATCATTGCACTTGTTGCCGAAAGCTAAAAAGAAAATCACCACTTCACTCTACTATTGTAAATATTTAACTGATGAAGTATAAAATATTCTCTGGCTTGCTTTTATTCTCTGCCAAATGAAATAACATTTTTAAATAATCATTCTTTCCTGTTACATTTGTTGGATGAAGAAGTTATGATAGAGTGTCTTACCAGCTCTGCAGCTTCACAGGAAATTTCTCATAGAATATTTTTATGTGCAAAATCACCCGAAGAAAAATTTTAATGCAAGTACTTCTGAAGAGCAGAGGGTAACTAATCGTGCTGTTTCACAAGCCCTTTTTGCAAGTTAATTGTAGGCTGCTGCCCAAGGGAGCATTCCCTTTCCCTGCCCAGTAGTCTGTTCCTGTCTCCCTCATGCATTGGCTGCCTTAGGGACGGGGCAGGGCATGGGGAGCTGGATCACCTTGCCGGGCTGACTGTAAACCCTCTGCTGGGTTTGCTGCAGAGTTCATTTTCTCTGCTCTGATCTGTGAGCTAGTCCAGCTCAGTCCACAGCTGCTTGATTGGAAACAGCAGGAGCTTGCAACCAGAGGCAGGGAGGAGAGAGAACAGCTCTCAGTTCTTTCTAGGCTTCATTGCACACAAGTCAGCAACATAAATATAGGTAACCTCAGCAAAAGGATAGCATTGGAGGTTGCACTGAAAATCAGTCAAAAAACCCAAATTGTTCCAACAACAAAAAGGATGAATCTGATCTATGATCAAAAGACAGAAAAGTCTCCAAACAGGCAACTTACTGGGAAGTGAAAAGCTCTTTGTAGTTTATCACTTACTTAATAGCAGAGACATAAGTGGTACTTCACAGAGACATTACTTGATTCCTGGCATTCACAACCTAAGCTCTCAGCCTGTACACTGCAAGACAGAGGCACAGAGACCAGCTGACATCACGGGGTTGCAGTCCTAAAGGATCAGATGCTGTATTAAATAATTAAACATGATAATGGGAGAACTGACCCAGACAGTGAGTAGACACATCCACATTAACTTACAAGAATAAAACTGTACTCACAGCTTGCTAATGCTAGAAGCTAAGGCCCTGCTTTAGCGGGTTTTTCTTTTTGGCTGGGTGGCCCCACCTTTTCCCATTTTTTTCAATGTCTGATCCATGGATGAACCAGGTCAGCTCACAAAGTAGTTTTCTACCAGCTCAGCCAGCAGATCCCAAAAATTTTAGGATCATGTGAGCAGTTAGAAGAACCAGAGAGACTGACAGAGTGGAAACCATCCTTCTGTGAACAACTAGGCATCCTATTGTCTCAGCTGTAATGGGAACCCACCCCAAAGTCCCCCCAAAGCACTAATTATTTGCATTCAATTGATAGCATTAGTGACCAGCTATAGCTAATTATTTTTTACTTAAAAAAATTAAAAATCACAGGATAATTCAGGTTAGAAGGATCTCAAGAGGTCTCTGGTCCAATCTCTTGATCAAAGCAGAGAATTCAGATTGGTTTGTTTAGGTTTTTGTTCTTTCTTGCCCTCAAAAGTCATTCTCTTTATTTGAGAAGATGCACAATTTATATAAAGTTTGTTGTATTTTCTAGGGAAAGGCCTTTTCTGTGTCACAAGAGCATCTAATATAGCTTTAGGGAGAGAATAAATGTCCACTGTCCTTCTGTTTGGGCTGCTAAAGTGTTGGCAGAAGAGCACTCTGGAAATGCCTCTCTGCAAACAGCGCACTGGCACAATTTTATCCTCCTCTGTCAGGAAGAATCAGTTCATGGGAAGCATTTCTCAGGGTCTGATGAGAGAGTTATGAACCTCCTGGGAAGCCTTGCTTTCCTCTAACCATTTCAACCTGAATGAAGCAGGTGAATGAAGCCTCCTGCTCACCCTGTCTAACCTGGAGCGATTTCATTCCAACCCTGGAGGTGGACAGCAGGCTCAGCCAAACATTTCCTGGGGAAGGGGTGGGTGACTATGAACTGCAGGGAGAATTACTCTTCACCCCAGCACAGCTGGATCTGGAAAAGTACACCTGTCCATAATGTGGGACACACATATATGGTTGTATTCTTTAAAATGTTTGTTGTTGTTTTTTGGGGTTTTTTTTTAAGAAGCAAGAAACCTACTCAGAAAGTCTGTTATGTGGATAGCAAAGTCAGCCACCCAAAAGTCATGAGATGCCAGGTGACTACATGACCTTGACTCAGTCCCCTGTGCAAAGTGCATTATGCAGGATCAGCATGTATTGTTCCTCCACGGGATCTCCATCTGCTTCAGTGCAGCATACAGATGAAAAAAGATTAACAAGGGGATCCTAAACTTGCTACTTTCTAACATTCAAAAGCTTCACCTTGGCTCTTATATCCTTATTAACATTCCTGTAATGCAGAGAGTAACATGCAGTACATACATGATGTGTGAACATACATGTATACTTTGGAGAAAGTTCTTACCTGAAAGAAAAGTAAAAATGTCTTGAAAAAGACAGAAAAAAATTATTTATGATGAAATTTGACTTTATATCTTTCTATAATTCATGTTAACTTTAGACTTTCAAGGTCATGTTGAACAATTTATATAGAAAACAGTACATCAACTTATCATAGCAAATACAAAACAAACATAACCAAGCTTGACATGACTGTGTGAACAGTCACATGGAGAGAAAATCTAGGCAGCTGCCTTCAAATAACCATTATTGTCCCAAAGGTGAAAAGGTAAGAGAATGGCCTTAGGCCACTAAGTGCCACTTCTGCACTCTAGAAGATGCAACACTGAGAAAGCTGAGATGATGCAAAAAGCTGAGAGGAGAGCTCACATACAGTGGCATCTTTTGGTATTAATTCTGCCCATTTTCCAACTCTCTTAACTCCTTTAGGATTTTTTATTGTTGTTGTTTTCTTTGTTTGCTTTTAAAATTTTCCTTTTATTTTTTTCTCTTCTTCCAGAGTCTGAAGTAAATTTCAGAAGGCACCATGTGCATAATATCAGCAGCATTAAAATTTTTAATTGTTCAAGACTCACAGCTATTTTCAGATAAAATGTCTTATCCTATTGTGATTCTTGTGAAAGGCCAAGAAATTTCTAGAACGGACTTAAAAGTGGGAAATCTCTGCTACATATGGAGTTCAGCAACACTCTTGTCTAGCCTGTCTCTCTACTGTTTTATTTTGCCTTTGTGAACGAGACACAGGGACTTGATATATTGGATTTTCTGTCCCCTAATTCCTGTTAAGAAGATGACAGAATTATCACTACTTGGTAGCAACAGATACTGGACAAAGAAGTACAGTAGGAAGGTGAACAGGAGGCTTTCCACTGATTTTGTGTGATCAAGATTTACACTACTGTTTTAAAAAAATACATAATTAATTTCTAAATGTCCCTACAATTAAAGGGCCAAAAGGTGCCTGCATTTAATCAGAAAGACACACGCAAAAGAGAAATATTGTAAAATAAGAAAGACCTTCTGACATAAATAAGATGTCTTTAAAAATACTTTTTTAATTCAGATCAGGTGTTTGTCAATTAAGAGCATTAACTAGGGACACAGACATCCTAACCAGCACATACATTCATCCATAGACATAGCCTGGAGGGGTGGTGATCAATTATTCAGCGTGGCATTTTATGCTGCCTCCACCTTTCATAGCACATCATGCACCAGATTGTGATCAGTAGCAAATATCCAAACAGAAGCAACTGAGAAAACAGTATTTTTGGTTGAACTTGAATGAGATTTTAATTTCTTCACTAAAAACTCTCATCTGTCACTAGATAATGGAAGATGCATGAGCCTGGTTCCTTCTGTTCTTCTAAAAGAGCTGAGCTGGAGGTTTCCCATTCTCCAAATATCCCATATGCTTTCACATTCAAACCTTTCAGAATTCTGCCTCTTCCATCACATTTATTGTCACCTCCTCCTCCCCCAAATCTTTACTGCTGGTCCAGCAGCATATTGATAGAGAGCAGCACATTGGTAGAGAACAACTCTCCCTGTGTGCTTTTCCAGTTTTGAAGCTGCCTAAGAGTGGAGTAAAAAATGCTGCTCCAGCTAAAGCTGATGGAAGCAAAGAGGTCACCCCCACACACCCACCAGTTTCTTCCCCATCCATCCCACTGATCTCCAGCTCAGATCTCTTGGGCAACCCCAAAGCCAACTACCCCACTAAAAACCTGTTTATTTTCTGTTGGATCAGGGAAGCTGATTCACCCTGAAGTTGCATAATCCCTTGATGTGAGGCAAGGAAAAGAACAGGGACACACATGGGAGCAGGGGCATGAAGACAGAAAGGCTGCCATCTTTGGTGGCAACTCTCATTTGTACAAGATTAAGAGCAGCACGAACCAGTCCTGGAGAAGAATGTGTTGACCACAATTTTTCTACTGAAAGAAAATATATTTTTATAATGTACCATAAGCTACTTCCTACTCTTTTTGAGTACTTTAGTTTGCTTTTCATTTCTCAGCTGGAGACACAGTCTATGCACTTGTGAAATAAAATACATGTGAGAATTCCTTCAAATTAAATGCAAATTTGTTTTGGTGAGATATTTTTTTTCATTTTTTCTTAAACTGTGACAAACACATTCCTGAGTGAAGCTATGGAGGACTCTTTCTGTACTTATTCTCTCACTGAGTTATTTATATTTCATGCCCTTGCCTTTTAGCATGAGGTAGGCTATACAGTATTTTTTTTTTTGTAGCAAATAGCTTTTTTTCCCCCTTATGAGAGAAAAAGTATACCAGAGATCATTATAAAACAATCAAGATCATTAATCCTACTCCTCTCCTGGGGGACCTGCCTTGTGTTTCTGTTGCTCCAGGGCATTCATCACTCAGAAGTGCATATTCAGCACTTCCCCCTTTTATTCTTGCTGTCTTGGGTAATATCAGTATGGAGTAGGACACCTGGGTGAAATTGCAGTATGCTTTAATCTTTCTCACTCTCTCTGAGGAGGTTAGGGATAGAAGCAACACTGCTTGGGAGGCAGCATATTAGCTGGTCTTTTTCTGGGTAATTGTTATCTGCATTTTTAGGTGCATTTGCCTATCATCTGGAAAAGGCCTGGCAGATTCCAAACTGAGTTCAACATTTGGGAAAGAAAATGTGTTCTACCGTGAAATTAAAATGAACTGGTGCCTCTCTAGGGAGCTCAGTAGCTCTGTAAGAAGTAAACTGTGCATTGAGTTAACAATCATGCCTAGACCCAACTAAGTAAATCTATTGGATAACTAAACTATGTTCTGGGTCAAATTAAACACATAACTAAAAGAATTAATTCTCAAGAAAACATCTTGGCCATGAAGATGCCTCACTATGCGTAGTTTCAACTCCAAAACAGTTACTTAATTTCTGGTATCACTGAAGTCAAGTATAAAGTGATCATTGAACAGTGGAAAAAATGGGCAGCTAGGCTGGTCCCACAAGTCCCATCAGCAAGGGACTTCACCCCTTTTGGGAACACCTCACCAAAATGGAGGGACTGTAGAGCCAATCCGTGCGGTGTGATGTGTACGTGTGTAGCTGCAATATTCTGTGGGGAGCAAGGCCTTGCAGAGCCGGGCCCTGCGCTTTGCCCGCGGCCCTGCAGGCCCCAGCGCCATGGCCAGGAGCCCGCGGCCGACCCACGGCTCTGCCCCTAAGGCTTTGAGTTTCCTCCCTGCCTCTTCAGCCACAAGCTGTAGAGCACCGTTGTCAAAGAGGGCTATTAAATAAATAAAAGCTGGCGGTGAGCAGCCTGTTTCTAAGCAGGAAACTGTGTGTCACCGCCCGTGTCAGGGAAGGAGAGGTGACAATGACAGGCGCTGCCGCCAGGCACGGAGGAGGAGACAGCGCTGAAGGGGCGCGGAGCTCGCAAGGAGGCAAAGGGAGAAAACGGACACAGCACAATGAAAGGATCCCTGTGGAAATAAATAAAGGACAAGCAAAGGAAGGATTTACTAGAAGCGAAACAAAGCAGAACAACAGGTACTTCCAGAGCTATAAAAATGAGGAAATGAGAAAAAGCACAAACACATTCTCATCCAAATTTCTAAAATAGTCGCAAATTAGCACACTTAGGGAGAAACTATTACAGGGATGCTTCGCTCTTGTCTGCTTCTTTCTCTAATCCAGCCAGCAGTGTGCCCACGTTCCCATGCAACGTGACTATAATTATAAGCTGTGGTCTATCAAAGCAGGGCCTGGAAATTTTCATCTTATTTTTCTGCAGACACATGTGGAGGGCTGCAAAACAGTTAAAGCATTGACTCTTCTCATCTTAGCACATAGTTATTTAGCACCATGGTTCTGTACATAATGAGAGTGTCTGGATTGCCAGTGAGTAGTGCTCTCGACAGCATCACACAATTAGATAAGAAATGTAATGAACATGTCCAACACTTCACCCAGGTTTACTGTCTCTTGGTATCTAATGGAAATTGCTTGTAGTTGCCTCCTCTTTAAATGATGATCCCACACAAGACTCTCTTTCCAACTAAAGAGAAGTTTTTAAATGTCAGAACATAATTAGTCTTCCCCCCCCCCCCCCCCCCCAGTTTTGGCACTTATTTGTGCTCAAGTGGGTTTTTTTCATTTTTTCTTTCCCCCACAGGCTGATAAACTTCATGTTGACAGACTGAAGGGGCTGAACACAAACAAGCCCTGAAAGTATGGATTTCAGCTTTGGCATTTACTACATTAGCAACAGATGTCTTCCCCAAACACTTCACCAGAGCACCAGTGGCTTGCTGTAAAGGAGTATAAACCCAAGCAAAGAGAGGGCTGTCCTCAATCGAAGAACACTGAAGTGTTTTATAAATGTGGTGTTTATAGTGATGGCAGGCTATTGATACTTAGAGGAGCATCACAGCTACAGGCATAATGGAACTTTGTGGGAAATAGAGTCTATGCCCCAGGCTTTAACATAGCCTTGAAAGACAGAGGACAATTATGACCTCTGAAGAACTTATAACTTGCCTCCAAGGAAAAGAGAATCTTGTTTTCCTAGACAGGAGCTTTGAAGATAAAAAAACCTCACAAACAAAACACTCCCCCCAAACAACCAGCCCCCCTTCACAAACCAAAGCAACTTAGCCCACCCAGGTTTAAAGGCTCACTTTCTGAAATGTTCCAGTGTTCATGAACCAAACATCAGTTCTGCCATTCTCTGGGACAGAGATACAGAATCTCCTGAACACTTAGATTACACAGGCAAAAATGGTCAGGTGTGTAAAAGCAGTTTTAGGAGTTTCAGTCTCATTTTTATCTGGAAAACCTTTATTAAAATATTCTGTCTAGAAATCAGTCATCTTGCTATTGTCCCCATAGGACAAAGATACTTAAGCCTTGAGCACAGACAAGTTCAGCTGGTGCAGCCTATGCCAGCATGGAAGAAGCACGGGCTGAGCAGAAGGTACTTGCAGAGGTCATTGGAGGTAACAGATTAGCTCAGGAACAATCAGGAAAGGAAGAGCTATTCTTATGCCCATTCAATATTCAGCAGTATCAGATGAAAAGCCAAGACAGCTGGTGTCCTATGATGCTCAATATTCTCAAGTTTTCACAAGCATATTTTCCATTCCACCATCCAAGGTTTTAAAGAGACTATAAAACAGTATCTCATTCATGACAGATCTCTGCAGAACCCCACTCAGTACATCACATCACATTGTCTGCAAGGTGCTAAAAGCAGTTTTCTCCCCAAATCTTCACTTGGGTTGCAGTAGTAGCATTTATATTGTTACTATGTCACAATAGCACAAATCTTAAAGAAGTCAAGATAAATGACATCTACCACCTCTCTTTTACATGTAAGAGTGACAAGCTCGTACAGAAAGACATTAGATTGATTTGAGCCTATATTAATTTTGTTTTACATCTCACATCTTTACTTGCTAATTTTGTTCCTGGATCTTTTTAAACCACAGGTCTGAAATTCCTCAGCTCCCACTTTCTAAAACAAGAATCTGAGTGTATACTTGTAAATGCAAATTCTCACAGACAGCTCCTAAAATTGCCTAGGTTCTCTATGTAGGCCCAACCTCTTTAACAACATCTAACCAACTGAAGCATTCCCTACCCCTTTCTTCCCCAGCTGTAGCTTTCACTCTCATGGGTTTTTACTAGCATTGCAGTTGGCTTTGACAGCGAGGGCCCCTTCTGCCAAGCATGAAACACCTCAGTTTTCCAGCTGCTGCTCTGAAGAACTGTTGAAGGGTGGATCACTTTGCTCCCTGGTTTTACCTTATTAACATAGTCCTTGTTCTTCAATCTTTATACAACACACATCATTGTTTCTTGATTGATTGGCTGATCTTTTGATTTTGCCTCTGTATTCTTGTGCTAATTACACTTAGCAAGCTGGTCAAGGTTCCACCCCTCTTTTTTTAACCATCTTTGAAGTTTTCATTAATTGGGCTCTTAGCTCACTCCTAATTTTATTCCACTTTGAAGTAGTTGGCAATGATGCCTTTATCACTGCTTTTTTGAAGAAAAACTTTTGAAGAAGTGCATGTTTTGCTCTTGACCACTTCCCATGAGCTCCAACTTCTTATTTCTCACTGCTTCAGTTCTGCTGTGACTCTATTTGAAAATCAATGGTATCAATGACAATTTTACTAAGTGACGCATGAGTTACTGTCTCTGGATGAGACAAGTAGGCTGGGAAACCAGTACTAGTTAATGACCCAGTTATCTGGCATCTCCTCAGCCAGGTGGCTTCTTTGCTTTCCTGTTTCTTAACCAACTATGTAAATGCCATGTAAATGATAACAATCTACTAAGTCCCCTCCTAGTCTCTCAGTTCCCTCCTGTAACTGAAATTTAAGTTGAAATGCAGTTTCCCTAAACCACTATTCAGCAGTAGTAGTGCTAGTAAGAAATATGAACAATTTTGGAAGCAGCCTTACTACAGATCTATAGAAATATAAATCAAAATATGGAATAACCATCTACTGGTTAACTTGTTTTTACTAAAAGGGACATTGAGCTTGTTTTCGTTTCTATGTGAATTGCAGTACAATAAATGAAATGCATAAGCTTAAGACAGTATCTTTGAAGTCATGTACAAATATTACAGAGATTCCTCATCACACTACTTTCTATTTTAGAACCAAAGATATGATTCTAAATATCTTCTGCTAAACATCACCAGATTCCTGCAATGATCTCTGAAACCCTTGAAAAGGAGGAGGGAAAAAAGAAAGAAAAAAGCAGTGGAACATCTAATAAGCCTTTTAAGATAGCAACATAAAAATACTGCCTACCATAATACTGTGGCACAAAATACATATTTTGAAACCACTTATGAATGAATAATGCACTTATCACTTAGACTGGAGGCATGTATGAAACTCATACTTGAGTATTCTCCAAATGAATATGTCTAGACATTTGAAACATAGTTTCTTGGCCTCTCTCATCAGCTGAAGCCCAAGTATGATATATCTGTCAACAAACATGGCAGCAAACATTAACCTGTGTGATTCATTGCTGGCTTTGCTACAATTCATTTAATAATGACCATGTATATTTTAATAATCTCAGTGAATTCAATTCAACTCATTCATATTATGTGAAGGAACTATACCAAATACATTGCAGGAACAGAGAGAAACAGATATGTCAGTAAAGTTCCCAGCCAACAGATTTTGGAATTAAATTCCTTATTCATTATTAATACAAGTAATTTTAGAGCAAAACATAAGATGAACTTTTTTATTAGTTGTTCACTTGAGCTTGCTAGGGTTGTTTCCATTTTTAAACATTTTATAATTTTTGATTAATTAAAAATAGATGAGCTAAGTAAGACAGAAGATAACAGAACAACCCACATTACTAGCAGTTTACTGAAGGAAAAACATGACCAAGTAGAGTCTCCTTCAGTTGGAAACCTAGGCCATTATTTAAACACTAAATTTAGCCAATGACAATGCAAGTGGAAAAGTAATTGGACAGAATAACTAAATGAAGGACATAGCTGGAAAGCAATGTTGTTTTTTAAAAAAAAACTTCTTGCAGGTAAGGTATTGTTATAATGAGACATCCTGAAGCGGGTCTGCAGACTGGATATCACACAAAAAAATGCACAGAATGGAAATCTATACATCTGAGAGTCAGAAATCTAAGGAGGACGTGTTCATTATTGGCAGAAGAACCAATAGCAAGTTATGAAAAAGGGAAAGAATCCTCAACATAAATCATATCACTGGTGAAGTGAAGACAGACAGGAGGACTTTGTCACCCCAACAGCTGGAAAAACTGGAGAAAGCTCTGAATAGTACAATCCCATGGGGGAAGGAGGGACAGGACATCAATGAAGTGAGTTTAAGAGACACTAGCTTTCAGATACATCATTAGATCTTTTAAGTTAGTTATTGGTTGAAGCCCTCTTGAGCAATAACTGGTAACAAAGGATAGACTGAGAAGTCATTTGTTACCTTATTTTTCAAAAAAATGCTGAGTTGCATCCATGCTTACCATCTTGCTGTGAAGTCTAGCACCTGAGAAAAACCAGATAAGTGAGTGCAGAGTTGAATGTGAAAAACAAACCTTCACTGCAATATGCAGAATCACTCACTTCCTATAAAAGCCTTCTTTAAATGGAGGGGAATTAATGCTACAAGAATATGTGCTCCTGTGTGTGGTTTTTTTTGTCAACATGTTTTGCTCCCTTTTGTCTCTTATTCTGATGCTGAACTCTATGATACCAAAATGCTCAGTCTTATCTGCCATTTTTCTTATTTGTTTTTTTCTCACATATGAAGCTCTCCATCCTTTCCTACCCAGAACAGATTCTCTTAATATCCACAAATCCACTGTGCTGTTTACACTCAAGTCTCCCATGTCAGAATCTACCTATGTAGAAAGTGCACAAAAAATAGTTCTTCTAACAGACAGGTATCATTGTGCCCCAGGAAAAGCCAGTTAAAGCATGAAGACGACATGAAGATGCAGTGATTTGCATTCATATAATCCATGTCATACTTCTATGTGACTGAAATGAAGTCTGTGCAGTTAGACATATTACATGTACATACTCCAGACAACCCTGTAGATTAAATCCACATAAACTCTGAACTAAAGTACAGTGAAGAAGAGAATATGTAGAAGGAAACTTGAAAATGTTTAGCATAACATTGATACACACTTATTCTGGATGGATATTTGGCTTACCCATCCTTTGCCCTGCCTGCCTTCTTCCCTTCTCCACTGGCTCCCAGCCCCTGGAAGCAGTGAAAATACATCCAGACAATGCTGTTGTAATAATTATGCCTTGCCCCTTTATTAAAGGTGCAAAGTAATCTGTGTGCAGTGCTCCTACCACAGTCAGATCAAGAGAGCTGAGTACCTTCCTGTCAACCAGTTTGCCATTTCAAAGGTGTGCAATACAGTACAAAATCCACCATCCTGGCACAAATAACACCAGAGTAAAAAAAGGTGAAAGTTTTTCAAGGGCTACTTTGCCCTGAACTCAAGTACTTAATCATGGGCTTGACCTAAATTTTGCAGTGAATGAAGAGAATTCTGGACGTTCTCCAGCAGCTTCAGCTAAATTAGATATGAACATTAATAAGGCCTGGGGCCTTGCATTCTCTGGGATGCCACAGGCTTGGGACGCGCAGAGATCCACCCTTGAACAGAACTGTGTTCCAGCTTTTAATTAACCAAGTTTCCTCAGTTAAGCTTTTCCTGTGAAAGCCTCCTACAGTAAAAAAACTCTTTAAAATGTTATGCTGCAGCAGATGAAAATAAACCTAGCTGACAAATTTTCAAAAACTTTCTTGGAAAGAACATAATTTCAAGGACTACAATCATTCATTCCAGATACATGGTTCATGAACTCAAAAGCAGCACATCCAAGTACCGCATGTTCTCATCTCTCCTAACTGCCATATGCTGCTCAGTCGTTTCATTTTATATGCACCCTCATGGCTCCAGGCTTCGTGGGCAGATGGCTCTTTGCCACCTAATCAAATTCACACATCAAATACATCTCAAGTGAGGTCTTTTGTAGAACTGTATCCTCCTTTATTTTCTCTTCCTTACTTGAGCATTTGAACATCAGTATAAACTTGTACTACCAAAAGGTTGATAATTTTCAAATATAAATCACTAATTTTTCAATTAAGCAAACATGGTACAAGCACTTCTAGGCCACTCTAAAAATACAATTTAGTGCCTTGGAACTTCACAGTATACCCACAGAGTCTTTAATATGCCTTTTGGTTCTATTTTGGGACACTCCCTCCAAAGCCACATCTGTTCTTTGAACAGAGCACATCTACATCCTCTGCCTCCACAAAAGCAGTTAAAATAATGCATTTTTACTCCTGCAACCAAGTGACAGTTTTTGCTGCACTGCACTGAGCTTGATGCAGTATCCAAATTTGGATGCCTTCTAATTCTCTTTAACTGGATATTGATAAAACTGAATTTTAATGGGTCCGCTCATCTTGATGCAGGTTCATAGCCATTGCCTTTAAACTTAAAACCTCAGAGTTGCTTTTGATTCTCTGAAGTATCCTATTCATCAGACAGGAAACTTCTCATATTAGTAACTGTGGTATTTCTTCAAGCCACTGTGACCCACATTCCCTAACTGGGTTGGTTAAATGTTTCACACACTTTTATCACATTCTACTGCCACGATTTCTGCAAATCTTTACTTGCTGCATTACCTGTCACATCCATTAAATGCATGCATAAGCACACATTTCCTCTGTTTGAATGCACAGCAGGGTCAGGGTTAGCCTGACAGTGATGGAATGCTGTTTCTCAAACCTGTACAATTCTTCAACCTAAAAAATATCGCTTTCTTTACATGGACTATTTCCTCAGCTTACTCCTTCTAGGATATGTTTTACAGATACCAGCATAGATACAAGAAATAAGGTCATCTACATTAAAAGTGATTAGATCCTCCACTTTACACCTTTTTCTGTAAAGAAGGAGCAGTGTAGTAATTTTTTTTAATTGCCTTCAACAGCTACAGGAAACAACCCTCACCCTGTTAAGATCTGTAAGATAAACAAAGCTGCTGAGGATGAGCATTTTAAGGACACCTAAAAATGGTTTTGTAATCTATACTAAAAAGCAATCAGCTATCAAATGCCAGTTATTTTAAGATAGTACATTTGGAAGAATATTATTTGAAATATTTTTATAGAAGAGCAATAGCAGAAGAGTGATGGAATATATCATCATACTGACACTGCAGATGCAAAATAAAATAGAAACATTCATAGTAGCACTTATTAAATTGCTTAGAAAAGCTGGATGTAAACCATATTTTAAAATTTTAAACAGCCTGCACAGCTCAGCTTCCTATGCTACAGTCAGTCATCTCTGCAGATTAAAGAAGGGCTATCCCAGAAAACACAATGACCCAGAAGCCAAAGATACAATTTCTTCCAGAGATCACCTATTTAGGTACATTTAGTACTTTATATTTACAGTCCTTTCTATTGCTCTACTGAGAGTAGTAACCTGAATGTGCCAGAAACATAGTGGGAGCCTACTAAACATGGACTAAAATTACTCCTGTGTCTCATAGCTGCAGTGGTTTTAACAAGTGCTGCACAGGAACAGTATGAGTAATACCATTTATAATCAATTAAGCTAATCATCCTTATCCCACTTCCATATCCCTTCTTCCCCAAGGACAGATAAAAGGCATCTCCTAGTGATTTTGTAGACACTACTGTGTTAGCCCTTTCAATAGATGAGAGGTCCTATGACCCAGAACATATTTGGACAATTTCAAGCTGTTTTGAAAATACAAAAGACAAAATCTAGTAAGTAGGTATTTGCAGAGAGACATGAGTTTTTGACATTATTAAAAAAAACCCCCAAACTCTCCCATTTAGCATAAATTTCTCTACAATCAGGGACATATTATTTATACTCTAAAACTAGAATTCAGTTTGCAAGCCTAAGGTAGGGCCTCAAAGTATTAAAAATAGCCCCAAACCAACATACAGCTTGAACATGAAGCTCTCAGAAGAAAACTCTGTGGTTTTTCTAACAATAACAGGAAAGTGTTCTACAAGGCATTTTCTATTCTTCTCTCTTTTGATAACAAGGCTACCCAATCTCACCTGTCTGGCCAAGAGCCACCAACACCCGTTCCTGCTTTATGATACCAAACTGACAAAAGCACTACTCCTTGCTTGAGCTTTGCACACTAATTGCACCCTCTTGGCCCAATATAAATTAGGAGCCTTGTTAACACTTTCCCTTGCTCCTCAGCCCTGATGGGATTCAGGTGGAAATCTGAAGCCATGCTGATTAGAGTAAGGGAGGGTAGGCATCAACAGGAGCAGATCCCTCCATACTGAAAGTCATGAAGAGACTTTATTGACAAATTTTGGCCTTATTTTTTTTTTCTCCCACAACGAAACAGCTGCATTGGGGGTGCTCTAGAAAACAACTTTGTATTCAAGAAGAACAGGTACTTATCTAATTTAATAGTTAAATCTAAAGCTATCTAATTTAATAGTTATCTAATGCTAGTGTTCTGAATTTCTTACCTATAAATGCTTTGTTAGCTTGCCAACAAACAACTGAAACTTAAAATTATTCAGGAAGCCAAGTGCAAAGATCCTATTCCTGAAATTCCCTTTAGACTGCATTTTAGGCATTAGATGCCTTCTAATACAAAAACTACACACATTACTGATCAACAGAAGTTAAGAATTAAGAAAACCGTTAAAGGAAGATGATTTAACATAAAAAATTCTAAATGCCAATTCTGCACAGAAGCGGGTTCATTTTTATGTTTCTTTTCCAATGTCACCTACCTCAAGTGACTTTATGCTAGGAACAAAAGAGCATGGAGGAACGACACTGGTTCAGTTGTAATAGCCTGGACAGAGCTACTGCTTCATGTTGACAAAACCAAACCCTATGGGGAAAGCAGTGAGGCAGAAGCAGCAGACTAGAAAGATACATCAATGTGCTTCAGGTACTGAACTCTGGAAAAGTACTGTATTAGGTCAGAACAATGTCAGTTTTATTTTTTATTTGAGGATATTTCTGAGCAGACTTTAACATTTTAAAATATCGTGCTCCACATGTAAGTCAAATCCTTTTGACCCCATCATCCTGACAAAAAGTCTCATGGCAGAGTTCCACTACTACATTACAAGGTGTAATGAAATAAAAGTTGGAAGATTGCTGTCTAATCACTTCACTGAAATCTTAATTCTAACAAGCTATCAAATATTTCCAAACCAGAGTCATGGACCAAGTCAAACTAGTTCTGTCAAATTCTAGTTTTCTAACTTTTTTTTTTTTTAAGCAGCATTGAATATGGTATTTGAGAAGACCAACTCTGATTTTATGTAGTGACATAATCTTTTTTTTGGGTTTTTTGTTTTTTTGGATTGCCATTGAGCCCTAACCTAACATTTGAAGAAAAGCATGCTGGCAGCATTACTTGCTTGTTTAGTAGAGTTTAGAACTCCTCAAGCTTCATTACTGCACACATACATGATGTAGAGTGATTTTTATTTATTAACAGTATCCTTGGCAGTTTAGCTCTCAGCTGTTCAGTATTAAGAGATCTTCCTGAAATTCAGTGAAGGAAGCTTCAGATTTAATATACAGTACTTTCAGCAAAAAGTCAAAGTCAGTCTTAAAAACATTACTTGGATTACTGAGTCCAAGATCTTTCTGTATCTTGAGGCCAATACTCCTTCCTATTCTGACTTGAGCTTGCACAGAAAGGACTTGAATTACTTCATTCTTGTTTCTGAATTCTTGTGTTTAAGGAGCAACAGAAGGCACCAGAATGATGTTCTGAATGTCACTACTTTATATTAGCTTAGAGGGTGAGTGTGCATATTTCTTTGCTTTGCACCCAGTTACATATTTGAATATCAATTGGTATTAATTAAGAATACATAATGTTATATTTGGATTTACATTTTCTATATTTGGAAGAAAATCAAGTCCTGATGAGCAAACAGGAAGAACTGAAAATAGAAAGAGGCCAGCTCGTCTCTTATTCAAAGTGTGAAATTGTGAATGTATTTTATATTGCGCTTCCTAAAAGTGAGGAGTTTAGACTACACACCAGTATAAAATGGGTACCATTACCACCATGTGTCTGTGGTTTTGGGAACCATCACAGCTACAGGACAACATGCCTAGAACCCTAGGGAGATCTAAGGACACAGAAAGTCTGAAAAGCTTTATGTACAAAATACGTGGCAACACACTTTGCTAAGAGACCATGATGGTTCCAAGTACACATGGAAGCTGTTTTTAGGCATGTAGGAAACGATGCCTTTTGGATTTTGCCAACAGGTTCAGATGTGATCCAGGTTAGATCCAAGTGTATTTAAAGCTCTGTGGATAACCCTAATAACTGTTAGGCACTCAAACTGCAGTCAGGAAAAACAGTGTTGATGTAACAATAATTTATTATAGTACTGCATGAAGAGTAAAAAGACAATACCTAAAGCTGAAATTCAACCCTATGCAGAGGAACTAATGCAAGTTTCATAATCTACTGAAGTACTACTAAAGCACTGCTTCCAAACAGACCAACACACAAAGCATCAGTGGTGTTAACAGTCATCCTAAGAGGAACTCCTCTTAGGAAAAAAGCCTTAAGAAATTCTCTCATGAAACATTTCACTGCTAGGACTTGGGTCTAGACACTAACTGCAAGACGCACTCTCACAGATACTTTTCTGGATTTAAGTGTATAATTACATCATTTTCTTAAAAAGTTGCCTTGAAACGAAAGGTTTTGAGACACAGATATAAAAAGATGGGAGAATCAGGGGACAGAATAAAACAACCCCATGATTTTCACTGTCTTCAACATCAAAACAAACCTGTATTACAGATCACTTTGTAGCACTTTACAAAATGTACACTATATATATCTGATATATGCATTTAGAACAGCATTATTTCAGTCACTAAGTTCTTCCTCATCACTGAAATAAGCACTTTTCTTAATCCGTGGACGTTTTGAATCATCTGAAATTGAAGATTCCCCTGCAGTCTGTGTCCATCTTTGTTGTTCTTCCTCAATTTTGGCTTGCTATAATGAAGAAAAGTATTAGCTGAGATTAAGGAAAATTAACGTGCACTACAAATAACAATGCTAATTCTTAATATACACTGAATTCTTAAATAAGTTAAAGAAGTACAAGGGTTTATTTCCAGATAAACTGTGTGATCAAAGCAGTAGGAAATATTTCTGAAAGTAGTTCTCACATATAAGCTGTCTTCTACACCACAGCAGTCGCTTGGACCATCATGTATTCTCAAAAAGAGGAATTTTGCCCATGGCAAACTTCCAAAAATATAGAGAGATCTAAAGCAAAAAATCTAAGCAGATCTTTTTAGCTGAGATCTAAAGCAAAAAATGCCTCATGTTTTAAACTGATGTTATTGAATCAGCTTTGTTCTGCTAATAAGTCTTCTATCTATTGTCCTTTGCAGTCATTCATTCACATAATGAGTGCCTTTGGGGATTATTACTGAAGGTTATTCAACTAATAGTTTAAATAGAAGCTTCCTATTTTTACCAGTTAAAAATCTTTGGATGGTGATAGTGAGGCATCAAGTGAAATGAGAATGTTTCCTGCCTTTATAGGTTTTATTTCCAATGGTGGAGTTTTTGGGGGAAGAGAGGAACACTGTGAATATGTGAATCACTTTTTTGGACATCATCATGTAAAAGTCCTGCACTCATTACAGTCACATTCAGAACAAAATTATTAATTCTTGAGGGTTATTTTGGGGGGGACAGGCACATAGGCAACAATGTTGCCCAGGGACCCAAGAAATTTGAATATCTGGTCAGGCTTGTTCTGTTTCATGAAGCAAAAGGGTGTAGAGATAAAGAAGTAATAAAGACAGTAATACAGATATTAGATAAGCTAGCTACATTAAAAAATATGCATTCAGTATGTTTTGGGAGATGAGGTCTATTAGACAATGTGATGGTCTGTATTGGGCAAAGCAAGTGTCCCAGTAATAAATGTTCAAGGACATTCCAGTGAGGACAGAGGATGTGTCTGGTCACTTATACATGACTGCCTTTTTGTCTCCTCAGACAACAAAGTAAAGAGGGATTTGTGGGCAAAAACATAGCAGAGCATCACAGCAGAGATGACAGAAGAAAATACCAAAGGAGCTTGAAGGAAAAAAAGGCTGCAACACACAAATGCAGCAATAGTGAAAGAGCAAGAAACCCAAACAAAATTCCACTGAACATGCCTGCAATATAAAGAAGCCAACTATAGTTACCAACTACTGCTACCAAACCAGAGCCCACTAAGTGCTATAGAGCAGACAGACCTATGCATGTATATCAGAGCTTCTGAAAGCAGCTAAAGAAGGGAGTTGAATTAAAAAAAAAAAAAAAAAATTATAAATACACCATGCTTCAATTTTGTACCTGAAAAGCTATGGCTTGGCTGAGGCTGTCTAGAGCAGGGTCTTCACCTTCCTCTTCACTTTCTTCTTCCTCCTCACTTCATTGTGCATGGAGAGAGAAAAAAATATAGATCTTTAATTTAAGTGTTTAGTACGAAAAAGCTTCCTAAAAGTAGTAGTAACATGTAACTCAATATACATACACTTCTTCTGGCTCCACTATTTTCTTTCTCTTCTTCTTTTCTTTTTTTTTTGGTGGTTCCCGCTCTCCTAGCATATTTTTAGGACAAGCATAACTTAAGTGTCCTGCTTCCTTGGAGAAAAAGAAATATTGCTTAATAGAAGCCATTACAAACAACTATAAATTAAAATGTATCATGAGGGAAGCTCATGGGGGAAAAAATGGGAGCAATTAGTAAGATAAATGGAATGCTGAATTAGCACACAAAAGACAAACTCTTCTCTAGGCTTGCCATGGAAATGAAGAGATTAGTGGTGATATGCATGCTTAACTGCAAACAAGCTACAAGCACAGTAGATTTTTTTGTCTGTTACAATAACTGAATACACTACACGTGGTTTAGATTCAAGATAGAAACCTCAAAACAAGATAGAAACCTCAGAATTAACAATTTAAGACACAGGAGTGAGGTGACATTTTTGCTGTAAGAAGTGTTATGAATATAAATCAAGTTTGTATTGGACATTAAATACTATCCAAATATCACTGTCCTACATTACTATGTTCAGGAAAAGTCAGGAATTAATTAAAATTTAAAACTCACTTCTACATAGAACAGTTGTTTCCTGTATTTATTTTACTGCCAGCTAAATCATGAACTTCCAAAGATATAGCAAAAGCAGATACTTTGAAGCAAAGAGTAGGAGGTTTGCAATAGTTTTCACGTGCATCACTTATTTTTCTTGGGTTTTATTTCTCTTTGTTACTTTCATTATCATCTACTATTACTACTACTATTTAGTATTATTTCAATTATTAAGTTATTCTTATGTCAACCCACAACCTTTGTCCATTTCTTTTGGTTTTACTCACCCCACATTCGTAACACTTAGACTTATCAAAGTAGTTACGCCTGCGAATGAATTCTGCTGCTCTTCCATTATCAATGGCAATACTTGCTTTTATTACTCTTCCAAACAACTACAGAAAATTGGAAAGAAAAGGTAAATGTTTTGGGACTGAAAGCCCGACCCTCCTGCCATAAAAACTTTCCACAACTTACCTGTTTGTTATTAAGTGCCCGAGAACAGTTTTGTGCAGATTCTTTATCCAAAAACAAAATAAAGGCAACTCCTTTGCTCTTTCTGGTGTCTTTGTCTTTCATAATGGTAACTCTGGAAACATATAACCACATCATTGATTTTAGTGAAACACACTACAATTATTTCAGAGATTTTTTTTTCCTTATAAATCTCAGGGGCATCTTACCTTTGTTACACAGCAAAAGAGTTAAAGTATATTTAACAATAAAAATACTCATTAAACAGAAATTCAAAGGAGCAGCTAACCTGGCCATGTATTTAGAGGTAGAGTGGAGATGATTTTTAAAAAGCATGTGGATCTTTCTGGGACCAGTATCACTATTAATTCCCTTGGGTGACTTGAAGAACAGAGAACATAATCTTTAAATTTACAAGCAACCTAACTGGAGGGAACTACATATACTGGAGGTGAAAGGAAAATTCATGAGTAATCTTACCATTGCTATTATTGATGAAAAGCACAGTGTGAACTGCCTCCAAACTGAGAAATCTATGTTTGTGTAGGACTAATCAGCTAAACAGGTTCACAACAGGAAACACTACCTATATGTAGTACTGTTCTACAAATATCTCCAACTGAAAGCCAAAGATCATGGATGCATGTGTTATTTCACATGACATGCAAAGTTAAATCTTCAGTCTAACATTGAAATCAACAGCTTCAATAGTACACTGAGAAGTTCATGAAAATCTAGAAACAGTAAAACAAAACCTAAAGATAAAAATCTAGAAGACAGGGCCTGGTTGTGTGTATGGCTGGAATCCACACAGCCTCAATTCTTTCAATCTTAGTGTCAGTTGTATTTAGGCCTGAAAAAACCTAACAAAACAACAACAGTGAGAACCAGAATGTCAGGGAGCATGTACATAAAAATCAAAGTACACATAAAAAAGTAGGGAATACACTCCTCCCTATGTCCACCACAGGCAAAACAAGGTTCAGCCACAGGGCAAGCCAAAATTCTAAGAAGTAACCAAAAAACCAAACCCCACTTCAATACAGAAGGCTTAACATACAACCTGTTTAAGTAACAGATGACCCACATGGTAAAAACACAGTAAAGAAATCTCAAATTTCCCCAAATACATGCACAAAAAGGTTGAACTTAACTGTTTTACTAACAAAGCCTCTTGGACATGTCCAACTGCATTAAGTTCAAGTGTCAATCAAACTGACTTTAGGACAATTCTATTAATTTTTATGCCAATCTACTCTTTGAAGAATTCCAACAGAAGCCTGGTATGACTGTCAGACTTCTAATCAGATATTGAACATACCAGTTAATAACACAAGAATAGAAAGAATCAAGTGTGACAAATCTTTAAAAGGTCAGGAACTTGTCGGAACCATAGTAAGTCTGATTTCTTACTGAACAAACTCAGTTGAATTCATAATAGTCAGGATATATTTGCTTTTCCTGCTATTTGTTACCTGAAACACACTTCTGAGACTTCATAAACTTTGAAACTGTATCTCACAGGTTACTGCAACAGCTACTAGAAATTAGAGAAGATACTTGCTGGTTTAAGATTAAAAACTGAAGACCAGAGTCTCCTTATTCTGACCAATTAAAAAGAAAGAAACAAACCAGTCAGTTCCTTCCTGTGGCATTTCTTTCTAGCATTTGAACACAGAGGCAGACATTAACATATATTGTTCACAAATACCCCACATAGTGAAAGCCATTAATGCAGCCTTACATCTAGCTTTAGGTAAAACACTAAGCAGTCACAATAACCAGCCCCTCTAGAATCAAAGAGAACTGCACACTGCAATTGTGGGAACTGTGACATCTAGTTCATGTAAGAAGCTCCCACTTTCACACTTACCCACTGTGCCCCACAGTGGTGAAGGAAAGGGGAATTATACTAGAAGAACACTGTTTCAACTATTTCAGAGAAAAGACTGATGGTATGTAACAACATTCTACTTGCTCTTCAAAAACGGTTAGCAAAACCTGTCCCAAGCACAAATATTCTTGTATTATGTATGTAACTGCATGAACTTTCAGTTGTTAAATTAAATTTATACTTTATTAAAAATGAACAGAACTTTGATACAGTTCCACATTCATACTTTAATTACAAAAAGCTTAAGACTTTCAAGTGAAGGAAAGACATAAAATATTTATAATGAGAGGTACAAAAATAGAAGGCCATATCAGGTCACTTACTTGACAACTTTCCCATACTTTGAAAATATCTGAAATATAAAACAAAAAGATTTAACAACAGACAATTGCATTTCACTAATAATAATTTTATCATGACAAACTTATATATCAGTATTGATTTTACAGTCAAAATTGTTGTCAAAAGGTTAATGTAAACAATGCATCTCTTAAAACTTACCCTGTACAGATCATTGTTAGTCAAAGCAAAGGGTAAATTGGACACATACACTGTGCTTTTGCTTGGTGCCAACCCACCACTCATTTTTCTGATGAAAGGAAAAAGAGAGAAGAGTTAAACTGTATTGAACAAAGAAATCGATTAAAAAATAGTTTCAAGACTTTCAATTTTATTTCAAACCTAGCCCAGACAGCCATGATAAAGCTGCAGGAGAGCACAGCTTTCATATCCTTTGCCTTCATGGACTACAGAAGACATACATTCCTTCCTCATCTCCTGGATCCAAACATATTTTTGTTCTAAATGAGTCAATTTGTAGTCAAGAAAAAACTGGCAAGTTAGTGTACTTACAATAATCCTCTGCTGATCTGTGCAATTAGAAAGATTGGGGGCCAAAAGAAACAAGCAATGTCCATTTATTAAACATTATGGACAACGTATCAAATTACTGACCTTTGTACCAGTACCAGCATGATCTGATTCTTTATGCAAGTATCCCTTCAGCTGCATCCAACATACAATAAAATACAATTGGTTGCGGGGGCAAAAAAAAAAAGTTTCCTTAAAGCAGAATCCTAACTATTGTGGGGAGGGAGATAAATACATTTTTAAGTCAATGTAGCATGATGCTAATGTGGTAAGCTTTCATTTCCTCTCTTAACTATTGCTCAAGTTTCTGCACTCCTCTAGAACTGCAAGTGTCCAGAGCTGACCATAAAGAAGCATCTCTGTAGAAGCTTCCTCCCCTTCCTCCTTCTGACTAGGCAGATTTCTCCTGGTAGGAAGCAGGAAAATTTCCAATCTTTCCATATTAATTTCCAATCTTTTCTATGTTCTTGAAACTAAATATGTCTGGAAACAATCAATTAAAAATACTATTATAACCACATATACATCATCTAATACTAGGTGAAGAGTAACCGAACTAACTTGAAAATGACAAGCCAACGTTTTTCTTCACATTTGGACATTTCCCAAAATTTTTAGAGGTGTAAAGTCTGTGCAAAACATTCTCTTTGACCCATTCTGTAGCCATGGTTCAGACCAAGAGCTAAGTGAGTAAAATTTAAGATCAAAACATACCTCTTATGAAAGGCCACACCAAATAGTACAGCAATCCCACTCCCTACACAGTCCAATTTCTACCTCCTTGTCCATTTTCCTACAGCCTTATTACTGCTTCCTGGCACCTCTAGCCAATTCCCAACTGAGGATCAAGCCACTTCAGCAAGACTGCCTCATTTGAAAAATGCAGACAGAAGATGATGAAGGGATAAAAACCTTACAGTATTAAAATCAGCATCTGCCATATTACAGTTTCTTAGGGGACTTCTTGGGTAGCCAGTCTGAACAGATTGCTTGGCCAAGTGCCAACAAAAGTAACTAATATCACACTCTAATCCGGCTGATACTTTCTGGCATTTCATGATTCAGTTATCTGAAGGCCTGATATTCCCAGTGGACACTGATTGTCCAAGTGCTTTGCTTCTCTTTCCTTACATGCTTACTGTTTCACAATTCATTGCAGTGGCAGTTTCCAAGTGATTCAGTTTTGAGGTTTTTCATGTTCAGAGACTGTTTCCTGGCATGAGCAAAAATGGCAACATAAAGGTTAAGCAAATGAAAACAGAATAAATTTGCAATAAAGGCCACACATTGCATCTGGTGTTAGGCAGACTGGGTTCGTTATCCCAAATTCCTTTCTGCTTGGCATTAGTATCCTTGACAAGCCTAACCAGACTGACTTGGCAACATGCCATGTGAATGGATGGCCTGAAGTGCAGTTATCCAGATATACAGTGGATAGAAGGATTCAGGAAGAGCAATCTCAACACTGCACTATGCTACATTGCCAGTGCTAATATATTGCAGCAGTGGATGAGAAAACACTGGAGGTGAACCTCAAGTATCTGAATACAACAATTTCACTCTGCCTAAAAGGCAAGAGAAGCTGGAGCACCTTGCAACATTAGGCAAAGCAGCCCACATTTTAATGGGCAGGCACCAGGGAGAACAGCATGACTGGAGAGCAGTCAGCCTGCATATTGCACAATGCCACAGTGCAAACCTCCACAGAGAAGGTGAGACATCATGCAGAGATTACTACTGGCCTAACAGCTCAGCTGTTAGGAAACTATTAATGAAAGCAGCCTACAGGATCACCATTTCCAGCTGCACACTGCTTTTTCCAGAAGCTGAAAGAGTTGCACCCTGACAGCACGGGCTGTCAGACAGCTCAGGTTGAACGTTGTTTCTACTCCCCTGGACAAATTTGGGCTTAACAGTTTTGCTGCTCCAACTGGCCAAATATTCTTAGCAATTTGTATTGTTTAGGATTGTTGTGCAAGTACTGCTTATTTTTAACGTCTGACTCACTATACAGACACAACTTTAATACAAGAGGGAGTACAGCAACTGTATGGTTATCACCATTTATTATAATGATGTTTTCTAGTCAGAGGAGTGAAAAAATGCCAGTTCCAGCTTTAGCTAAGTCACCAGATAAGACGTCATCTGGAGGCTCATCATTACAAGGCTGAGAGTCCTGCTACTTCAAGAATTTTCTAACTTCATAGAAATGTCCAATATAAGTTTAAGATTTTCATCACATTCTTCCTCCATGATTACCAGTCTCTCCACTCAGCTGACAAGAAAAAAAAAATCCTCTTCCCTCACAAAAATCTCCAAATGAACCAAAAAACAACATCTCATCTTTCTTCTTGCTGCAGGAGACTCAACTGAAAGTCAGGTACAGCCTGGCTTCAAGGCTATATCCTGCTAGAGCTTTTCAACAAATCAAAACATTTCTATTTTATCCTGGATGCTTTTCTGGGGCTTTCTTGATCTTCAAGGTATTACCTTCATTACTCAACTTTAAAGCATTGGATAAAAGCCTCCACAGAACTGCACACAATTCCCATTACTGTAATGGTCTCGCTGTAATATTAATGCCTTCTTCATTTATCACTTTCACATACTAACTTTGACAATAGAGTTATGTCTCATTACAATGACTTCTTGAATTCAATTTTTTTGTCTTTTCTAACAACTCGAACTAAAAGAAGCCATTTTTTGACAAGAGCCATCTGTCAGCAATGATTAAGTCTCCTGAAAAATAGATCAGGTACACGAATATGTTTTGCTTTGATCCAATATGCTTAATGCAGCATCTGTCATTAGTATTGGGGATATCACAGAAAGACAATGATTAATTTCAGTAATTGGCTTCTCTACTCTATCCCAGAACACATGAGGACACCACTAAAACAGCTCAGATGCCTCTGAATCATCAAGTGAAGCCTAAATTTACTTATACTTTCATGACTTAACTTTGGTATTTCAACTTAAAAGCACAAACTTGTATGTTTTTTTTTAAGTGCAGTGCAGCAATGTCAGATCTACGATTTAATCAACTGAACTATGTACAAATGATTTGTGAGCAAGTTTCCCAAGACACTCCTGCTCAGGCCAATTAGAGTGTTTCTATCTTGATCCTTAAAATACAGTATTTTCTTCCTGATTTAATAATGTCAATGGAGTTTAGACCCAAATCAAAAAGCCATTAGTTGTGGCAGGAGCTTGGCTCAGGCTAATAATCAAGTGTCTGGTAAAGGATGAAACCAAACTCATGTTCTCCTTGGTCCCTGACAAGGGTATGAACCACTCAACCACTTGCTGCAATTCTGCCCTGCACAAGGGGCATGGAACAGGCTGTAAGAGAATAATCTGTTTTATCTCATACTCACTTAAATAGTACCAAGCAAATATTTAATAGGATCAAGAGTTGGTAAACAAGATTAGCACTATCAGTAAAGAAAGAATATAATCAGCTCAAGCCAAAGAGGAACATAAAAAGGATCTGTGCTTTGAATCAAAACACTTCTACATACTGATCTAACAACAAAAGCTTAGGGACAGTAAGACTGGCCTACCAGACCATCAGCCTGGACTATCTATCGAACACATATAATTCATATATGTTCCTTTTCCAGATTACATATAGGTGTCACATCGACCTTGGCCAAAATCAGTAGAATTTTGTTCCAGACAGATATAATGATATGATTCCATTTCTATCCCCAGTACTAATCAGCATTTGCTGAGACTTTACTGTGAATGAAGATGATACAGCAGCTACACACAAATGTGCAATACCTACAGTAGTACGGAGTGCTCTGGAGGCCTGGGCTGTCTTCGTTTGCCTCCACTGGAGAGACCCAGGGCCCTCAGAAGTTCATCATTTCTATACTACCATTTCCCCCACGCTCCAAAGGGAAAGCCCATAAAAGCTTTTCCAATAGTGTCTTTTTAAGGGGATTCTCAGCACAGCCAAGATGGGAGAAGAGCTGCTTGGTTCAATCGCATCTGTTCTCACACAGAGCTTCACCCAGGCGGGGCAGATCTCGGTAACTCACTTAGCGACACCTATTCCTCCTCAAATCAGGAGACACGTCATCTATTTCAGAGTTCAGCGCGAGCAAAGCGACATTAAAGCAACAGAACCACAGACTGCAGGAACTTCCACACGCTGTATTAACACCTTTGGCCACAACATCACAGCGCGGCCCCGACCAGCCGCTGATTTCGCCCTTCCTATTCCGCAAAGGCCCGAAGCGAGCGAGCCGTGACCGAGCGTTCGCGACCCCCGCGGTGCCCCGGCCCCGCGTACCCGTCACGGCGGGGCTCAGCCTGCGCGGGAGCCCATCGTGCGACGCGGCCCGGAGAGGCGCAGCTGCAGTCCCGGAGGGGCGGGAGGGCCCTGGAACACACGGCTGGCTGGCTAGCTCCCTCCCTGCGGCCGCCGCCCCGGCCCGTCGCGCTTCCGCCGACGCGCAGCTCCCGGCGGGGCCGCGGCCAATGGGCGGCGGCTCCGCGGTGGCGGGCGGGGCTTTCCGCCGACGGCTCGGGAGCGCCGGAAGCGGCGGGGCTGTGCGGGGCTGTGCGGGGCTGCCGCGCAGCGGGAGCGGGAAACGGGGCAGCGGCAGGTGCGTGAGCGGCGGGGCCGGGAGCGGGGCCGAGCCGCGGGCTGGCCGCCTTCCTCCGTGGAACCAGCGCGCCCGGAGCCGATCCTCTGGCCCGCGGCTGCGGTGGGACGCGCTCGGCTTCTTGCGGGGTGCTCCGGGGCCGCCTTCCTGCCCCCTCTGCGAGCACGTGCTCGGGGTGGCGGAGCGCCTGCCCTGGGAAGCGGAGCCTCGAGGGACGGCCTGGGGAGCGCGTCCGTCCCTCCCGCGCCGGGGCAGCCCCAGGGCGGCGGCAGCGCTGTGGAGCCCCAGTGCCCGCGGGCTGCGCTCAAACTCGGCGGCGGGACCGAGCGCTGGGCAGATCGGCCTCCTCTGGGCAGCGGCTGCTGGGTCAGCGCCCGAGATGGCTTGTATGCCTCATCCTGTAATCCTCTTTGAAACCCATATGGGACAGAAGACTTTGATTCTCACTTTAATTTGTATATTTGTTTTGAAGGGAAGGCTCGTCCTCCTTGTACATACATCTGAGAGTAATTTTAAACAATAATTCGTAGTGAGTGTATGGAGGCTATATAAATCTCATGGTAAACACTTTCTTTGATGTATGTGGTGGGTATGTTGGTGCAGGATCCATATCCTTATTGAGGGATAAGTAAGACATGAGTGTGTAACTTAGGTCATTTCCTAATAAGTACTAAAGTATTAGTTTAACAACAGGGTATTCTGTTGTTAAAGTAATATTTTAAGCCCTTACTAGTATTTAAGCATCTCAAATCTATTCTTCATGGTTCTTTATTCTCACTCATACTCCTTAAGCAGGCTCTTTCTCCTCCATTAGAGTTTTTAAGGATACTCTATAAATTCTTTATCTGTGACTTCAAGGGAGCAAAGGTAGAAATAACAAAAAGATGTGGGAACCCGCACAACCAGTGAGGACAGTTTGATGTAGTGGTTTGCCCTATGTGAAGTGCTATGGGTTGGTTGGTACTTTCAAGAATAATTTTTGAGAATGTTGTGGTTGTGACTGGTTATGGCAGCAATATGGAAAGCTGCCATATTTTGTTGTCAGGGTGTTTGTGCTGCAGGATGGAAAGCCACAGGAGCAGTGGTGATCCATGCAGTTGTTTGCAGTGACATTGCTGGTGGAGCAGCTACATCAGAGCCTGGTAGAATATGCTTTTCATGACACTGGCACTGATGATGGGCAGGTCAGTAACTGCAGGTGGTCAGGCAAAGATAAGTGCTAATAGATCAGTCATTCTATTAATATAACCCCCAATGCATTGCTTCCATTGCTCTTGTCCTAGTGACATAATGATGTAGTAAGGAAGTGGAACTGGTGGGATTGTAAATCCTCATTGGAATGCTGCTGCTGTTATTATATTCAGTTTATGCATGCTGTTTTAAGTAAAAATCATTGTGAATGGGTTGAGAAAGGTTGGAAGAAAACCTCTTGGTATCTAGGTGAATATCCCTAGACTTGTTGCAGTCATACTTCTAAATGCTTTTGAAACTCTTGCAGCCTAATATTTGCTATTAGGCAGAGACATGTTGTCTTTGAATCTCTGGTTTTTCTCAGTGCCTCTCTCATGTTATTTTATTTCCTGGTGTTTCCCTCTGCTCTCACACTTGTACTTTTTAATTTTTCCAGTAGGACTGTGTCTATTCAGTGTGTTTTACCTGTCCCAAGTACGAGGGGAAGATGAGAAAGTAACTTTCTCCCCCAAATCCATTTTTATCTGCCTTGCCTTCTGTCTAGGTAAGAGATACTGGCTTATCTTTGAGGATTATCAAATACAGAGTCTAATTGTTGGAAGATAAAACAATATTTTCTGTCTTTATATCCTCACAGCAGGAATCATTCCAATTTTTATAGTGCTGTTGCTAATAAGTTATATCTCTCCTACATCTTGTACAAAAGCTTTTGAGCTTTTTTGAGAGCTTTCCAAAGTAGAGACGATAGACAAAATTGGCTCACATTTGTCAGTCTCTGCTGTTTATCAAAGTAACATTATAAAACCAGATATGTCCCAATGGCATGGGAGGCACTCCAGCTGCCTGTCTCTGTATTTGCTTTGTTCACATATGGCAAGATGTAGCCATCTGGATTAGGAGGCTGTATGTGTTGAAAACAAAAATGTGGATTCTGCAGAAGGATGATAGCACACACTAGAAAATTAAAAATCCTGGAGAAGCAGATACGTGTAGCCTTGATGAAAATTGATGTCTCAAGTAAGTGTAAGCAGACAAGAATTGTGTACCAATCTTTCAAAGTACTGGAGTGCTTTGCAAATGCATCAGAAAGGTGCAAAAAAATCTGAAGAGTCCTGTGTAGTCTGCCTGATTAAAAAACCTTTATTAGCATAGAGCAAAACATAGTGGTAATTGGAGTAAAGCCATTCTTGGTGGCTGGCTACAGTAGAGCAGCTTGTGATGTGTTCATAGAATGACCTCTGCACTTACAGAATGTGTTTATTTGAGAGAAGACACTGCTTTAGGTAAAATAGTCACCTCTGATCAAAAATAGGAAGAGATTGTTTAAATTAATATGGCAAGTGATTATATATCATAATATTAAGCATCAACTATTTTTCTTTTTTTGTTGTATATGTTAATAGAAGATAGTTAATGTTAATGAGTTACAGTATTTGGTGTGAAACAAAACCAGGTTTCTCTCATTCTTTGTTTTACAACAACTTTGTGCCTACTGAGAGAACAGATGAATCTCAATACAGCATTAGAGATTTGAGCTCTTGAGTCCTTGTTAATGGAATTTTCTGATGTTGATGTTAAGAGTTTAAACTGTCCATGGTTTTTATTAAAGCTATGTTAGGTCACATCAGTTAAGAAATGGATTGTTTTCTTTTTCTATAGAAACAGATAAAAGGTGCTCAAGATGCTGGGAATTGCATTTTCTTCCCTTCAAGCATTTTTTTCTTTTGATGTTTTCAAATAGATCCTTATTTTATCTCATTGTTCTCAGCTAAAATTTGTCAGTTTTGTCTTCTGTATAAAATTGGTCTTCTACTTGTTTACCTTAGCACCATTTTAACCAATGTACTTGATGGTTGTTTCTGCCTGATTAACTTTCTTCATTTCATTCCTCTAAATGCAGATGAGATTTGCATAGTTGCTTGTTGTCTAGTGTATACTTTTTGTCAGTCTGTTGACTTTTGTGATAGTGTAGCTCTACCTTTCTCCAGCTTGTGTTTTTGTTGAAATACTGGTCTTAATTCTTGCTCATTTCAGTGAGGTCTGGCAGTGATAAAAAAAGGGGAGTGTTTTTATCAGCTTGATTCCTGATAAAATAATGGGGTGTGTATGTGAGTGTCAGTGCCAGTGATGCGTGTTGGGTTGTTGCAGGTGGTTTGACTGACAAAGCAGCATGAGGTGTAAGTTTGTCCTCAGCTTCAGTAGCATTTATCTGAGATATGTTGCTTTTTGAACATTGTGTTCAGTTAACAGTTTCAATAACTTCTGCAGGCAAAAGGACAGGGTCACTACTGTATTTGTCCAAATAGAAAAAAAAGCAGCCTGCTTGAAAACCTCATCTGAATTCAGCTCTTGGTATTTTGCTGTTTGTCCAAAAAACTGAGGGTTGCCATCAAGTACCTAAATCTCTGTTGGTGTGAGAGGTAGGTGGGCTGTGGATGAGCAGCTGTGGGCACTTCAGGTGCTTCCCAGCTGTGGTAAGTACAGACAGAAGGAATGGTCCACCCTGGGCAAGGCCTGGGCATGAGGGACCAGCTGTGAAGTGTTTTAGGTCATGCCTTTTCAGCATCAAGATTTTGCCTTGCCATAGCTAATTCTGCCCCTCCTGTACATAAAACCACAGAAATGTTCAAGTACTGTTCTGGGCACAAAGAAAAGAGGATGGTGGGGACAGCTAAGAGCACATAGAGGATCCTCCTGGTAATGTGGGAAGGAGGGCATGGGGTTGGCCTAAGAGCTGTTCATGCACATACAGCCCTGGTGTGCATTTTTAAGGCTCTAGAAAAGGTCAGTGAAGTACAAAATAAAGAAAAGTTGAGGCAGTTACTGTGAAAGTGCCAGGAAGGTGCTTCTGATGATGCAGCTGACCATCCAATGCAGCAGTATGAGCAGTGGTTTCAGAATTAGTAACTCGTGCATGGAGCTTACTGGAGAGGGCAGGGACAGTGGATCCTCTTGCTTTTGTCCTTACCAAACCTAGGATCAGCTGGTTGGTTTAGTCAGCTTTTGATTTATAACCTGTAGCTACATCAGACTAGTTCTGTGTCTTAGTTGTAGAACAAACTTACGGTCAAGTCTGTTATAAAATGGGA
The DNA here is from genome assembly GCF_037042795.1 of Molothrus aeneus. Classification (NCBI taxonomy): domain Eukaryota; kingdom Metazoa; phylum Chordata; class Aves; order Passeriformes; family Icteridae; genus Molothrus; species Molothrus aeneus. Next base: position 41,525,049 of record NC_089650.1, on the reverse strand, counting down.
CTATAATTTTTAGAAGATAATCTGGTTTGTTTGAACCAATGCTCTGAACATAGATGCATCTTGTAGTTGAGGAAAGAACTTCTTCATTCACTCTCTTTTACCAAAAGAAAAAAGATCAAGCTTTTAATTAACTTCTTATCACATGCAACTGAATCTTATTTTTCTTTACAAAGACAGATCACAGGGTACAGGCAGTTAAAACATTTAGATTGTACCTGTCTGGTTTACTTAACAGAAAAAATATACTTATGATGAATATATTTGTATTTTTTGCTAACCTCAGTTTCTTTTTTTTGTAGGTAGGTGAATGGATCTTCAGAAGCAGAGTTGCTAAAACTGACAGAGAAGTAAGTATGTGAGTGTTGTTGTATTTTGCAAAAGTGTGTATCAGAATTAGTGCTACCTCTGTTTACAGTTTATTAATTCTTTTATGTTGATTCTTAGCATCTGTACTAATGACTAATTTTATATAGCTTCAAAGTCTATTTCCAGTAAAGTGTTTTTATTTTGTGCAAGTAGGTAACATTATGTATTTCTCCTTCTGAACATGACCTGCTTTACTTTTCCGTATTGACTGTTTTTAACAGCTAGAGCTACTACTGTGAAGGGAAGGTTTGAAAAATATAGTTCTAGCAGTTGCATATCTACTTTCAGTGTTGTATAGTAGATAATGTCACCTTTATAATCAGCTGAAAGGTTTGAACTCCTCAAGTCTGTGTTGTCTAGCACAGCATGAGTAGAATCTCTTAGGATGATGGTTTATTTCCACCTCTCTTTAATGACTGACTCTGCTTCCAAAGTCCCTTTCCTCTGAAAAGAGGGTTTTTTTTTTGTTGTTCTGCTGGCTCCCAATTTAAAACAGGAAGTATGTTCATGTGAAGAATGTATTGTATACACGTAATCAAAATGTGGGGCTTTGTACTAAGAAATTATGTGCTGCATTTTGATCTCTTTCCAGACAGTTGAGTTGATTAAATAATTCAAAGTTACTATATTTTATTAAAAAGTAGAAATTATTTAATCTAATAAATAGATGTTGAATTACTTTTTTAAAAGTTCTAGTATTTTTAGCAGACCACTATTAAAATTGCTGTAAGGTATGTGTGTGTGCATTTGTCTGTACATCTAGTACTTGCAGTATGCATATATTTCAATAGAATGGTTTATAGTATTTCCAGTTCCTGTAATTTTACTGATTATACTGGACTAATTTCCAGTTCCATGTTCTTGCCCATACTGCAAGTTATTTTTGCTCCAAGTACATTACATACTTTACATGTTTTAAAGGGCTAATAATAAAAAGTGTATGTACAGAGCTTGTGCATAATACATTGTACTGGGAGAAATCCTGGAACCTTTATTTTTCTGCTCGCTGTCCTTTTGTCTATTCATAATGGGTCTGGTTTTCACTAATTGTATTTTCATTGTCTTAAGTGGCCTATAGAAGAGATGAAATGTGGTCTGAAGGGCGATACGACTATGAAAGAGTTCCAAGAGAACGTCTCCCTCCAAGGATTCATGGTGATGTAAGTGTGCAGTAAGCATTGTGTCTGTAGCATTGTAACATTATCCTGTACCTTTATACAATGACCTTACCATAGGGGATGGATTTATGTACCTGTGTAAGTTCCAAGTATATCCCAAGTTCATTTTTTCCCCTGTTCATTGAAGTCAGCAGTTTGGCACATGCATCTGCACAGAAATAATAGGCTGCCTACTGAATTAAGTATTAGTTTCTTTTTTTAAATTTTCAAATCTGTTGGAACTGTTTTAGAATATTTGTATTTTGGTGTAATTCTTCGTGTTATTAAGCACAGGATTTTTCATGACTTCTGGAGAACAAGAGGCTATACTAATGTTATATTTTTCCATAGTCTTTTTGTGGAGGGATAGAATGTAAGAGAATAGTGCAGAAGGTAATCTCACACCTGAGGAGTTGCAGCTGTACTAACCACCAAAGATTAGGAACAGGCCTGCCTTTAATAGGCCACAGCTGTGTCCAATAAGAAGATGAGTGCTACAAAAGGGTTAGCTGGTTGAAGAGAGAGTTGGAGTTTGTTGGTTGTGCTGTGAGGGGAGTTGGAGTTTGTTGGTTGTGCTGTGAAGAGAGATGGAGTTTGTTGGTTGTGCTGTGACGAAGGAGTCAGTGCTGTGAAGAAGGAGTCAGTGCTGTGAGGAGCTGCACATGAGACATCACCGAGAAGGTATGGGAGCTTCACAATAAGATGACAACATCTTTTTATGTCAATGTTTCTTTTAAGTAACTTGACGTGGTTAAGGAACTTCTTTCATGATTGTTCTTGTCACCAACAAAGTTTCTTTATAATGTTTAAAGTACAGGAGAAGATGTTTTTAACAAGTGTTGAAAGTACATCTTTGCTAAAGTTGTGCTTTGGAGTCCTGTAAAAGAAACACTTTACAAGAACAGAAATCTGCTTTGTAGATACAGAGTCTTTTGTGGTGTATTATGTACCTATGTATGGTATGCTTGTAAAAGCAATTGCAGAAGCTGTGCTTGCTGTGCTATAGAATAACTTCAGAATGCTTTTAGGAATTCTCTGTTCCACAGAGTTTGGCCATTTTTTTCCCTCCCTTGTCTGAAGTCTCCAACAAATAAATAAAACAGGTTGTAGCTTTGTCTTTGGAGGTATTATAACATAAGTAGAATTTAAAGAATACTTTTTGATATTTCTATTTGCATCCTGTGTAATATGCTTTTGGCAAAATAAAATTTTAGGCGCCAGTTCCTCTTATCTGACTTCCCTTTTACTTATGGCAAATGTTGAAATAATACCATAGCTGATTTAGTGCACCTTCTGGGTTCCCTCTGTTTTGTTTTCAGCTTGTCTCTTTGGAGACTTTTGGTTACTCTATGTAACTAATTACACAGGCTTCTCTATTTGAATTTATTAGTGGTTGTCTGTTCTGTGACATTTTTGTTACTGTGATAGGCAACAGTAACATTTTTCATTTTCAGCAAGCTGGAAATCAGGTTGATTTCCACAGGGTGTTTAGCTGCCTGTTTCTCCAAAATGCTTATCAAGATAGGGCAAGAGGAAAGGCAGAATGTATTTTCACAGGTGTTTTTTCGGTTGTTTGACTAATGTGTGGCAAATTTAATTTTACCGTAACATCAGTGACATTTCTAAATTCCCGTAATCTTTCAGGCTGTCCAGGGAACAATGTGTGATCAGGCATTATAAGAATTTATAGTCTAAAAGATCTGATGCACCCATTTTGATGCAAGTGTTAACTAGGTAGTTCAATGCTAGCTTTATATTACATATGTTTGGAACTGGGGTTGAAGGGAGTAGCGGAGTACGCTCATCACAATTAATATTGCCTATCTGTACCAAAAAAACACCCCCAGTTGCTGGGCAAGCCAAGATATGGTGTCTCTCTGCCATACTGAAAGATGGATATGGAGTTCCTTCTCATACAGCTCTGCAGATTCAAGATAGTTGGAAGGTACTTTCTGTCCTTGTAAGCCCATGCTATTGTATTTGTGTCCACATGTAGAAGTCTGACTTAATTTTGATTAGACAAGTGAAATAGAATTAACTTGTTCAATCTGTTAATATGCTTAGTGTTTGCTGCTAGGTTAGTATGTTGGAAATAAGATGTGCCAATGATACAGAATGAAGTTTTTTTTTTTTTTTGAAGAAATCAAGAGATGTGTCCTCATCTAAACTGGGTTCTAATTGTGTATCAAGTATAGATTGTAGTAGAAACACAGTTACTGTTAAAGAACGTGAAATTGCAAGCACTTGACATTATTGTGCAAGGAGGATATTCATGGAATTTTCATGTAACTGTTCTTCTATATGCCAGTATAGTTGTGTAGTGGGGTCTTCAGGGTGAGGTTAAAGCATGGAGCAGTTTTATTTAAGCTGCACAGCAGGTCTTTGTAAGACACCAAACTAAAAAAAATAATTACGTGTGGAGGATGTTTGATGAGGTAAAAGTAGATCAAACATTATGACTGTGTATATAGTCTCCACTTTGCGCCTGTATGGCTGGCTTTAAACTGCCCTCTAGTCTGTTTGTTGTGTTTGTTGAGTGGTCTCTGAAATCAGAACTAACTTTTTTTTTTTGCATGACAATATTTAGCAGTTTGTGAATACACTGTATTTTTCTGCAAAAGCTATCAGAAACTATTAGATTGACTTCTTACTGTTAAAATAGCTTGAGTGTCTTCCCCCCCCCCCACCCCCTGCCAAATCCAAATTGCACGTGCCAACTCGAGTGTCTGCATTAGTAGCTTTTGTTTAAGGCCCGTTAAAAACACATTTTGCTAAAGGAAGAAGATTTATTTTTAAAATAATTTTTAAAAAGTGAATGAAAAAATGAATGCAAAATCTTGCATTCATGTTTTCATTCACTTTTTATTTGCAGTTGACTTATATAAAGCTTAGTTCTAGTAAGATTGAATTTGTATCTTTTGTTCTAGTAAGATTGAATTTGTATCTTTTGCAGCTGTGCAATTTGTACTTAATAAACAAAGAATTTCTTTAGTTGACAAATGGTATATGACATGCTATTTGAAGGAAATAAATTGAATTTGTGTTCTAGCAAAAAGCTGCTTGAAATTTGCACTAAAAGAAAATCCAAGAGTATTAAAATTCTGTCACTTGAATCTAGACCTACTGCATTGTATTCAGTGTGTGTTTATCTATTCAGGTTATGAAGCAAGGTCTATCTTAAATACAGTCTCTGCAGTATGGAGGATGTTATGGACATAAGAAAAATTGTTAGTATTTTCAAATGGACTCTTATTTTTTTTGTAGACGTTACAGGTGCAGCTTTCTTTGTTGCATTCTAAAGATAATGTAAAAATCTGAGGAATACATGTAGCTAACCGATGCTCAGAAAGTAGCTATTGCTACTGCTTATAAACTTCCAAAAGACAATTAAACCATGTTTAAAAATTTCCCTCTATAATTAAACTTGTAATGCCTAAGGATTGAATATGAGTAGTGTCCAGTTAGATTTAATCAGTTATTCCACTGTCAGACTGGCAGGATTTTTAATGTTTGCTGTTTCCCTGTGCAATTTCCTCTTTTAAGTCCCAAATTTAGAAATAACTTGGTTCCACATTTGTTTGTGCGTTACGGATTTTCAGCTGTTAAAAGCAATATGATTTTGTTTGCTTTGTGGTTTAGGGTGATTACCACAGAATAGTAAACATTGTGCCCAAGAAACCAGCCCTGCTTGAGAGGCCTGGGGACGGGAGTTACAGTCGCTACGACGATTACGGTCACGCCGAGTACAGAGACTATAACGCAGGACGCAGTTTCGCCCACGACCGAAGAAGTGGCCCTCCGCACCGAGGTGTACGTAAGGTGATTCTTCTCTCATGTTTATGATATTTATTTTCCCATTAAGACTTCAATACTAGGTAATTAAAATACTGGAAAGGTCATCATTGTTGCCCCCTGCAACCCAGCTGTTTGAAATTCTGTAATTTCAGGGTGTTGATGGTAGTTTATATTTTGAAGACAAAAGTCTTCTTTAAGTCAGAGCATGTATGTATGCTTTGGAAACTTCTGTAGTTTGTGTTTTGTATAGCATTGCAAAGTTGCTCTCTTCAATATTGACACAGGAAAAAAATAAAAAGTAAATGGATACAGTGAATAAATCGAGAAGATATTTATTGCAAGGGGTAATATTTTTTTAAACTCATTAAATGCTTTGGTTTTGCAATAATTAAGTACCATTTGGCAACTAATTGTACTTGACATCTGACATTGAGATACATGTCATGCAGTTGTTTTGCCTGTATGTTTTGCAGGATGAATCAGGATACAGGTGGTCAAGGGATGATCACCCTACAAGACCTGAATACAGGTATTTTTTGATTCTTGTAGTGCCGTGCATAGGCTGCAAATATTTAGGGTGTTTTACTTGGTCACCAAAACAGCTGGTAGAGCAGACCAGTGAAATAACAGGGAAAGGACATCTGTTAAAGTAAAAGACAGTAGTGGAAAAACAGGTTTTAGTTGTATTGTTTGAAATAGAAATTAAAGAAATTTTATGACATGAAAGTCTCTAGTTTAATAAGGATAGGAGGCATCATGATAACATCATTAGGATGGTAACCTGGAAGTGTGAGTAATTTAATGCATCTCTCATGAGTGACACTTCTTGCATGATTTCAGAGAATTCTTTGTTCTGTTATTTGATTCTGCAGCTGCAGTACATTGGGGCTACAGTATAATGATGCCTGTGCCATTTTAAAGGTTGGTGGGATAGATAATAGGATTATGAAGTTCACCACAGCCTTTTTCTGAGCTCCCTGTTTTCTCAGCTGAACTGATGAATATATATTTCCATCATATGTAATGTTAATTTCTATGAGCCCTTTTTAGTCTGTACCTCAGGTTTCCATTTATGAAATCTAAGGACTAGTAGTAAATCATAGGGCTGTAATACACATATGCCTGCAGTGATGTTTGATATGGATTTTTTGAGTTAGCAAATAAAGTGCACAGGATACTGTTACACTCAAAACTTATGGACAAGGATGAAAGTCACCTTAAATGTTAAGACAAGAGTTGATTGTTAGTATAGGTGAAATATTAGCAGTCTGATCTAAGAATGTCATCTGATGGCTGTGCTTTTATATGCCACATCCTGCATTTCCACTTCTTGAGATGCCTGTTATACCAGCCTGTATTTGTGGGTATTGCATCATGGTGTTAGTCATATCATAGAATAACTCCTTGTTACAACATGTATTTAAAACTGTTACAACATGTATTTAAAACTATGGGTATACCATACAAACATCAACAGAAGTAAACCAAGTTAGTTATAGACACCTGACCAGTTGGAAAAATTGCTGTTAAACCAGCAGCAAGTTAAAAAAAAAGACTGCAAGCAGGTCAGAAAAAGTTCAGACAGGGCAAGCCTTAGATTTGTGGTGTTGTAAACTCAGTATGATGCTGTTAATAGCAATATCCACAAGGCCCCATAGTTGCAGTAGATATCTATTCCATTGAGTGGGATGACTTAGACATAGCATGGATGGATTATTCTATAATCTCACCATAAAGGAAATCCTTCATATATCATAAGGGTCTTGGTGCAATAGACTTCTTTCAGAATTGCATTCTTGGGGCTAGAAGCAATAATAAAAGGTTTTGAACAGGAATGCTTAATAAGAATTTGTGTAAAAGTTTTTCCATCTTTTCCTCTCAATTTAGCAGAATCTGGGTTGTTTGAAGCTGAGGAAAAACACCAGAAAGGCTGAGAAGACTGAGTTAGTGCCAGGCAGCTTATTGTACACAGAACAAGAGTGGCACCCAGTGGTCAAAAAGATTGTCTTAAATGCATCCTGATTTCTTCCTTTCAAAATAAGGCTCAAAAAAGTGAGGTTAAAATGTCAGCTCATTTTGTTGAAGGCTTAATAAGTGTGTTGTTTGGTATATGATAGTCCCATCTCTATTTGTATTATATGCTTCAGATTATAGAGCTGTTACATAACTGCAATAATGCTGCGGAAGAACTTCATAAAGATCCATGGTTCAAATATATTTGGAATTGATTGAAATCCTACTGATTCATTATATAAATATAGCAAATAATCTTCAAAGTAGTCTTGTGATCAGACTGCAAAACATTTGTAGTGTTCCATGTTTTTCCATATTTTTGCATATTGCCTATTATTGAGCAATGTAGTGGATCTCAAGGAGGATATCAAAGTGCATTTCATGGTATATATTGTCTCCTGTGGTGAAAATGCTAATTACTTTCTATTTCAAAGACATTTGCTCCACAAAATATGATATTAAAAAAGTTATTTGGTGCAAAAATGCCTTCTCTTTGGATATGTTTAAAGTTATTTTAGTTAAGTTCTTTGGAGTACACATAATTCTTTTTTTTTGAGGAAATAGGAGGAGGTTTAAGATGATTTTAACCAGAAGGATTTTTTAAAAAAAGTGCATGGAACATGGCGAAAGCATAGTTAGTAGTTAGACAATCAGGAGACTTGTATTTTATGGTTTTTCATAGTTAGTACAGTGACTTTAAATTCTTAAAAATAATAGCTCTTTTATTGACCGAAATAATAGCTTTCTTTATTATTTTTAAAATCACAATCAGTAGCTAAAAATGTGCTGTAAGAAGTAGTTGTCAATATGACAGCATTTCTCTTTGAGTATTCGTCATTCACATTTTCCTGTTTGGTTTTTGAAAACATACCTGTCAAAAGGTACTTTCTCATCTCTTACCCTTTGTATTTTTCTTCCTGCTATCTTGATTTAGAATGCTGAAAAACATTACTTGAGATTCTCCCGAAGTAAAGTGCTGCTTATCTGCAAAATCAATGTCCTTAAGTGAGTCCTGCATGCAGTTTTGGGCACCACAATATGAGAAAAATATTAATCTATTAGAAAGTGTCCAAAGGAGGGTAACAAAGATCATGAAGGGCCTTGAGGAGAAGCATTATGTGGAGCAGCTGAGGTCACTTGGTCTGTTCAGCCTGGGGTAGAGGAGACTGAGGGGAGACCTCACTGCAGTTACAGCTTCCTCGTGAGAGGAAGAGGGGCAGGCACTGATCGCTGCTCTGTGGTGATGAGTGACAGCACTTGAGGACATGGCCTGAAGCTGAGTCAGGGTAGGTTTGTGTTGGATATCAGGAAAAGGTTTCTCACCCAGAGGGTATTTGTGCACTGGAACAGGCTCCCCAGGCAAGTGGCCACAGCACCAGCCTGACAGAGTGCAAGTGTTGGACAGTGCTCTCAGGCACCATGGTGTGGCACTTGGGGATGTCCTGTACAGGATCAGGAGTTGGTCTTTAGTGATCCTTGTGGATCCCTTCCAACTCCTTATGTTCTATTATTCTGTAATTCTCTTTGCTGTTGAAGAAACCAGCAGTTAGGGATTTTTTTCTATTTTTTTCCTATTGTTTCTTCAGTGATGTTTTGTTGGGGTTTTTGTAAGCTTCTTGCCTTTTTCTTAAAAGTAGGACGTGCTTGCTTACTTAGCATTTGTAGAGCCGTGGCTTCAGCTGTGATGTGTCTAATGACCAGCAGCAGCAGTTCTCCATGAGTGACAACAGGATTGCAGAGGTTCTAGCACCTGGCCTACTGTCTTTTTTTAGTTGCCTTCCTCCTTATAGGGTTATGTTCCAGTTTCCAAGCAGCTGTCATTCACATGGTAAACATTATCATGTCTAGCACTGAGTGGAGCATTACTATTCCTTCCACGTGCTTTTTGAGGGTTGTTAGCCCTGTTTTATGCTATGTTTAGTGAACAGCTGTCATTCTGACCATGACTTTTTTATGGTGAAGATACACATTTTATATGTAAAAAATAAAGGAATTCAGAGGATGTGTGGGGCATAGATTTCAAACTGAGTTCTCAGCTCTTTCTCTCCTGTTGTCACCTAAGGAATTCTGAACTCCTGAAACTGATGTGAATTTTGTTTTAGCTTGATTTCAAGTGCCTTTTGGTTCAAGTGTGGTTGGCACATACAAAGAATTGTACATTATAGTTTGGAGGAAACTTTCTGCACACATTAATGTCTTGGTTGCTGATGCTATGAGAATTGTGAGACTTAGCAATTCAAAGGAGTAGAGATCAATTAAGATGTGACTTCTTTGTACATTTATCTTGTACTGATGTTGATGATTTCTGGAGCTGTGTTAGTGCTTGTCTTCAGTGATATATTAGGCTCATTTATGCAAAGCACTCATGCATGTCAGATTTTTAAAAAAGTTGTAGGGAGCTATGCTATGATGGGGTCTAGTTTTGCAGTACTTCCCTATGGGCCTCATAGCAATGGGTTTTGCATACAAGTTCATTTTTATAAGGTCAGATGAACTTTTCAGTGTGAAATGCTTTGGAAGATTGTTAGCTGCTGTTCACTTTAGTCATGCCAAATTTTAATCCTTTTGAGTGCACGGAGCATTACTTCATTTTTTTTTTTTTTTACCAACCAAACTGAGTTTACAAGATGTGAAATATACGAAACTTGGCAAGTTAAGATGGGTAAGACTCATCTTCAAAGAGAAATTACAAAATGACGCACTTGTAAATCCCAGCTACACATGCATTAAATTTGATCCTTAGAATTATCTGAGGCCCAGATTTTTGTAAAATAAGGGTTGCCATATTCCTGGAATAAGTAAAAAATAGACTCTTGAGAAGCAGCTTACATAGAACATTTTTAATATCCCCTCTTCAGCTGTATATATGAATAATTTTTCCTTTGCTAATGGAGGAAACTTGTTGCTACTATGTGTGTTGTTTTGTTTATTTTGTGTTAGATTTTTCTCCCATGTTCTAAGTGAAATTAGGAAGTAGTTTTAGTAGTCCAGTCTTTAATTCTAGTGCATTTGTCCATCAAAAACAGATCTGCTTGTTTCCTGGAGTGCTTAGGTAATACTTTGTAATAAATGGAAATACTGAAGTAATTTTGGTGCTACAAATGAGAGAAAACTGTCTAGCAAAATATAGAAACTTAATTGTAAACAGTTTGTGGTCTCTGAACAGTTATGTTTTGTTATGGAAGTGTTCTAAATCAATGGCTTATGGTCTTTTATTTGAAAAAAAAAAAAAGTGGTTTTTCTGAACATTAAACTTGGTATTACCTCTTTTGGGGGGTAAAGCACAATATATCTTGGGTTTTCTAGATGCATGCACCTTCACAGTGAGAATGGGTTTACTTTGGCAGGCCATGGAGTAAATTGTTTGCAAAGTGGGGGATAGAAGCCCAGCAATCTTGGCTTTTTGATCTCTGCTTGAACTACCCTTGCATTTAGTGATTAACCCCTTGTAAGTGTACAAAGTGATGACAGGAGGTTGTAGAGTTGTGAACCGAAGATCGAAGATCGTACATTGAGAAGAAAATTGTACTTTGGTAAGAATAGTTATTTTAAGTGAAGACCTTTGATGAGAGAGTCTCCAGATGGAAGTTAAGGGCCACTGACTCTTCTCTGAATAAAGCAGCGTTTAATTTTGAGAGTCCAGATGTGTCAAAGGCCGAGGCAGTTTTCTTTACATTGTCACTATGCAATCACCTTTGAGTTACAGGGGGCAGTTATTTCTTGGGGTTTTTTTCTTCTCCCTCTGTGTTTTCTTTAATTAATGAAATAGTGAACATGTTTAAATAGTAGAATATTTAAAGCAGTATATTATATTGTAGGAGGCCTTTAGGCTTTGGATTTAAACTTTCTTGTAATGTAAACTGATCTGTGTCTTGCTTATAGAAGATAAACTTAGCCAAAGGGATTTATGAGATGGTGCTATAAATGTACATAAGTCTGCTGTTTTGTTGCAATATTTGACAGCTCTTAAGGGACACCATACAAGAACCACATTCTTTATTAAAAAACGTGTGGAGGGAAGTAAATATGGCAGTCACCCAAAGAAAATGGTCTTGCTTTTGACAGAGATTGATAAGCAGAGTTGTAATCATACTCATTAGCACATGCCTTTTTCTTTTAATAAATAAATAGAATCTCTGCCAGAACATTGAACCTCTCAGGTATTCACATGGCTGAGTAGAGTAGCTTGTTTATTCATATACAAAATTACAGTTTCCTTATAATAGATCATTGTGGTAGATTCGTTATGCCTGTCTGCAACTCCAGGCAAGAACATGTCTGTTGAAATCTTTTACTCAGAAAACCCATTGTGTTAAGCTGCCAGCTAAATTAGTTTATCTTGGCTTATGATATTTTGGAGGGTGGAGGGGGAAAATTAGAACCATTTGGAACAAGATAATAGGTAATATACAACTTAAAAGTTGATTCTGGTTTACACTAAATATTTAATGACTTCATATTCAGTTCATGTTTTATGCAGCAGTCTTACTGATTCAGTAGTTGCTACATTTTCTTTAAGAACTGTTTTCTGCTCTGCTGGCTGGTAGCTCTTTTGTGCTTGGGACAACCAATTTGTTTGCAAACTGAGATTTACGTTGCATTATTTGACTGTCGTTATTCAGTCAGAGTTAAATATATCTGATTGTATGCTTGCACTTTGGGTTCTGTAGGTCTATAAGTTTTTATTTTGAGTGGATTTTAAGAACTCAAATCTTCTCATGCAGATACCACATAGCATTTTAAAAAATGCTCTGTACTGAAAACTGAGTATAATCAAGAGCAGTTCAGAAATGTCCACTGGTGCAGGTCAGCTGAAAGTTAAAGTGTTGCAGTTTGGACAAGTTTGATTTTATTGTTGTGATGAATCTTTCTTCTGTTTAACTTGGAACTCGGAGGCTGTGTGAGCACTGCCTGTTTTCTTACTAGGAATTTTATGTCAAACAGTTTCTACTTTGCTCATTTGGGCCCTGTGTGCATATATCTAGAATTATTCTGGAAACCTCATTCAAAGCAAGACTGCTGTCATTCCACTTCTGAAATGTTTGTCACTTGAGAATGGAGGAAAAGGAGAGATTAGTAGGCAGGGTTTAAACTGTAGAATTTTTTTGCCCCCATCCTATAATGTAAGAATATGGAGAGGAGGTAGAAATTGCTCTTATTTTCAACTGGGATGTTTTTATATGTTTTAGCTAATTGTGTGGCTAAATTGGAAGGTGAATATTGCTTTTCCTGGCAAAATATTATTATAAATTATTAAAATATAATATTTATATTCTTAAAAATTGTTGTTGAATAAGGAATGGCCAGGTAGTAAATTGACTTGTAACTATTTGACAAAATTCCAGCAAAAACAAATTCCAGAAGTTCTCATCATGTCAATTCTCAACTGCTATCACGTTTATTTGACTTGCTTTTGATCCAAAGCTGTGTTACGTTTTAAGGGTTTGTGGCTTTTTGTGTATACTACTGTTTCCCACTGTAGTTTTCGTAAGGTTTTAAATTGTCATGTGAAATTGATGTCATCATTATATTTTTTCAACAGGGGCTATTGTGTGAGACACCTGTTTACTAGAGGTGGTGATATGTTATGATACACCTCTAAGGAAAAATTCAGTAGTCTGTGCAAACTCAATTAAATTTTGTGTTAACATTGATTAATTGTTTAAAACTTAGTCGCATCTTGGGAAAATTATGATTTCCTTCTAATAAATGTTTACATAATGCTAATAAACTGTAAGGAGCTCATCTGTTTACAATGTATGATAGGATAATGTGCCTAAAGATAAGATTATGTACCTTTCCACTGTAAGGTCTTGATTAACACATTTCTTAAAGTATTTGAAAAGCGAGCTCACCTGGTCAAGTCTTACAGCTAGCACTACAGATGGTACCAAAACTAACAGGCTAATGCTGGGTTGAGAAATAATGAGGCAAACTCCCATGGGTAGCACTTGATTATTCTGGAAAAGTTTCCTAACTACTTCATTGAAAAACAGCTAGCTTCTGAGACAGTGGGGAAGGGAAAGAGAAGGGAGTCTCCCTTCGAGTGCAGACAGCTTCTGTTAAGATGGTATCAAACTAAATAATCTCAGAGCCAGTGAATTGGGCTGATGAATGCAGTCATGGCTTTCTCATGTTGAGGTGTATTGTCACAGAGGACTTTGACATAATTTCCCTTAGGAAGGTAAATTCTTTATCATCTGTTAGATTCCAAGGACTTGTTTGTTATGTTTTGAATATACTAAACATGTTAGATTCAATTCCCATTGAGAGATGGTGGGAGTATTAGGATACAGGAGAGGAGAGGAAAAAGTTTAGTGTTACTGATAATTTAGGCATCCTTTTGTTAAGCATTTTGCTTCAAAGAGAAAATTTTTGATGTGCCATTTCCTTGTGTTTAGGGTGTTATGATCAACATCTGAGGAAAAGTTCATCAATAAAGCGATTTCATGCTGTTGGTATTATTTTTAAAAGATTATTCTATTTTTGCATGGTAACTGATTATTCTCAGTGTTAGTCTTGACATTAGTTCATGATATATATTTGCATAACCTTAAAGATTCTTTCCTTTGTATATGAGGCTCTGTAGTACTTGTCTATGAGCTGACAATAAATGCCTTTGTCTAAGTGAAACTGAATATTGATGTCATTACACACAGCAGGGTTGGGTCAGCCAGTTGAGGGAATGTCTTTCTCTTCTAAGGTCTGACTTTTAACAGTTGTATGTGTTAAATTAAGTCATAACTTATCTAGCCTAGTATGCCTAATTATTTTTGAAAAATGTGCCTAATTATTTTTGAAAATTATGCTTGAGAGCATGATTATGAAATTTGGAAGTAAAAGGAACAAAGTGTTTCAATGTATTGACTTACAGAATAATAGAATGGTTTGAGTTGGAAGGTACCTTCAAAGGTCATCTAGCCAACCCCCCTGCAGGAAGCAGGACATCTTCAGGCAGGTCAGGTTGCTCAGAGCCCCAGCCAGCCTGACCCTGTATGTTTTTCCAGGGATGGGTTATTTGCTCTCTGGGCAACCTGTTCCAGTGCTTCAGCATGCTCATCATAAACATTTTGTGGTGGAGCCTTTCTTCTCCAGGCTGAATGTCACCAACTCTCACACCTTTCCTCAGAGATGTGCTCCATCCCACTTGATAATTTTTGTTGCTGTCCTTTGTACCTGGTCCAGCTGTCCATCTCTGTCTTTCCAGGACTTTAAAACTGGGTGCAGTGTACCAAGTGGGATCTCATCAGTGTAAAGTAGATGGGCAAACTAATTCATGTTTCAGTTACTAGACTCAGTATGCATTCTACAGTTTTTATCTTGTTAGAGGCAGTTTTTGAGCATTTTGTTCAAGGATTATCTAAGGTGAAAGATTACATTAACAGAGGAGACTTAAGTGTGAAGCAATTAATTACCTTCTTTAATATCTTTTTTCAGCTACTGTTAATTTATTAATACTTACTAAAACTTGTGTCTGTTAAACAGCATTCTGGTTTAGAACTTATCTTTGAATTTACATTTATTACTCACAGCCAGGGTTGCTAGATATGTATGTCTGTTATTTTTAGGGGAAAAAAAGGAGTATTACTTCTTTGAGGCTTATTGAGTCTAACTTCAACTGCTCTAGAATACTGTCAAGGAACCTGTTTTATTTGTTGTAAGTATTTAAAAGTCACGAATACAATAAAGAGACTGATTTTCCTACAGTAAAAGTATATTTCCACAGCAGTTTTAACTATCTATGTGGTCCTTCCCCTCTCCCTGGTACTGTTTCAGGTGTTTGTACATTTCACATACCTGGTTCTGTGTGCTAGCCCACCACAATGAATTAAATATTTGTCTGCCAATTTTGTTGTCTGAGAGAAAATATCAATGCCAGCTTAGGCACAGAATTGAAATAGGGATCCAAGGAAGGTTGCGGAGTTGGGGATTGCAGCAGCACCAGTTTCAATCAGTATGAGCTGTCATGGAGCTCCAAAGTTAACTGTTATTAAATCACTGAAATAACTGAAGGCATGCAAGAGTTGCAAAAGGATTTTTATTAAAGAATTTACCCAGGCAGCATAGCTTGCCTATGTGTTCAATATGTTCAAACAAGTGATATTTATAATATATAGGAAATGGCCTACAGAAAGAGGCAAGAGATATTAATGTTTATTATAGAGACTGTAAATTGTAATGAAAGTGAAGGGAAAAAGCAAACTGGAAAATAAAAAAGATAAAGCTACGAGGCTGAATAATTTATAAGAGGGAATGTCTCTCTTGCTGATTTTGAACAAACTCTATGCCTGACAGGAAGAAATGAGATCACATAAAGAAAAATTCTGTTATGTGCAATGGATTTTTTCTTCATATATGTATGTCTTTCATATTGAGAAATCCAGAAGCAGAGGCAGTAGTGTGCTAACTTTACTGAAGTTTGCTATGCAGCAATCTGTACCACTATTACAAACAACACTTTGAGGCATGTAAACAAATGAAACCTATTTGACCTAATTGCTTCAAATCTCACTTTAAGAATAAAAACATAGAGATCTGTGAAGCATTTTTCCCCTTTAGAGAAAATTGAATGTTTTTCTGATTTATAGATCACATTAAGGGATTTGGAAGTAGGAAAAAAGTAAATATAGTTAAGGGTATTGTCCATCGGTATTACTAACATAAGGTGTTACTGCTTACAAACCTGTTTCTCAACTTGCTCTTCCTTTTGCAGCTTTTTATTGATAGTGTTAGAAACTCAACCCCAAGAGTTGATCAAATCAGCATATCCTACATGTTGTGTTCTTTTTCCAGTGAACTAATGGCATTCTGCAGCACACTGATGAAAAGCTTAAGTGCTCTTCCAGCAGCTGTTTCATGGTT
The DNA here is from genome assembly GCF_037042795.1 of Molothrus aeneus. Taxonomy (NCBI): domain Eukaryota; kingdom Metazoa; phylum Chordata; class Aves; order Passeriformes; family Icteridae; genus Molothrus; species Molothrus aeneus. The sequence goes on along the minus strand of NC_089650.1, from coordinate 41,508,856 downwards.
TCTGGGTTCTTCTATGGAAGGATTTCAAAGATAGCTTTTGGGGAAAAAGTAATAGCTTGCTGAACATAAAATTCACTTATGTCCCTAAAATAAAGTGCAAAAGTATTTCTCTCTGGGGCTTAGTGTGTATGTAAGACAAATGCTTGTCTACGTTAAACTGCTTGGCACATACTAAGCGTGAAGTAAATTCAAAGCCCTCAAAGAAAAGACGCTTTTGAGGGATACCAATGTGCTTTGGTACCTTGGGGAAATGTTTTAAAACTCTTTTCTGTGTGCTGGTCTCTGCCTGAGGCAGGTCAACAGTAAAAGTGCAAGTACCTACTTAGGAGTCTTTGTCCATTAGAACTTTGTCTAGAAGCTAAAACATTGACCAGTTTCTCTGATCTGTTAGGGCATTAGGAAAAAAAAAAAAAAAGTATGGAAAGTACCATATTATGCTCCCCAGCTATTTTCCAGTTTTTAAGCTTATATTGAGATAGAAGATTTCAGTTGTTTCCATTTTGGATTAAGTTTGTTTAGGAATTAGTTCAGTTGCTACTGCATAAAATGTCATAAAATGGGAGAGGTTTATGAGCTAGGTCCCTGAGCTTGTTGTCTGAACTACTTTACTCTTCTGGGATGATAGGCTGCTCAAAGGGCAGTTGTAAATATTGTAGCTGTTTCTAGACATTGTAATTTGGTCCATCACTTTAAGCAAATACTCCCTCTGGAACGTAAGACCTATGTTTTGAGATTGGGGGGTCTTACTTACCTTGTTTTTAAGAAGAAGAAAAAACCAAGGTCACATGCATTTGAATGCAGTTATTTTGTCTAATTTTATCTTAATTTGTCTAAATAGCACGTTTTGTCTTTATTCTGCAAAGAGTTGCCTAAAGCCGTTTGCTCTTAATTCTTTGGTACTTAAATCTGTGTTTTTCTGGACTCTGTTACTTTCTCTGTCCTTATCTGTGATTGACCATCATTTCTCCTTGTGAGATAAATAGGGAGTTTTAGTTTAAATCTACTTTTATTATGTAGGCTGATCTTGCAGCAAGTCTAATGGTACATTATCCATGGCAGTAAAAAGGAGGAGGACACTAAGAAGAAAGAGCAATGTAGTGGGATTTCCAGTGCCATTGAAGTGCATAGCTTTACTATTCAATTGAAGGACACAGAAGCATTTCTCACTAATGTTGCTATAATATTCACATTGTCTTATTTTTTACTCTCTGACCTGTCATGACATCCTGAGATGGTGGCAGGGAGAGAGGAGTTGAGCAGCTTTCATACCAACTGAGGTGGACAAAGATTTGCTGTTCGCTTATGATAACTACAGAAGTATTGCAAGCAGCATAAAAATCATTAAACATTTATCTATTTTCATTTTTTGGGGGTACATTTGGTATTTCTGGGTATTCTTTTCTGCTTGAAACAGTGTTTCACAATGCCTGTTTCCTTCTGCCTTCATGCAGAAAGCTGTTCACAAGATTACACTGGCAGGTCTTAATTATGTTAATTTTATTTGGAGCAAAATGCAGATATCACAAGTGCTCTATTTACTTGCTTAGTCATAAAATGTTGAAAACCAGTTGTCAATAAGGCATCTTATTGCCATTTCAAATGTTCAAATGAAAGCCATTGAAACCAGGTGCAATTCCTTCTATCTATGATGGTGTGATTCACTGTATTATCTTAGCTTAGGATAAATCTGCATAAGGATCTTTGGGCAATAACAAGAGATTATAGCAAATCTCCAAAGCAGAGCCTGAGTAAGTTGTTGGTTTGTTGCACAACTGTGTACTTTAGAAAGAAATGGAGTGAGTTCTGGGAGAGGGGTGGCTGGAATCTTGCACCACCTACATTTACTTTGAAGATGTTAAAAGTGGAGGTGTTCTTGCCTCTTCTTTTAGAGGCTGAGGGCGTTGTATATTTTATTAAATATTTTCTACATCATCTGATTCATGTTGGTAGCTCTTGCAATGTCCTGAAAAGGCAGGCAAAAGGAATTTTAGTTTAACTTTTCCTCCCCCTCCCCCTTGCATCTGTGTTATGAGGCAGAAAAAGTATTTTCAGTTATGGACAGTTTAGATCTTGACTGTTTTATCTCTTTGCATTGAAGTCTGGTGTTGCAGAAGCTATTTATAGCTTCTTCAATTTATTTATAAGTTGAAGATATAAAAGTGTGAGAGTTATTTCTAGGCAAGGCTAATAATTAAGCACAAGCCTGTAAATGGAGTGTTTAATCCGTTTGACAATAGCAGTAATCTTTCTCAGATGGAAGGGATCACAAAAACATCTCTGATTTTTTAATCTAGGTTATAGGCAGCACTCACCTGTGAATTACTGGAAGACCCTCCTGTTTCTGTTCCACACAATATGCTGTTTTGTTGCCCGTGTTCAGCTCAGTGTCAAAAATGAAAGTTATGGTCACTATAGCTGGACCATAATGTAGATGAATGTTCTAGTTGAAAAGTTGAGTGTGATGGGATATTGAAGTCCCAGAGAATAGTGGGCATGAAGTATTGTAGGCTGTTGCCCAGTAGCACCAATTCAGTGAGAGTGATCTAAGAGTCCTCTTACAGCAAAGCTTTTTCCTTTATCGCATGTGATGTGCTTCATGTAACCAAGTACCTCTATTCCTGGGCATTTTGCATCCAAGAAGTGATTTAATTTTACTTCTGAGTACTCTTAAGAGATAAACCTGACACACTGGTTTGTTAATCTTTGTTTCACAGAGCTTAAGCTATACCACTGTTCAGTTTCTCTTCTGTGGGCAACTGAAAATCTCCTCAGTGTTGTATTCCCTTGGTTTTTTGCTGTGCAGAAAGTCATACATTTGTCTGTTCTGTACTTGTATTTTGTCCTTGAGGAAACTGGAACTGATGGTGAAATGAAATAGCTGTCAGGCTGGAGCACTTCCCCCAGCTGCCCTTGGTGAATGGTATATCACAATATGGCTGTTTTTGTAGCATTTCAGAAGCTCCTCCAAGACTGCCAGCTTTAGTGAGAACTTCATGGTCAAGTTTCATCAATGTTAACAAAGATACTGCTTCCTGTTGCAACACTGCTGAGAGAACAAAATTGTGCTTTTAGGATTAAGTGTGAATCATGAACACAAAATACAAAGACTTGAGGGATGCTATATAAAAGGGATTAATTCTGTATTTGTTGTTAAGGGCAGTAGATCTATTTTAAAGTCTATTTTGCATCTCTATTAAATATTGTCCCTGCTCAATAAACCTTTTGAGTATGTGTTGGAATCTGAAGCATGTGCTTAACTGCTTTGCTGAATTGGGGCCTTCATTACCAAATTGCAGGTGTATGTTAGCTTAAGTATTTAAGGAAAAAAATAACTGTAAAACAATGCTTACTTTGTGCTGTTCAGTGTGTTATATTAATGGAAAACATCAGAAATGCTATGCTGTTGCTATGCTGTCCCAAAAAGACTTAATATAGTTAATGGCATGAATGTTCTGTATGAGATATGGTTTAGTTAAGAATTGACATGCAGTGATGAAATAAAAATTCAAAAATTGGAAGTGAGATTCTATTTTGGGGTGCATAATATTATTGTAGAATGTGGCTTTCAAATATTTTCCTGTTTAAAAGTGTGTTTCAATTACAATTTTGAAAATTCTTATGTGGATATTAGAGCATTTATTATACATGTGCAATAGCTGGGGCTCTGTAAACATTACCATAATAAACTGCTCTGTATACAAGGGTTTAATAACGTGGTCATAAAAGTCTGTTTTACACATAAAAGTGCTGTACTGGTCTGCCAGAAAGCTTGTGCTTTAAAAATAAATATCATTATTTAAAGAGAGCAATTAAGAAGGAAATGCAAGAAAAGGTGGGCTATGCCTAGGTCATTCCTGATAAACATTTGATCAATATGTTCTTTAATAAATAAATAACGTCCCACTTAGCTAGAAAAAGTAGCTCAGTGCAGGGTTAATCTAGTATTCCTCAAGCCTGAACTTACACTTCATGTCTGTTGCTACATAAAATGTTCATACATATAATGAAGATGTGCTTTCCGTGCAAAAAGTAAACCTGCACTGTGTAAAACACAGCACTGTCACAGGGGCTTTGTTTTGTGGTGCTCCCTCTGAGGCTTCTGTAGCCCAAGACACCTTTGGCACACAGAAATCCTTTGTCATCTGTCACAAATATGGGCCTGTGCCTTGCTGTAGGAATTGTACATCTTTTCTTCTCCACCAGCATAAAACTAGCTGTAGCTACGTTGTGCTCAGTGAGACCACCAGATCTTTGAGAGACATTCCTCTGTTTAAAATACTGGACTCTGATGTGAAATAGGGGAGAAGATAGGTTCTGAATTACTAGAAATGCTCTGAAATCTTGGAGATTTTGATGGAGAGGCTGAGAAGTACTTGTTGATCTTACCAATGCATCTTCTGTCCAAGGCAAAAGTGACAATTCTAGATTCAGTTGGCTTGGATGTCTTTTAGCTCTGTGATTCTTTGGACAAGTTTGAAATAATACTAGGTGGTTTTTTCCACCTTTACACATACATGCACATTAATATGATTTACAAATAACCAACACATTTGTGCTGTGGTCTGGAGTAACAATATTTAAATTTAGTAGAAAGTTTTGGTGTTTATTAAGTTATGGTTTTAAATCAGTTGGGTTTGTGACTTTTTACATTAAAGTTCAAAATTAATACTGTGTGTTGTGAGAAACATATTTAGGAGATATATGTCCTCATATTTTCATTTAAGAGTTGACCTTGGGTGGATTCATAGGTGAGAGAATAGATATTCTGCAGATTTCTTTTTGTCTCTGCTGGATATAAGCTGAAATCTGTCAGTGATATTTTGTGTAGCAAGGTGTGTGAAATCAAATGGAGAATATAGACCCTTGAAAATAAGAGAAAAACATAGCTGAAAAATGCCAAATAATATAAACACTATTTGCATAAGCATTTTTATCTATTTTAAATTAAAGCTTGATTTCCAGGGTAAGTGTACTGAACAAAATTGTGAGAGTTCTCATTTCCTCAATGTCTCTTTCTTATTGTTTAGCTGTATTGTCAAGAAATAGAAAGGAATTAGCTTCTAGCAATGAAGCATGTTAATGAAATATGAAAGAATTACCTTTTTTTAAATTTTTACATTTTTTTACTTGCTTTTCATCCCTTGCTTAGTGCTCTTAAAAACACTGAAGATTTTGGATGTGTTTGACAGTTAACCTGTTTGTATTTACCAACCGTTGCCATTGTGCTGTTCCATAAACATTGGAAGGACAAGCAAGTTACTTGTAATTTTCTGTTGTCTTCCAAGGGACGTCAGAGATGGCTTCAGAAGAAGAAGCTTCTATTCTTCTCATTATGGGAGAGATCGATCCCCTCACAAGAGGGACTCTCCTTTCTTCAGGGAATCGCCAGGGAGCCGAAGGGATTCTCCGCACAGCAGATCTGGCTCCAGTGTCAGCAGCAGGAGCTACTCTCCTGAAAGAAGCAAAGCCTATCCTTTCCACCAGCACAGCAGAAATATGTCATCTTTACATAAAAGAAATGTTTCTTCTCAGCAAGGTAATGCTGGATTAATGATGGGAACTGGTTAGTGAGGTGAAACTGCAACTCGCTGTATAAGCCTTTTTTCCTTACATGCTCTTTTTAAAATGGGAAAAGCTGACATTTTGTACTATGTGCTGTCTGCTCCGGTTGTTTCATTGTACTCTCTGTTCCCTTATGTATTTCATGTGGGAGATTGTAGGTGTTATTTTGGTATCAGGTCTAGACTGGCTGTAGGAGTTTCAGCTGCACAGTTGTATTTTATGTTATTTTTAGCATCAGCCCCTGTTATTTCTTTATGTGCTTCGTTGGATTTCCTGACAAGAAACTTTGCTTCATCTACAGCAGATGAAGATATTTCTTCCTGCAACCATAATAAAACAGGGATTTAAAAAATGGAGAAGTGAAAGTACATACTTATACTTGCTTCATTTTCTCCAAATTTTGCTAGGCTTTTGAAACTGATTGTTTTTTAGCAATTGCATTCAATGTCAAAACCTCTCAGATCTTGCCTCAAAGAAATGTGATGCATATCTCAGCTGAGTCTCTTCTGACTTTTTGAAAGCTTGGCTCTTAATATTTCCCAGAAGTCTGATGAATTATCTGTTTTGAAAATATTTGAGGTTTCATATTTAAATTATTTGGGGGGGGGGGGGGGGGTGGAAGCTTTTTTTAGTATACTACAATCTTAGCCACTCTGTTTGTACAGCTTATGTAAATTAATCCAATTTGATTTCCCATCTGCAAAGGCTTTCTAGTGAACTATGCAAACCTACTGTTCATTTTGGCAGCTTTTAAAAAAATAATTAGATTTTTTTTTTCACTCACTGAGAAGGCACATTGTGTTATTGTGTTTCCAGAGTGACACTGAACCATTATGGAGCACTTCTTGTCAAAAAAGATCTTTGTAGTTTTCTTAACATTGTTTAAATATTGAGGAATAATTTCACTCCTTACAGAGTAGAGATGGTCTTTCTATTTGGGCATTACAGTGCTTTCAACATTTTGTAGCAATACTTAGTGAACATAAATTCCGCTTAAGTGTAGGGGAGGAAGAAAAAAACAAGATAGTTAACTACTTTTCTAGAAGTCTTGTAGGTGTGCAGCTTATAATTACTAGGGACAGGGAAACAATGTTGTGAGGAAACTGTACAAAATTTTGGAATGTTTCATGGTTTTTTTAAAATTTTGAGCTTTGATTATATATGTCTATACTATATGGTTAGAATTACTCAGTAGTGGAGGTGGTGATGTAGAAGCAGATACATTCACAAACCAGAAAAGATGCTGATCAAGAGCGGAGCTTGCATCTAAGTTTTTGATATTTTCTTGTGTTTGCATGGTTAAATTCCTTTCCCAATCGCCTTTTGATAAGTTTTAATAGACCAGTTGAGTTTTACACTGGACTATTTCTTTATTCCTTTACCTGGAAAGGAGAACCACTGAAATGGCCCTCTAGAGATGACTGAATTAAAATACCTATTTACAAGGTATAAATGGATTAAACAATAGTTTTAGAATAATTTTTGGATGTGATTTGCCTTAGGTAAGCTCATGTATTGCATATTTAAAAGGAACATCAAGTGGGACATCTCATATATGTCAGCAGTACATTTAAATGGATTTACAATATGCAAAGTATATACTATTTCATGTGGAATTTGCAATATGTCATCTTTCTAAAATATTATAATGCTGTTTAAAATCGTGTCATCTGAATTGGTTTGGCCACATGACTTCTACTGAAGAATGAATATCCTATGTTCTACAGCCCTTCATACATTAGGATAAAAACAGAATTTAAACAAAGAAAACTGTGGGGACATGAAGAAGCTTGGTAAATGGAGGGAAAGGGCAAGCATTCATCTGTGATGGGAGAGCATGGAGAGGAGCAGGATGGGATGTTTAATTTTACAGATAGGGCTTTGGGGCTCAAAATAGCCACACACATTCTGAAAAAAATGGTTTCTAATTAAATCGCGTTTTTTCACTTTGCTTAACTTTGAATAATTTTCTGCCATTTTTATCAATTCATTTCATCTGTTCAGGTGCAAACATATAATCCATTCAACTGATATAATCTTTAAAGATTCAAGTCTGACAAAGGAGACATGTGGGAGGCAGAGTTAGAGTAGTCCATGAATTTAGAAGGAGGTGGCTCACCTATGGGGCTGAGAAGCAGATATCACAGGAGAAAAACTTGTGTTACTTAATGATGACAAAGGAAATGTTCTGTGCTTTGTTGCTTTGACTCATTAAATTAAAGCCATATTTAAAGCCATAATGAACAATCACATTTATAGTTCTACAAAAATATCTTCTATCCCAATTTTCATAACTCTTCAATAGCTTTTTAAATTAATCCCTTTATTAATTGTATTTATAAAAAATTAATGGAAGCCATAGTAAGCTTATATTACCTTGGCTTATTTGTGATCAGTCAACTGTTTCCAAGTCAGGGTGAATAGTCTGGTTAATTTAGGCCTACTGACAACATGTTTGCTTTTTGTACTTACCTTTTGCAGATCTCTCAGATGTAATCTGTGGACCACAACTTGAAAACTGGTAGTTCACACTGCAACCAGTTCTGTTGCTGTGGGCTGCCTGTAACTGGCCTGTGGTGAAACTATGCACAGATTGTGATTAGCACTGTGAATTTGATTTGATGTTTTGCCAATTTTAACATTTATAAGAAAGAGAGTGATCTCACAAGAAGCATCTACTCTGTGGTTGATACAATACAGAACTGTTCTCATGGCAGGTCTTGTCAGCATACTGTGGCCTGCTAAACTACCCAGTTACCTTGAGTGATTGACTGGTGTCTAATATTTCAACTGTTTCTATTATTGCAGGCATATTAAAAAATGAAATCACATCATCTTGTGGAATCATACTGATACACCCTTTCAGTTAATGATGGAAAAAAGGACAGTGGGTTTTCTTTAATGTGTGAAATGACACAGCTGTATCTTTTCTCTCCTTGGGAAGAGAAAAAGTGTTACTAGTATTTACTGGATGATGGAGAATGTAGATTTTATAGAATCATTAAGGTTGGAAAAGACCTCCAAGATGGGAGTCCAACTTTGGACCTAACACCACCCTATCAACTAGACCATGACACTAAATGCCATGTCCTATTGTTTCTTGAGCACCTCCAGGGATAGTGGCTCCACCACCTCCCTGAACAGCTGTTCCAAGCTTAGCCACTCTTTCAGTGAAAAGAGTCTCCCTGGCATCCAGCCTGAGCCTTCCCTGGCACAGCTTGAGTCCATTTCCTCTTGTCAGTAGTTGCTTGGGAGAAGAGTTCAATTCCCATCTTGCTACAACCCCCTTTCAGGTAGTTGTCGTGATAAGGTTCATGTCTGACGTGAGAAAATTTCACTGCAATTTTTCTATGTCAGTAAGCATATTTGCAATATATATCTTTAATTTCTCAGTCATTAATTTTTTTCTTAATTGTAGGTAAAGAGAGGACAGTTCAGTCACTGAAAACATCAAGAGATGCATCACCTTCAGGGTCCACAGCAGTACCTTCATCAAAGGTGAATTTTCTTTTTGATTACTTCACACTGGTTTTAGATTGTTCATTGTTGGATTTTTTTCCTCAGTTGGAAGGAGATTCTGCATACACCTGTTTAAGTGCATATTCCTTATGATGTTACTTCCTATTCCTTACCATAGGAATAGGACTTGTTCTTAGAATTCTGTGTCGTTGTATGTTAGTATTACCACTCGTTTTGACACAGACACACCTGCCATGTATTCAGTGGGAAAAAACCCCAGGCCTTGGTTGTGCTATGTCATTCTAAGTGCTTATCTCTTACACATCTCTTTTAGAGCTGCTGTGCCAGCTGATTGCCATTGTCCTTAAGGGGAGAGGCAAGTGATGTATTTTCAGTGATGTAAATAGGGAAAATAAGATAAAAGCAATTATGCACACGTTACACTGATTTGGATCATAAAATATACTTTATAATTAGTTCACTTACTTTGTTTTTAGACTCAGCACACTGCAGCTTAGTATCAAATCCTTACTTAATACACATCTTTGAGAACAAGGAGGCATTGCAAAATCTCTTGCTCTTGAGTTAATATGCAGTGTGAACTCGAGCTCTGTAAGTGCTTTGTTCTTCAGTCAGGTCTGACCTATGCTGTATTGGTTTTTGCCATCAGTTTGCAAGTATGTGCTGGTGGTGGATATCCACTTGATATAGGCTACGCAAAATGAAACTTTGTTTGATGGGAGTCATTTCTCAGACAGCATAGATATTTATTGAGTATGCATCAGCTGCAGAAATGGAAATACTTCCATGACTGTTTATTGACTTTTCTCTTCGGCCCCCAAATCTGCTAATAATGTAACTGCCCTGTATCAGTGGAGGTTTTGGAATCTGCCTTTTGGCTGGAATTGCACTGAACAGTTAAGTTACCTAGGTGCTTCACTGACTCAGAAGTAGTGACAGAAGTAGTCTTGGCAAAACATTAGCATCTCCAGAGCCAGAGTCTTACAATTTATCAATGCTTGAGAAATTAGTTGTATGCTATATATTAGAGATTAAAGGAGATAATTTTCAATGCTCTAAGTTATAATTTAGCTCTGAAATTCTTACAAAGGTGTATGTTCCCATAGCAATACCTCTTTTCACTGTAGTATCTATTTGCAAATCTAAAATGGTATTTTTATCTATAATTATTTTTTGCCTATTCATGCATATGAATCAATACCTGTTGATGTTACCTGATCTTAGCTACCTGTTTGACTATGGCATTAAATCTTTTGTGTTTTTCTTTATTAGCTCTATGGACTGTAAGCCTTGGAGGCTGTATACAACATAGAGCTCTAGAAGGTGGATGTGTGAGACAGGAACAGCTGCTGAGCAAAGTGACAGCCTTTTGCTTTTCTATGTTATTGATGAGATAAAAAAATACAAAAAAAGAGAGACTTCTGTTTTTTTGGGGGTGGAGGGGGGGCAGCAGTTTAGGGTGTTTTATGAGATGTATTAGATTGGTTGTTTCTTGAAAGTTTGCAGCCTAAATAGCTGCTGCTATTTTCAACTGAGAAATATGTTCCTGTTCTGTATCTTCAGCTGAGTGTAACTGTGCAAATACCATTACTTTATTCCGTACAATTCACTCAGGATTTAATACGTTTTTATAACATTCAACCTATAGAATTTAATTTAGTGAAACTAAATTAAACAGATTTTTTTTTCTGTATTCCAATAGATATTAGTTAATTTCTTTTATGGCTTGTGGAAATATAGCAGGTTATGTGAGATATTCTATGATTATGTTACTCCTTTCTTCTAAGTGCCCTCTTCATATCCCTGCATATTCAACTTTGTCACCTCTGACTTCACTGGTTGTAATTCAGTAATTTGCATTTATAGAAAACAGGGATTCCTATTGGAACATTGTGTTGCACTTCTCTTCTGGATTCAGATAAAGGTGGTGTCTTTATGACACAGAATCCTGGAAAGGTTCTGTGAGTTGTGTGTTTATGCCACACTACAGTACAGAGGTATTTGGATAATATTTTGTTTGAGGTAAGAACAAAAGATGTGAAGACAAAGGAGGTTTGATACTGGCCATTTATATAACTTATAATGAGCTAATGGTAAGAGATGGAGTTTCTTTCATTTGGGTTTTGTTTGCTTTTTTTTTTGTCTACCTGTTTGCTAAGATGGAACAGGCATGGGGTAGAAATTATGGCGTTTTCCAGGTAGCAGAATTTTTTGTATCTCTTTTTCAGATACCCATCTTAGTGTTGCAATTTTTAATGCTAGAGTGATATAGGTTCTTTGGGTGCTTCTATACACATAATTAATTTAAGCTAAATATCCACATAGTGGTAACAAGATTTATAAAGCTTGCTGTTCCTAAACTGATGTTTGTCATTGTCTGTTTGCTGCTCTGATAGTAAAAGCCAAAAAGTATTCTTAGAGAGAAATCAATTTTTAAACATTATTAATGTGAGAATTTCCATTTGAAAAGGTAGATTTAAAAGAACATAAAGCCGTGACTGACTCTATTATAAATTATTAGCATTCCCACAAATAGAAAATAGTGGATTTTAATGGAACCAGGTCTGATCACTTAAAGTTTGTATAAAATATTTTTTCTCCCTAATTAGCTCAGGTTTTATACCCTACCTAGTATTTAACAGTTTATTTAAAAATTTTTACAACTTTTTATGCCTGAAAATCACATTGAATTACTAGTTCACTCCACTCTTGTATTTGACTTCTTTTAGTGCCCAACAGGTCTCATAAAATTTTTCTGTTATCTCTAACCTGTGAATTTAATAAACCTTATTTGGAAGGTATAGTGGTTTTGAAGTAGTCCACTGACTTTCATTGATTTATCTTTTGTTCTCCTCTCTTGTTTCTTTTATTTTTAAAGAAATTTGACAGCAAATGAAATAATTTCAATTTTCCTGTTTTAAAATATTTTAGGGATCGGAATAACTGTTTATTTTAATTTTGAAGATTTGTGCCATGTGTAAGTGTATTTCATGTTAAACCTTGACTATAATGTTTTTGTACAGGCCTTGGAGAAGAGCAACAGACTATCAGAAAAGGAACTTGCAGAGGCTGCAAGCAAGTGGGCAGCTGAAAAGTCAGAGAAGGCCGAGGAAAGCAATTTACCTGAAATAACAGAGTATGATGTAAGATAGGATTATTAATCCACTTATTTCCAAGTGTTGCAACAATAGGCTCTTGTTTTTCTGTACTCTTCATAAGGGCATATTTTGTAAATTAATCCTGAGTTTTTTCTGCCCATGCTTTTAAATATTTGTTGAAAGGAAGTGAGAGGGAGATTAAAACCCTGAGATTTATTTCTTTTGAAAGAATACACAAAGCCACAGTACATTTTGTTAGTATAATTTGCATTGATGTTGAGCTACAACTGACACAATACAGTTTCAGCTCTCCCAAGTGCTCTTCAAGGAGCTCTTGTAGTAGTGTAGGTAGGTCTGTATGTCTACTGAACTCCTTAAAATTAGGAGAGGACTTCCAAGTCAAAGCATGAGTGTACATGTAAAACATAAGACTTGAGGAGAGAAGCTCTGGTTTGTTGAGTTCCATTTCAAGCTGTGCCAGCTTACCATGTCACGTATTCTTTTTCAGAAAGCTGTCCCTCATTATATTTAAAATAAACCTTACCTTGTTACTGCAGTGGGTATATTTTTTATTTTCCCCAGAATCCTTATTTCATTATTAATCAATGGTAATTATTTACCAGTTTATTCTGTTTTGTTTTCACCCCTTCTTGTCTTTCACTCCTGGCTATATTGAAGTGGGATTATAGCCCTTCTCAGTCATTTGTTATACTGCTCTTGGATAGGATATCTTTTTTGGGTTCTGATATGTTGCTGAAAAATGTATTTTTCATTTAAAGCAACCCAAATATTTTGTACTCTAAAATAATCTGTTTCAATTCTGTGATAATTTTTTCTTTAACTTTCATTTTGTTTCAACTTTAGAGGCATTCTTAAAAAAAGAAAAATGGTATCTACTTCACAAAGTCATGTCTTAACCTTTCCAATTAATGGGTTTGATTTTTTTATTTGTTTGTAAATAATTTTAGGGAAAATGGATGTATTTTGGGAAGTATCACATTTCCACTTTTAGAATATAAGGGCTAGGTTAGAGAAATAAACTCAATCCATATTTATTTGAACTTTCAAGTCCTGCCCATTGATGTAATGGGTGAATGCATGAGCAGCTCCTCAGTAATGGTCAGGAAGATCTAGTTAGATACATAAACTGGAAAAAGCAATTAAAAAAAGAAAAAAGGGGAGGAAGTGTTAGAATCAAGAAAAAGCAACAGCTGATCCAAAGATGAATACCATATGAAGGAGAACAGATGCATGAACATTTCTGGGAGGTTCAGGAGAGAAATATCACTGTGGTTCTTGATTAGGGGAAGGTAATGGAGGGGAGGAAAGAACAGAGTGGGCCACATGGAGAAAAGTTGTTTAAAGCATCCTCCATGCCTCAGAAAAAATTGCAATGGGAAAAAGATTAAACATATGGAATCAAAGTGAAGCAATTGTAGTTGGTTGTGGTACAGTCTGAGATGATTTATTGACTAAGAAAGTGGGCTGTAGAAATGCTAATGAAAGAGGTGGGGCATCTCATTCTGAGTGTTAGAAGAAAGGATTTCTTACCTTGATTAGTAGGCTGTCTCATATGAATCACAAGAATTCTTAACTTTTTCCCGTTTATCGTACAAGTGCTTAATACTTGAACTTTGTGTTGCACTGAGCTTTTTAGTAGCCTTCACTCACTCTCAGGCATTTCATTCTTTACTGGGATAGCAAGATTTGGGATTCAATCTTAATGGTTTGTGTTGCTGCTAAGGTTTGAGCATATGTTTACAGGACTACTTAAGCTTTTTACTTCCTTTTTCTGTCTAATGCTTTTCTCTTTCATGTTAGTTAAGTCTTAAGATTCTTTAACTCTATTTTTGGATAAAAGAAACTAGTTTTCATCTTCTTCAATTTTCTAATCTATTAGAAAAAAAATTATAAATTTGTTCCATAATACTGGATTTAAATAATTCTGTAAAACAAAATTCCTATATTTTCTAAATAAACTCCTTGGAGGTGGCATGTGTTTTCTTTGGAGTAGGAATACTGTCTTAATTTCTGTTTTAGAGAGAGAAATCTTCAAATCACATGTTTGCTTCTGCTATACGATAGTTATTGCAATAATAATTAATACTAATAATATTAACCTGTGGCCCTGAATGCTTCAAGAGTTCTCCAAAATTTTTATTTTTTTGATGCCTATGCTTTTGCTACTTTTATCCTTTCCCAGAAGACTAGTCACATTTTCATTGTGGATTTTTCTTGCTTTCTGGTGTTACAAATCCCACATACACAAGTTTCTTCTCAGTGGATGGGCAGGTAGAGGTTATCTGACATCATTGCCTCTACACAGTTAAGGCTGTGTCACAGGGGGTTTTATCATGTCATGTTTTCTATGTGTTTAAAATCTGTATTTCTGTGTCTGCTAAGATTATAGCAATAACACTTCACTAATAGTCTTGATGTGCAAACTTATGTATCTGATGACTGTGTTTGGGCTTTTGGGGTTTTTTCATCATACTGTGATTTTTTTTTTATCTCTAAAGACTGAATTTATTGTTTTTTTCTTAAGGCTGGATCTTCAGCTCCATTATACATTGAGCAAACAGAGGAAACAGAGGCAAATCTAACAGACAGTACAGAATTATACGAGGACAGCCAGCTTCTAGGTCGTTCAAAAGCAATTGCAACTAAGACAAAGGAGATTGAACAGGTGAGTCTCTTTGGCATTTTGTCACTAATACACTAATGATTTGCTCTGCTAAAATTACCTTGATTTATTTTTTCCTCCTCCTTGGAGTGTAATATGAATATAATTTGATTTTTCAAGATAATGTGGTATCATCACCAACAGTTTAATTCTGAAGAACCATGGCATTTATTTGCACAGGGAAATTAAGGGTAGTTTTCTGCAACTTACATGCAACAGCTGCTGTTTTTCAAGCTAAGCTAAGACAATGACTACCTCTTAATTCTAGTGGCCTTTGTTCAGTTGCCTGTGAGGCCATTTCCTGGGCTGCAACACTGTTCCTTTTTATTGACACTTGAAAACCAGCTATCTACTCTATTGTTTTGGGGGTTTGTTTTTTTTTTCTTCTCTTAGTATTGACTTTGCCTAATCATGTTCATGGTGGGCACAGCTTTCCATGTGTGTGGGGTCTGGCTGGGATGGAGTTTTACCAGAGTGTGCTGCAGCTGTGGGAGCCGTGATGCAGTTGGTGTATCCCTATGTATCTGATCACAGGGTCACAAAGGGCCTAAATAGGTAGGACCAGATGCATAAACTTAGGATTTTTTAAAAAAGACAAACTGAAAAAAAAATACATGGGCTAGGAAAAGATTTTTAAAAAATAGCTGTTGTGATAAATTAGCCTCATGCTGGTGAATGTGTGGTTAAGTTTCCCTAGGCCCTAAGGACAAGGTTATAGTGAAAACAGATGAAAATTTGGTCATAAAACCCAAATATTGTTTTCCATATGATCTAATGCTACTGTGTTTGGTAGAGTTGGCACTTAATTCTAGGAAAATCTAGATTATGTTCTATAAAATGAATCTTTTAGAAACTTAGCTCAGAAAAGCCTGAGGAATAACTTAGGTTTGGATTTTGCACAACCAGTTTCTTCTGCTGTTGATTGGAATATTGAAGCTGTCAGCTTCTGCAGAATTTAAATAAGATTCTAGAATGATGCTAGAAGTATTTTACTGAATTGAACAAGATGCTTATTTTCTTATAAACAAGGACTGTGAATTTGTTAAGAATTAGACAAGATAGTTACTTAATCATTAAAATTAAGACTGGAAAATGATCTACATATTTTTCACATAAACACTTAAAATTAACTTCTGGATCTGCAGTTAAATTTTCTGGATTTTTATAAGATTGTTGGGATAGAGCTGATTATTTTCATAATCATCATGAATATCATAACGAGTTATCATAATAAAATACTGTGAATCTTCCTACTATGTATGGAATCAGTCTGTAGAAATTTGTATACTATTCTGTTTACTTTCAGTTCTCAGCATCTAAATGTAAATTTAGCTTAACATTTAAATCTGTAAAGTGAACTGTAAGCTTGTACTTTTGTAAGAAAGCTTTTTCATAATTTATTTCTGATTGTCTTGAAGATTCAAGTAATAATAGAAACATTATTTGGTTTGATGGACTTCTTTGCAGTTAAATTTCATTCAACTGTTTAATGTAATATTTCTGGAATGTAATTTTGTGGGAGGATTACTAAAATAAAATGCTGATTGCAAAGACTTATGCTGCAAGAATGGTGAAGCTGTAATCCTTCTGCAAAGCAAGATTTTCAAGATGTTGCTTTTCAGTATGCTCTAGTATGGACAGCTAGTAAGATATTTAAAATAAGTAAGAAATCTTCATTTCTTACTTACTTCAGACAGGGCATGTGCCACTGGGTATATGTTAAAGAATTGGTGAGGGCCCAGCTAATGTCTGAGGAAGTGAGGTTTGACCTATTGAACTACTTCCACTTCTGTCTCCTAAATTTTTCTTTCTCTCAGAGCACCAGATCTAATGATGTTTGCTTTTTGGTTCATATTTATCCTCAGCCTGATTGCCAAGTATTTCTTGGCTGTTCCAGACTCCTGATAAAGCCTTCTTTGCTTTTCCCTCTCCATATCCATTTGTCTCAAAAGCTCTAACCTGGAAAAGGAACAAAATTTTCCAAATATGTACTTCATAGGGTGGTTCTGTTTCCTCTGGGAAAACCCAGAGGCAAAAAACCTGTGCTGACAGAACATGCACGGTGTCGCAATGGGCAAATCCATTGCTGTGCAGCAGGGAAACAGGCAGTCTGATGCCCTGGGCAGGAGGGAGGTGGCAGCTTGTGATGTAGTCTGTTTTTTCTCTTAAGAAAAGCAATCAAAAATATCCCTTGAGCAATTGAATGAAATATTCATACAGGTGTTCTGTTTTAAATGAGTCCATGGCAGTATCTTGTGTATTACTCATATCACTCATTTGTGAAGTTGCCGCTGCCTTTTCTCTCAGCTACAATAACACAATTGCCAGTTTCAGAATTTTAAATGAAGTGTGATTGTAAGTGATCACCGGGGCTCATCAAGAAAGTAGTTGTATGTTATTTATTTGATGGGGGACTTACTGCAAACAGTGATGTAAAATGATGTCATTTGAAGAAAAGTGAAGTTCTTTGTGCGCTGATGATGACAGGGCAAAATGTGTCAAACCAAGGGCTAGTTGCTGTTTGCTATATAGTAACTATCTTCTAGGAGTCTGCAATTGCTTTGCAAATATTAACTGAAGCTGACACAAAGAGAGGAAACTAGAAGTTCTGCTCACGGGTAAAGGCTTGGAAAAATCCAGACACTGTTTAAACAGAGCCAAGAATGATCTGTGTCACTCTCAAACTAGAAAAACTTTGAAGTATATATTTCATTTGAAGTGTGTCAATATTACTTGGAAAGGAGGGATATGGTTGCAGATGCACAGATGCTTGAAAATATTGCTGAAGTGGGACTGCAGATCCTGGGCATTTTTTGTCTCATCTTTGAAACAGCAGGCATAGTGACATTCTTGTAGAAACACCTAGTTTGTATAGGACTTCCCTCAGCCCAGCTCCTCAGAACAGGGCCTTAACATCAGAGCGTTCAGGGCGCTGTCAAATTGAGCCCTGTGTATTTGTGGTGAAGGAGGCTCTGGTGTTTCCCTGGGCAGCCTCTTCCAGTGTCTTGAGCTCTTTGTCTTGAGCTCAGCTGCCATCACATTCCAGAACATGGTTTCTTTCCACCAAGGACACAGTTTCTGCTCACTACTTCTCTTGATGGCTTTCTGTCTGCATTCTTGAACTGCAGAATCCCAGCTCCTTGGTGCGGTCCCCTGCTTTTGGGACCTGCTCTGCTGGGAATGGGCTCTGCTGCTCTCAGGGAAGGGTTGATTTCCCAGAACCCTCTGGCTCTGACACTTCATGATTGGGAGAATAGGTTTTTTCTGGCACTTTTGCATGGCAGGTACTGTGGAAATGGTTCCCTTCAATCCAGGTGCAGACTATTTTCAATCTTTGTTCTTCTGCATGGAGTGGAAATTGTGCAGCATTAACATGTATCTCATATTTTAATATAGCCCATGATGTGTTTTTTAATGTTTTGTCCTTAATTAAAAGCTTTGGAGAGTTTTGGTTGGGTTTTTTTTTTTATATTTTTAAATAGAATACTGAGATAATGAGCCTTCTGGGTTGGGATGTTTTTTGATTTTTTGGTTGGGGTTTTTTTTGAAGTTAGGTGTTTCCTTAGGTCTTTGAACATGCATTTCTCTCTTTTCTTCCCTTTTAGAATTTTGAAATTAGGTGTTAAATGTTGTCTGAGCATTTGCCTGAGCATGGTGAGGTAGAACCCCATGAAGCAGATGCTTAAAAGATTGGTCTGGTTACTTGTGAACAGCGTTGTAGTGAATTTTGCATCTGCATGTCAGGATCAATGAATGTCTATAGTTTGCTAATGTAACCATTTCATGCACTTTATAAATATCTTTGCATTTAATGGCAGGCATTACACATTAAGTTACTATTTTGGAGTTGTTTAGTTTCTGGTTTTATATAGTTAAGGATCAGCTTGTGCTTTTAGCATGTAATGTGCTGAAGTGTGGTGTTTTTTTTCAGAAGTGATAACAAATGTGTCCCTGGTGTTAAATTCATAACTGATGCTATTCAGCATCAGTGTTGCACAAAAGGCTATCTCTTTGTTCTTCCTTCATGAGCACGGGTAGCAGGGATTCTTGAAATGTCTTATCTTGTCTAGACATCAAGTCTGTAACACTGTGTTAATTAGTCAATTACTATGTGTCCACTTTTCTTACATGTTGCATATTCAAGTTGGAGTGACATGTATTACCTCTGAAAATCTATTCTTTTCTGAAGAGAAATTTTACCAAATGACAATTTTACCAAGTACCCTACTTGATTCTGTCAAAAAAATCAAACCTCTGTGTTTCTCAGTTTGGCTAGTACCACAGATTTCTGGCATCTAAGGAATTAATTAAGTACAGGAATTAATACATTCATGAATGCTTTTTTATTCTTAATGGAATCACTGACTGACTGTATGCTTTCAGTTCACCAATGTTTTTAAGTGTTTAGCAGAACAATATTTTTTAATGCTTAAACATTTAGTTTAATTGCTTCTTTAGTTGACATTCTAAATGAATATTGCTTGTTAAGAGTCCTCAATAGTATTAATGAGCTGTTGCCCTAATGGGACTGCCTCGTTGCTGGAAGATGCTGAAAATCAGAGATCTTTCTAAAGCTTGTGTTTGAAACTTCATAGCTATGGTGCATAGAAAGAAAGACAAATGGGGGTGTGACTAGGTCTAAGCTGTCCAAATTCTGTTTCCAGAACTTCTAAGTCCTTTTCTTTTTTAGGTAAATTACTGACATCTCTGACCTAGAGTTACAATTAAGTAAGAAAAATAGGTTTCAGCAGTTACAGTGTGTGTGTGTGTAGTTGAGAAGAGCTGTTTTCTTGTTCCCCTTCTTGGTCCTAGCTCTTGTTCTGGTAAGATCTATATAGCAAAAGCTGAGTTGTCTTTGTGTGTACTTGTTAATGGGCCTCTGTTCTTTGGAGATGCTGCTCTGAGAGAAGACTGACCTCTCACAAAGTGATACTTTACATTGAAAGGACTTTGTTAAAATTTTTGGGTTTAATATCAACAAAACATGACTAAAATTATACAGGCATTTCTGTCATAATAAAATAACTACAGTTTGTGTAGTGTATGGGAGTTTACTGTATGTCCCCAGCCCCTCCTGTGTCCTTTGCTAGTTTTGTTTTGCTTCAGGCAAAACTATTTTACAGTTCTTTAACAGTATAAAGATGAAAGAGGTTGTAAATATGAAGTAGCTTCTGCATCTTGGCTAGGGATAGGCTCATGGTAAATGCATTGGAAAAGTTTTGTAAGGCTTGGCTGTGGCAGATCAAGTGTCTTAAGTTTTAGCAGTTTTAGTAAAATAAGTAAATTAATAAATTGGAGTAATGGGAATCCAGCAAGGGATGGAGGATGTCAGAGCTGGCCTTGGCGGTATCTTTTCTTTTGAAAAGCTCACTTCAGCTGAGCCAGGGAAACTGGTTACTGTTTCCTTTGATTAGCTTGTTGATCTGCTTGTGCTGTTGCTCATTTCAGGCAAAATTATCTAGTTTAGAAAAAATCCCCTAATTAAAATATAAGTTAAGAAGTAGGTGAGTTAAGTGAAGCTGAAGGAACTGGAACAGTAGCTAAAAACACATTAAAGGATTATTTCTGGTTGGGGATGAGGTCAGACATGCTTTGTTTCCGACTGGAGTAGACCAGACAAGAGGGGCAGGCCAGATGAGAGTGAAGATGGGCAAGCTGTAGATGATCACTCCTTCCTAGCTCTGCTGTGGTCCTTCAGACCTTCTGTACCTAATACACAGTGACAAGGCCTTAACGACGGACTCATCATCATCAGTCTAATTTGGTTGGTAGCTTAGTACTACATAGCATGCCTCCTCTGAGCTTATGTTTATTTTACTTAAATGTAACTTGTAATTAAGTGTGTTAATTTATTTTTTCCTAATAAGAAAAACATGTGTGTCAGGTTTTGTTATTTTGCCTTAAGCTTCTCAGAAAAATTGATGATAACTCTTTTACTTAATTATATCATCTGCCTCTGTGGTTTATTACTTTCCTTGTATCAGTATCCCTCTCCTTATGTATAAAAGTGATTTATTTCTTTCTACATATTCTTAGACACCTTTTCTTTTATATTAATTCTGACCTGCTAATTTTTCTATCTTTCAGTGTTTATTCTAGACTTCCTTTTTACCATTACATAATCAAATCAGTCACATTGTAATGCTTATTTGACCTCTATATTTCATGCTTGCCTTAGGATTTTTTTTGTTTGTTTTCTGGTTTTTTTTTGTTTTTTTTTTTTTTTTGTGCTGGGGTCTTTCAATTTTGCAAATATGACCTATTTGTTATAAATTTGTGTTTTCATGTTTGTGAAACTACAAGAAGGAGAATATAAAAGGTTTTGGTCAGTTTCTTCACTGTATCTTTTATTCTCCTTATGAATACATTTATTTAAAGGAGGATACTTGTAAAAGGACATGAAAACTTTAGCTACTTTCCTTTTCTTGTGTTTGGGCCACCATGCTTTAGAAGCTGTAATCCTGCACTTTGCATTTGTCCAGCTGTGTTCTGTTCCCTTTCTGTGGACATTAATGGGTTATTTGGTGTGCACTGCTGTGTTCATAATTAAAAAACTGCTGCATATGCAAAAGCAGTGCAGCTCATTTTTCTCAGCACCTGAAGGTATGGTTTAATAAGGAATTATATTACCACATTGCAGATTTTTGCCAGCAGCTTTTTTCATTGGAAAGCTGATAAAAAGTGAGTGTTATTTAATAGGCAGTGCTCATAGGGAAATACTTCTAAGAGAATTTAATACCAGAAATGTATGCATTTATCCAATAACAGTGGGGTATTTCTTAGAGGGGATTGAATTAAATGTAAATCACCTTTAGCTTTCACCACCATTTATTGAAGATCTTGTTTGCCTTATGTTTTTTCATGTAAACAGTTTTAGGCCTGTGCTGATCACATTATTTTGAAGTTGCCAAATGCTGGCTATTCAACCCATTGACAAATGCAGAGTTTTTGATGTAGAGGCACTTCATTACCTGATCAAGCAGTCTGCAGACTGCAAGATCTCAGAGGATTGTTTGCTTACAGACATTCTTTAAGGGCATTGTTTACAGGTGTTACAATTTGGTGGCAGATCTCTGGAAGACTTAAATGGGAGAGGGCTAGTAATTAGGTACTTGATTAAATTGCTGGAGTCAGTTGAAACCAAAAGAAATGTGAAAAAAGGTTGTTCAAATCTGAAAGACAAGATCAACTTCTTGTTCAGATAAAGTGAAAATCTAAGGAGTTATTCATTAAATAGCATTTTTTCAATCAAAAGCTGGTAGTGATTGACTTGAAATTTCTGGTTCTGTTGTGAGAAACCCAAAGAGCAAAAACAGGATGAAAGACTTGGAAACCATAATGGTGAGTGGGCTGGAAAGAAGAAAGATTAGTTTCAAGAGATGATGAGTGTCAACAGGATTGGAAAAGGTGTTAGAAAGAGAAGAAAGTCACTAAAAATGTGTGGGCCTGGATATACAATTAGGAATTAATTTTGAGAAATTGCCTACTGAAAGAACTGTCAAAAGTTGAGATGCTTGGAAGGATAAGCAGAATTGACACTGGCAAACCTCCTGGGAATGATGACGGGTAAAAACCAGAAATGAATCATCTGAGCCTTGATAAAGGCAATAGTTCCTGTGGGAGTGAGGGTTATTGTTTTTGTGGGTTGGATCTTTTTGTTTGTTTATTGGGGGTTTTGGGTTTTTTTTTTGATGGTGGGTTTTTGTTGTTGGTTTTAATAACTTGGATTTAATTCAGAGGATAGATCCTTCTCTCCAGCTTGGTTCCCAGCTTATTCTTACTTTAACAGAAGGGCATTTGTGCATTTAAGAAGTAGGTTAGCAGTGATGTTTTTTTTATTTTTGAACTGTTTTAAGGATTAAAGATAATTTTATCTCTTAGTAGGCTCAATGCACTGAGAATTAATTTTTTATTCTTACAACCTACTGTCTCTTCAGCATTGTAACTAGGGAAACTTGCTGCTTCCTGGATTGAAGCAGAATAAGAACAGAATCAATCCTGTATACCTAGTAATTTGATCCAGAAATTTTAACTCCCCCAGAAAGAGCCCAAGCTCAAAGAATTACTGTCTAGCATCTCTACCCCCAAACACTGATTATGTATTAGCTCTATCAGTCTTCCTGATACAGTCTGAGCACTGATCTTCTGAAAGACTTAGGAGACAGGAGTCCAAGTGGTGCTTAAAGCAAGATAGATATAGGGCACACAGAGCACAACTTTTCCTCATGTGTCATGAGGAAAAGTTTCATAAAACCACATGTGATGATGGGATGGTGGTAACTCAGCAAACACGTAAAAACCCAAGGAAAGTGGCAAATGAATGGTAGTGGCAGGAGGGTTGGTGACAGGGACTTGATGTTTGACATGGAAGCTGGTTTCCATTTCTCCTGCACTGACAAGTACTTTCAGGCCTCAGGAGGTTGAAGCAGACAGCAACAGAAGAGTGTCACACACAAAACCCGTAGGTAGGGAAAATCTGCTGAAGTGTGAATCTACAGTTTTGTGGGGTTTTGTGTGTCTTTTACAGACTGTTCTTTATACAACAGAAGCTTGATTTGTAGATGACAGCTTTCCTGGTGCTTGTAGTTTAATCCTCTAGCCCATTTGTAATTTGATTTATATACAACACTGACTCATGTATAAATATAGGATCATCTGTGACCAAAGACACTTTACTGACAAGTTGTGTTTGTCACCTGGTTCTTAAATTTATGTGTTGTATCTCAGTGTCTCACCTAGCCTGATGTCCTCTTTCTTTTGGCAGTTGTTCCATTGAGTAGGTTAAACTCAATATGTTTTAAAGATGGGTAAATTATGCCTATTCATTTTCTTTGCCCTTTAAAATGCAGGATAATATTATAGTTTTAAAAGGCATCAGAATTGGGAACTTTTCTATAGTTAAATTTCCTAAATTATGTGGGGAAAAAATCTATAGTTGCATAAGTTGCTTATGCATGTGCTCCTTCTTTAAGTTATGATTATGAAAACATTAGATTTTTATCTTGGGGTATAAATGACTAATGTACATCACCATTTATTGCTGAACCACAAAAGATCACTTTCCTGTTTTGTTTGACTTTTATTTGCATTGGTGTGGTGACTTGAGTCTTCAGTGGTTAGGACATACACTTGTATGGATATCACAATGGCATGCTTTACAAAATATGGCATAAAAACAAGGGCCAGGATTCCCCACAGGACAAAGTTTATGGTGTGCCTGTTTTACCTTTCTACTTTGACTAATAGAGTCAGCCTCACTTGAAAAAAAAACACAGAAAGTGAATACGGACAAAATTGAGTGCGTCGTGTGTTGTTCCTGCTTCTTTACTGTCTCGTGCTTCTTGAGAAGTAGTGTACATACATTAATTTTCTGCACTGTTGAACTTCAAGTACTGCTCTGAATGACACTGATAACCTGTAATACATGGGTTTGATACTGTTTCTTCAAGGTTTAATTTGTTTGTTAGCAATCTTTCCCCTTCTCTTTAATCCAGATAGCTTAAATACTTGATCCCATTACAGCATAAAATGTTCTACTTACCTGTGCACTGTGTGCTTACTTGACCCCAACTACACACCTCACAAGCAGTTTACCACCTTTGTATAGTAAATAATTTATGTGTTAACTTTTTTGGTCACATGCTACCTAAATTTAATTTTAAAAAATCCACTTAAGCATTTTTAAACACAAAATCATAAATAGATTAGGATATGCTGACACAAGCTTTTCAGAGATCATCTACAGCTGGAAACTTGCCCATTTTATTATGTTTCTTCTTCACTTGGCTTCCTGGAGAAACTATCTTATGCAATTTCAGTATCTGTGCTGTGTATCTTTTGACTCTATTGTCTGATTTCAGCTAAATTCAATTTGGGGATAAACCAAGATGATTAGTTGTTACAAGCATTATGAAAATAGGCTGTAAGAGAAACTGTATGAGTTCCAGTGAAGACTATATTATGATTGCATCCCATTATACATCAAGAAGCCCCTTAAGCAAGTGCTGCAGTCAAAACCAACCTGTAGCACTGCAGACTTCAGCTGCGCGTTACAAAGAATTTGGGGGCAACCATAGTTTGAGGAATTTAATCTGTTTTGTACTGTTCCCTGTGGTACAAAACAGAGATTTTATACTGCTATCACAGAAGTCTTTGTGGGGCTTGACCATGAATCAGATCAAGAAAAAGAAAGAAGAATTTGTGGACACTTACTTAACTAGTTCTCTTAAGCACAGTGTGCTTCCTTAAATGTGCCTGCTGCTACAAGAGTGTAGCCACCCTGTGCTGTGTGCCGAGCCCCTACTCTCTGAACATTCAGATCCTGAAAGTGCTGCTTTAGACACAGTAATTTAATCATCAGGCAGAAATCTATAGAAAGCTGTAGTCTTTGGTGGTATTTGCACAGTAACTGTTTATTCTTATCATAGGGAAGATAAAACTTGAAGACGTTTTTGTTCAGTTTCTAAAGCTGCTATGACCGGAACTGTCATCTTCCTTTAAGACACCTCACCATCTCCTAACATTGACAGGATTGCTTCTACATATTTTTGAGAATTAACTCACTTGGAAGCGCTAGTGCATCATTAAACACCCTCTGAACAGCCCCTTTCACCTGGCTGTTGGAGCCAGACTTTGATTTATTGTGAAGCAAGCCGGCCCTTAAGTTCTTGCGTCTATTTCTAGCTGAGGAATGAGGTGACCTCAGAATTGGAGGGTGGAGGATATCTGGAAGAGATGAAAGGATTTATGGTGACAGGAGAGGTAGGGTTAGTAACTGAGTGTGGGAAGCAATGAACAAGGGTGGGACTGGACTCTCAGTTGAAAAAAGAGAGATTTTTGCCAAGATCAGGAACTGCAGCCAAAAGGGTGGGGGAAGGAATGAGATGGGGAGCATGGGTGGAGATGGGAATTAATTCCACAGAAGCTCTAAAGCCCATGGGCAAATGCAGTGGAGTTTCTCCCTGGCTGGAGGGTGGAGACGCTACATCATGCAAGAGAACCCGCTGCTATTTCTGGTGCCAGAAACAAGTGGGGAGCAGTCAGGTGCTCTCAGCTTGGTGTCTTCCTCTCTGCATGCCCTCGAGGCGTCTGCAGGAAGCTACAATTGTAAGGCAGGAAATGCAGCGTTCCTGCATCAAGTACTTGGAATTGCTTACTAAAAAATTTGATAAACATGCCATTCACTGCTGTTGTTCTGTTTGGTTCTGTTTACTGTATTTGTCATCAACTAGGACGTAAATGTAATGTAACTTAATGTAAAAATTAGTTTTTTATTAAATTATTAATCTGCTTACCCAATTGTAGGTCTAGCCATAACTCAAAAATACTGACAATTTTTTTAAAATGTTTTTTATAGTTTTTGTCAAATTTACTCTTAGGCATCACTGCAGCTCACTGTACAGTTTTCCTATTTCTTATGTTGATATGGAAGGAGATTTCTTGCAATTATGTTTTTGCTAAAGTCAGAAACAGAAATAAGCAAGTAATTATCTGGTGTCTCATGACCCAGATAAGTTACTAAAAAACCCTGTACTTCAGGAGTGTTCCTTTTTACTTTAAGCAGCTACCCAGAAAAGCACATATTATATTGAGCTGGCTCTGAAGCTTTTTAATGTGTGTAGGTGTTACTCGTGTCACAGTAAGCAGCCAGAGCAGTGATCCCAAAGAGAAGTATCTCATCTACTATAAAGGTTGTTCTAAGTATTCCTAACAAAACATATGTGCATATTGCTGAAGAGTTATATTGAGATATGCAGAGGTCTGTTGGGGATAAAGTGCTGAGCTTGGTTTTGTCTCTTGTGGATCAACTAAGATTTTAAGAGGCAAGGACATTTAGCATGTTACCTGAGTATGAATACTCAGTGTCTGGTGTCAGGTGAGGTTTTATGCATGTAAGGATAGAAACTTCCATTGGTATGTTTGCAATTAATTTCACTATGTATCACTCAGCAGGTAGGTGTAATTAGTAAGCAAGTGGTTTTTTACTGTATTCCTTAAAGATGCTGTATTATGTATTACATTAAAGCTCTGAAAGAACATGTGTGCATATGTACATAATATATACAGTGGGCAGTGTTTCCTTTCTTTAGATAATGTTTCCATGCAGTTATAGAACATACCTTTTGTTTATATTTTCCTGTTTGGTAGAAATGCAGGAAATGTAAATGCATTGCTGTCATGAGGTGATACAAAGATGTTCACATAATTAATTCAATTGACTTAAAATAGTTTTCAATGAATTTTTGATTTTTCGGGGTAGTAGGGTTATATGAGAGCTTGACTAAATACTTGCTAAGGGGATAGAGAGGACTCAGATAAAATTGTGGGATGAGTGAAGGTAGTCAGAGATAGTAATGCTTCCTTTCTTAGGTATTTATTGGCCAGCTGCAGGGTCTTCAGAGCAGCAAAAGTGATTTGGCTTTGTCCACAGTGCAGTTTGCTGAGCATTGATGAACTAAGGTGAACAAAGAAAAAAGGTAAACAGGTGAAAAAGATTAATACTAAGTTAAAATAATATAAAGAGAGTAAATTGATTATGTTAAAACCAAGCAACAGTTCTAAAATTAGGTTTAGGTGCTTTTCAGCCAACAAATGCAGTGTTAGTCGTGTTTTTGTCATCAGAAGTGTAAGCTGTTGACTTACCCTAGAGAAGGCAAGTTTCTTTCCCCTTGAACAGTTGCTGTTATTATTTTACAAGGTCCATGGTACTCTTAAATACATAAATAAATTAAATAATTCTTTGTGTACACTTATCCTTGAAATAGCAAAATTCCGTACAAGCTGATGTAAAAATAGAAAGTTTGCAATGTTTATACCTTTATGTGATTTGAAGGAACAACAAGCCCACTGGACTTTCTAATTTAAATGAGAGTATCATTCATTTTCATTGTTGTTTTTTTAATTTATTTTATTTAATTTGGCTTGCTCTGTTCTAAATAATTAAATATTTTTTTCTTTATTTAATTCTGATCCTAGACAGTATAGTTCAGTCTTTATTAGCATGAACTGTTCAGGGTTTTTTGGTCTTGGCTTTTTAATTTGTTTGTTTGTGTTTAGTTGGGTTTTCTTTAGTTGTTTGTGGGGGTTTTTTGATGTTATTGGGGGTGGTGTTTGTGTTTTGCAAGTTCTGGAAGGCTATGTGAAGGAAGCAATGCCTTATTTTTTAGGATACGTTTATATGAATAACCTCTGTGTATTCTGTATCTTTGAGAACATGTGGTAATTTTGTATGATGTAAGGTTAAAAGGTAAATGGTATGGTACTGCTTTTTTTGGCTATTGCATTAAAGTGTTTGACCTTTAGTAACCTGTCTTTATCTTAGGCTGTAAACTGTTTAGTTCTGCTTATCAAAAGAGACTTCACTGCTCTCTTTCCATGCTGTTCTCATCCAAAACACACTGTATCAATCTGGCATCAGTAGACTTTATCAGCAGCAGCTATATTCTGTTTAGAGATTAGGCATAAAAAGTTTATGTTGTAACAGTGCATTTTATTCAGTGAATATTTTCATTTGTAGTTCAGTGGTTTCCAATTTCATTATCTAGATTAGATCTTCTTTTGTGTTACCTTCTTATTACCTTACTCTTTACCACAATTTTAGCTGTTTGACTTTAAATTACTTTGTTTCGTGTCACTGTAAAGTGAGTTATTTTAGACTATTCACACTATACCCTATGTCTGTCTAAAAGTAAGGTTAAAATGGCAAAAGTATCTTTGCAGATTTTTGACAGATTTTCTAATTTGTGAAGGGGCTCCCTTCAAATCATAACATGGTGGCTGTAACTTGAAACTTGATTAAGTGTTTAATTAAACATGTCCCCCATACCTTCAGTTGTCTGTGTGATTTACAAAAGTGAAGTTCTACACATTAGAGTATTGGCCAGAGGAAGAATTTGCTGTATCTTTGAAGTGGCCATAATTGATCATGCTGCCGGTGATTCTCAACAAATCTGTAACCTGCAGGAAGCTGACGGAGTTTGAGGGCAGCTGCTAGTTTGTTTGAGCTATTTTTTTTCATTGATGTGTTAACTCACGTGATGTTTTACTTTTATTACTAGTAAACAAATACTGTTACCCTAATCAGCCTCCCTGTTTATAGTTGGAGTAAATAGGACATTTCATGAAGTAAATCCAAGAAAACTGAGTCTCGGCTGCTTGTATCCTTGTGTCAGCATTAGTGTGTCTGGCAGGACCAGGGCAGTGATTGTCCTGCTGAACTGGGCACTGGTGAGGCGAACCCTTTGTCCAGTTCTGGGCCCCTCCCTACAAGAAGGACAGTGAGGAGATGGAGCATATCCAGAGAAGGGCAGCACAGCTAGTGAAGGGGCTGAAAGTCAATTCTTATGAGGAGCAGCTGAGAGAGCTGGGGGTTTATCCTGGAGAAAAGGAGGCTCAGGGGGATTTATCACTCTACAACTGCCTGAAAGGAGATTGTAGCCAAGCGGGGATCAGTCTCTTCTCACAGGTAGCAAGTGACAGGACAAGAGGAAATGGACCCAGGTTGCACCAGGGGAAGTTTGGGTTTAATACTAGGAAGAATTCACTGAAACAGTTGTCAGACACTGGAACAGGGTGCCCAGCAGAGTGGTGGAATCACTATCCATGGTGGTATTTGAAAGATGTGTAGATGTGGCACTTATGAGCAGGAGTTTAGTGGTGCACTTGGCAGTGTTATGTTTACAGCTGGACTCAATCTTAAAGGTCATCCTTAATGATTCTGTGATTCTGAGTTTTACCTCCCGAGTATTGGAAATATCTCTGTTACTTTTTGACTTGGTGGATTTGTTGCATCATGCTGCTACCAAAATTTGTAGGTGTCAGGCATCACAGAAAGCTGCTCTAAGCTGTCTGAAGAAAACAGAGCTAAAGCTCTCAAAAAGAAACCCCAGCACAGAACAGTATTTGACGATCCCAATTTCTTCTTTTTTTTATAAGAACAGATTGAAGCCAGACTCAAAAAGAATCAAAGCTTTTCAGTGTATGCCAGAATCCGAAGACAAGCAAGCACTTCAAAAAGTCACGAGTATGTTCGTGTATCTTGCCAAGTTTGCTCCCAGTCTGTCCTCTGTCAATTCACCCATCCCATCAGACAACTTCTGGAAAATATTCAGTGACACTGGATTGAATAGGGCACAAGACATTCCTTGAATGAGTTTGATAGGTAACAGTTCTTGTGCTGAAATGCTGCAGCATTGCGTAACTATCTCATTAAGAAAAGCTTGAAAAGAGACTGTAGAGAGCCAGTGTTCTTAGAAGATGTTTTTAAGTACAAAATGGGCTTGTTTTTCCCAATGAAAAAGAGAAGTGATTTCCATCCAAGCTCTTTTGAGCCAGCTAATTGCTGTGATTCTTCAGTATTACTTATGACCTTAACCCAAATTTGTCAAATAATTAATTCCAAGTGCCATGGGATGCAGTCAGTGGTACATCCGCTCAGTAAGTGCAGAACTTGTACTACATTCCCTTGGAACCACAGTTGGTAATATCTGCCCTAAGACATATGATTTACTAACCATAAAAAACAATCTCTACTCCTTGTGGCTTTCTCTTTAGGGAGAGACATGCTTTCTGATTTACCAATTTTTGGATCAGATTTCTGCTCCCACATTGATGTGAAAATAACTCGAATTGTGGAAACAGATTTAGAAGGAGAGAGTTTGTGTGTTGAATGCTAAAAACACAGAAGGAATGAACATATTTACAATAAGAAATGAGGCTTCATCATACAGGTTCTCTGACTTACTCCAGCCCCAGCTATTGTGCCAGCTTCACGTTCTGTTTCTGTATATATTTTGTATTTGACTGAAGATATGCATACTAAGATATGTAAACATTTAAATACAGATTCTCTATGCTTTGTCTGTCTGGGTTAGGGGGCAGTTCCTTGAGTGTTTCCAGATGAGTTCAAGGTGGATGCACTAGTGTAAAGCTATAGATAAATGTCCTCTTTAGATGTCATCCATAGCTGCTCATCACTTTCTCACCCAGGACAGGTGATTCCTCCTTGCAGCCCAACTGATGTCCTAGCATGTGACCTAATCAGACTGGTTTTGCCTAAGAATTCATTTTAGGAGTAGTCCTGGATATTACTGGCTCCCACAAACAAGTGGGGTGATGGTTTCTGGCATAGGGACACTGACAGCTGGGAAGGGGGGGTAGACTTTTCAGCTGACACAGCTGCATGTGGAAAAATCTATCTATCCTCAAGCTAAGAAAAGGTTAGAGAAGTATTCCAAAATAATTTTCTATTTTGTTTATTTTGTTTTAGATTTGAAATGAGTACTTAAATGATGAGTGACTATTTCAAGGGTAAAGGCAGGACAGTGACTTGGACTTGAAAAAAAATTGATTCATTATTGAGGCACTAATAAAACTGATTTGTGAGGCTAATATAATGTGTGAAGTAATTCAAAACCTTCAGAAGCAGTAAGGTTTAACATAAACTAAGCCATAAAATGTTGGTAATCGAAGTAATTGTTTTTCTTCTTGCAGCTGTTGCTTTTCTATTCTGAGAAGCTGCCCATTACACACAGTAGTTTACTTGGTTTGTGTAGTATTTTCTTTATGCTGCATATGTGATGAAAAAACCTACCCTTTGGCATGCAATTTCATACTTGCTTTAGCATTTTTTTAACCATTAAAGAAAAAATTCAAGTTGCTCTTTATATAGTGATGGGGAGGAAGTCTTCACTTGTGAGGACTGGTTCTTAAACTCATAGATCCACCTGCTTTGAATTTGTATTAGCAATGCTGTGCCAGTTAATTGTGCTACTAATCTGCTCAGAGTTGCTCTTAATTGGAAAGAAGGGGTTGTTGTTGGGTTTTATTTTTGTTTTGTTTGTTTTTTATTACTGCTTATTTTCATTGTGCAATTGGAGAAAATACAGGCAATCCACACCTCTGGGTAAAATGCCATCTTTCCCATTAACAAAAATGAGCCCACTTTAGGCAGAATGTTGTTGAACCTGAGAATATTTGTAGCTGAGGATATTTGTTGAAATTGAAAGTGGGATGACTTTTCTTGAGGGAAAACTAAGTCATCACAAGTCAGTTTTGGGTAAAATCAAATGCGTAATTCTTGATCTTGACTTCAACACAGTCAATCTGTGTGGATTTTGAACTACTGTACATTTCATACAAAATATTTGTCTGGTTTTATGACAAGAAAGATTGGTTTGTCATTTTATTGTTGCTGTTAATATACAGCCCATTCTGCTGAAGCTTAAACGAATATCACTTTCCTTTATGGTCAGTGGACGTAACTGAAAATTATTTAAAGCATTTTTAACAAGACAATTAACCTAGAGTCTTTTACAGATAAACTTCACCCTTCCTGTTTTGGATGGAGCAATAACTTTACTGTGGATCAGATTTAGGAAGTGGCTTTCCATCAATTCAGTATTTTATAAATAAAAAGTTGTAGGGTGAGGCCCTTCCTTTGGCATAAAGCTGATTATTTCCTGTTTAATCCTAAACTGGTGTATTTCAACTAATGGAAGTTTCCTAGCATCTGTTGGAGAGGAGAGTTTTTAGGATTTTGTTTTCATTTATGCTCCTACAAAAACAGAGTTTCTGTGTTTTTGACTATTATTATAGAACAAAGAGAAGTTACTACATATATTAATAGTTACCCTTTTACAACTTTTGAACGTGGCTGCACAGTTATTTGTACCATGGCATTCTTAAGCATACAGCTGAGTATTCTTAAACATGAGCTGCATTGACACATCTTCAAGAGATCATCAGTCCTTCCAGTGAGATTTAGAAACTGATCAATTGTAATTGCAATGGGTTTTTTTAAATTTCATATTTATCATCTCCTTGCACAGGGCACACACTTTCTATAAGAAGAGGCAGAATTTAAACTTGTACTGCTGTTTTACCTAAGGAACACACAAGTTAATATATGAAGTAACTCTACCCTCATCCAACACATCTGTTGTAAAGAAGCCTATGAAATCGAGGCCACACACAAACTGGTCTCCAAGGGCCTGTAGTTGGTGTTAAAATGCTGTTATTATGTGGTCTGATTGGTTTAGTGAAGAATAATCTCCAGTAAAACCATGTAATATAATAGTCCTTGCTCTCCCACATGGGAGCTACTTCTGCTTGACTAAGCAAGACATTTCTTCAAGAAGTAATAATACACTTGTTCTTGCTAAAATGTAACATTAAATGAAGTGTATAATCATGTACATTTCTGTTGTGTACCAGTTCTTGTTCATTTAAACATTTGTGTCAAGTCCTCCACCATAGTATTAAAAAAATAGTAAACACATGGATTTCCTAGCAATATATTTAAAATAAATTCTTACTCCTTGTTGAAAACTTGTGTGTAGTACTTTTAAAGCAATGAGTAACTACTTGGAATTTGTAAGCTTTCATAAATGAAGATTCTCTTTTCTAAATAGCACCAACTTTTGCTATGATTGTTCTGAATCATAACAGCCTTGCTCTACAGATTTGTCCTTGGGTAACCACAGCTGTAAACAGGCACTGCACTTGCTGAGGGACTTGACATTTTATTACTTTTTAATTACATTATTCTTTAGGTCTCCTCAACAGTGTCATACAAAAGCTGGATTCACACAGGTCAATCATTCTGCCCAGTGTGTGTAAAAGACCAGGGTTGTGTCTCAGGACCCAAGCCAACTCTTGAAGATTTTCAGCTTTGAAAATGTATTTGTAAACTCAGCAGAGTTGGTCACTGTTGACACAGACACCCACCCCTCAGTTTTACAGAGCACTTTTCGTAGTAGAATTCTGCTTTTAAATGAAGAGAAAGCCTTGTGTGGTGGCATTGTTTCAGACTGCATGTCCTCTATCAGATTAGTTTATTGAAAGGGATGAGTGATGCTGTGACCTAGAAGTGAAGTGCTGCAAACCAGCTGAACAGAAACGCTCCAGCTCCCAGCACCCTCCCCTGCTCACCTGCTGCCCCCATGTATTGCCAATACTGGTCCTTGAGGACAAAGTGGAGCTCAAATCTGAATCCCTGTCTCTTTTAAAGTGAAGGCTCTATCAACATCTCTTCCACACAAGGGACTTCCAGGAGACTTTTTAGTCAGATATTTAGATGCCAAAAATGGTGGGTTATTTCTGAAAGTTGATTAAATCTATTGAAGTGCCTAAAAAGGAACTTGAAAGTTTCATTGGAAAAGGAGACAGAATTGCATTTAAGTGCAAATAACTTTAATAATTTGCATATCTTCAGTAAGAAGCAAATTGACATGAAATTGTTCATTATTGCATAATAGATTAAATAACTTGTTTCCCCCAGTTTGCATTTCAATGAGTATCTAATTGGTCTATAAACACATTGATTAATGGGTGTAGAAAATATTTCATGGATACAGGGCAAAATTGTTAGTGTGTTTTTAAGAAAGGAATAGAGTACACTTCTTGATATGTTAAACATTGTGCGCCACTGTAAACTGTATACTATCATAACCAAGCACTGAATTTGTTCTGTTAATTTAGTTTTTTGTAACCATAAAAATTAGTTCATTTTGGTTGAAAATCAGTTTTAAATGTCTTGATCATGAAAATTGTCTGCAAGTGGTTTAATGACATTTCTGAGCATTCTTTGCACTGTGGAGCTATAAACTTATATTTTGTACTCATAAACATAGCAGTACAATTACATTGCCACTGCAGTGATGAGAATGTCTGTGTACTCTTTTAGTAGTGGATTAACTTATTGTAGTTGGGAAGAGTAAATTTTGGGTAAGTTAATGAAATCTAATTTACGTGGTTGAAAAAAAATTCCAAGATAACACATAAATAAATGAAAAAGAAGGGATTTGGGAAGAGGTAATAATTACTTTTAAAAGATGCCATTGACAAAGAAAAAGCTGTGATAGGGGCAATTCAATATTTAGTAGTTTCCCAGTTTGCTTAAGCTTACATACACAATTAAAATGCAAATTTGACTGCATATTCAATCAGGTTAGAGTTAGGTCTACATTACAAAAAATTCAGTATTGTTTTTAGTTAGAAGTAGAAGAAAAATTATACCTCATAGTCTGTTCTCACCTATGCTAGGAAAACCTGGCACAGACGTGGCTTGGTTAATAGAAGACTGGTTTGTCCGACTTATTTTAGGTCTGCTTAGGAGGGGAAATAAGAAGCTGGTTTATACCACCAGAGGGCTATACCAAACCAGCTATCATAGTTTAGGTGAGGGAACAAAAGCTGTTATCTCTGTCTGGTGTAGGGGGGCCCTGGGGCATCATTGAAGTGAGGGAAATTTCCAGCAGTTTGCTCATGGAGTGTCTGGAATGGACATGGTATGGCTTTCAAACTGGTGCTGTACTTGTGCTCTGCATGTTGATGCTCTGCCTTTCAGTGAGAAATCAAACAACTACCAGGGAGCAGGTTGCTTCTTTCCTTCTTGCATGGAGTGTTTGATACTTGTTGGAAATATGCTCTTAGTAACTGACAAGCTTCTGTCTTCTGAAAGATAATATATGAAATGTGTACTTGCATGAATCACAGATGCAAAATTGTGATTGCTGGGCATGTTGGGTCTTCTCAAAGTGAGTTAATATCTAAGGGTTGCAGGCTATTTAACGTGGTTTCTGAGCCACAGCCCTGGCTCCTTCCCCTGTGGTAACAGAGCCTTGGGGGGTCTTTGGCCTTTGGATGAGGAGCTGAGAGCAGGCATCTGGAAGATGAGTACTGACTCACAGGCACTGATGGTGGGCTGTGTACATATGGTGCAGAGCTGCTCACAGAGTCTAGACTTGCGTCGTGCTGCTCTGAAGGAGTTCTGGTGGAGGCGAGAGAGTGTTACATCAATCTTGAAATGTATGGAATGCTAAAAATACTCCAAAAAAAACCCCAGGAAAGGTTGTAAGGAAAAAGATCAAGAAGTTGGAAATTACAGATTAAATCATGGCATCAATTTTGCCTGCTAAATCATCATATCCACCTAATGGATGTGGTCTTTATCGTGTTTGCTGGTCCTGCTTGTCTCTGTGTGAGCAGAAATACCCCCTTCTGCACTGGAGTTTGCCCATCTCCTGCATATGGCTGCTCAAGCCTGGCAGGTGCAAGTCTCTGGATGAATTCTATGGAAGAGGTTTTCATGTGTGCATGAATCCAAGAGCACTCAATAACAGTGCCACAGTGTCATATTCATTCAAAACCGTATTTGGAGAGGAAAGTGTTTTAATACCTGCATATAAAATAAAGCACATCCATTAGAACAGTTCTCCCAGAAATGAGAAGTAGAGATTCATTTGAGTCCCTTCTAAATCAGGAGAAATTTGCATTTCCCATTTGCTACTCAGTTCTACTTTCTAGAAGCTGTGGACATGTAAGATGCAGAAGCTAACTTTTGTATCCTGGTGGGACCAGTCTTCCAGAGAGTCATTCCAATTATCAGAGAATTTCTCTCTTGTTTCCCTTTTCCTAAAAGCCTGTTTAGAATAGATACTGTGGTTTTAGCTGTTCTGAGTCACCTTGAGAAGTTAAAAAAACTTCTTTGCACAGACTGTAGAGCTAAGCTAGGGAAACTGGGTGCATGGGTTGAAATAAGGCTTGTCCTCATCCCCTTTGAATACCATTGTTTGGTCTCGCTGTTGAAATAAAGCTGGCCAGGTATGCAAGATTTTGAGATCAAGATTGCTCTCATGATTCTTGTAGCCTGTAGTTATTTGCAGGGGAGGGCATCCTAAGTTCTAATTTGCATTGTCATTACTGTTTATATTGTCCAACAGCTCTTTTGCACAAAGTGTATGTGTGGCTCTGGAACAGTTTTGAAGAAAACCATAGTGCTGTGCTAGTCAGAAAATTATATGGACTGTCAGTGAGTAGTAGGCATGTTGTCCCTGGCTATGTGTAATGTCACCCATCAGCAAAGCCATTCATCCTTCAGTTTAAGCCAAGACCACTTTTAGATTATCATTGAAAGAGGGATATAGCAGTCAAAGACATGAGCAATCCCCATGTGCTTGCTTCTGCCCCTCTTTCTTCCTGTTCAGAGGTTGTTAACATTCCACAGCTGAGCTGGAAGAAGAGAGTGTTTGATATCCATAATTTTTTCCATGTCAATGTCATACATTGTAATTCAAGACACTATTGATGGCACTTTGAAGCTCACTGTGAAAACTTGGCATAGATGTAGATGAGGGAGTTCTCAAAAGTTTCATTCTGCCTGCAGAGTTCTAGGGCTTGATTGCCTCCAACCTGGGCAACTGACATCTTCATTGCTCTAACTAGGTCTGGAAGTAAATGTCTTTTAGCTATATTTAAACAGCTCCAAGTGTAAATTTTGGTTTAACTTTCTCAAATAAATGAGGTGTGTTCACTAAGATATTGCAGGTGCATCACAACTTTATATTTGCATCAAGTACTTACACAGAGAATGGCACAGCAAAGGGCTGATCTCAGCCAGAGCCTCTATGCCCTTATCATGTAACATTCTAAAATGCCATGAGAATAATATAAAAGTATGCATATATGTGATCCTGTGACCTCACAGATGCCAGATGTGCTGATTTTGGAAAACACTTCAAAGAACTTGAATTCAGCTTAAATACTTGCCATGCATAGGAGAAGCAAGAGTGCATATATCTATATATATGCAGATATAGATATATACAGTGTGTGTATTTAATATTGTATTTACATATTTGGAAGTAGAACAGCTGTTTCTACTTTTTCTTCATCTACTTAGTAAAGTTTTACACGCTCTTTCCATTATGCTGGTGCTGTAGCTTAGGTCAGAGAATGAATGTGTGCTAGGGCCATGGTAAATGAGAGCCCTGTGGCTCTAGCTGTTTTCAGGATTATCTGATTTATATGTCAGACAGAATAATCATGTCATTGGTATCATTCCTTTTCTTGTTTTTCATTTTAAAACTGTTATTTCTTCTTTCTCCACACATGGAATCATTTTCAGGTTTTAGTTCCAGATGTTTACAGATGAGCTTTCTATGGTCTGAGCTCAAAATCAGTATCAGCTGGAATTTTAAAGATAGGGTTATTTTCATATGTTGTGGATCACGAGTTCTTCCAGTATTTTTCTCCAACAGAGAGCTCTTTCTGCATGGTTGGAATCTTTTCTGCAGTTTTCTTTCTTCCTCAAGCATCACATTCTCATCTTATTTGTCAGAATAGCCTCCTTTTATTCTCTCTAAAGATAGATATTAATGTCATGCCACTGTTCCCTCTTCTTTCAAGAGCTTTCAGTGCTTTCACAAAACACTGAAAGTAATTTTTTTTCAAGTCATTGATTGTACCAATAAGCTGTAATTAATTAACATATTCAGTATTGATATTCTTGTAATTGATAATTGCCATTTCCTTCTGTAAAGCAAAGTAACATATCTCTGAAAGTTGGTAGTTGTGCCTTGACTTCAGAAAGAAACTATTTTGTGAAGTTTTCACTTTAAGACCATGGCTCACAGTTCTTTCAGTTGTGCTGATGCATCTGGTTTTAGAATTGAATCACTGAATCACATTAATGGGGTGGGGGGGGAAAGAAATTTTAAAAGGGAACGTCTCAGTGATGCAATTTACGTTGCAGCTATACAAATAGATTTATTAGCACAATTGTGGTGGAGGCAGATTGTACCAGCATCAGAATTAGCAGCTGGGGCAGAAAGCTTGTTGAGAGAAAATTGCTCAATTATTGTTAGAGGAGCTGAGCTGTTTCCTTTGTTTTCTGTTGTTAAAAGTGCCTTCCTGCTCCACCTTTGCCCTCTTTCCCCAGTTTAGGTAAATTCTATTTTTTAAAAGTCTTTTGTCACAAAATATTG
This sequence comes from Molothrus aeneus, assembly GCF_037042795.1. Taxonomy (NCBI): domain Eukaryota; kingdom Metazoa; phylum Chordata; class Aves; order Passeriformes; family Icteridae; genus Molothrus; species Molothrus aeneus. The sequence continues at coordinate 41,470,268 of NC_089650.1, read as the reverse complement.
AAAATGTTCATTTCTTTGGTGAAGGTGTTTAGTTTCCAGATTGTTGTGACAGCAGAGTGACTTTTTGGATTCAGCGATGACAAGGGCTCTCTTGATTCTCTTCCAAGTCTTCTTTTGTGAAAATTTGGAAGAAAAATGTGCTTAGCTCAAGCTAGTATTTATATGCTAAGAGTCACAGAATTTCATCTGGGCTAGTTCTTTGTGGTGTTTGGGAGAAGTAGCAGGTAGCACTATTTGCCTTTAGTTTGCAGACCCATGAAAAGTAGAGCATTTCCTTCAGTTGTAGCTTTGGGTGCCTCCCTGTGCAACTCTTTTTGAGCTTTTCCTTTGGGAAGAGAGAAAAAAGTAACACAGATTTCCTCCATTTGAAGTTTTTACAAAGTACCATGTTTTACTTGCTGTGGAGCATGAGCTCTGAGAGTCCGGAATTTGTGCTGTTATTTTACTACCAAAGAACTACAAAGCAGGAAACAAACCCCTCTCTGAAAAAAATGCCATGTGCATTTCCACACTTAAAAATGTTTGGCTCAAGTTTGGTTTGGGCTACACTCTTCTTTTTGACTTGTTACTCTCCACTGAAATTTAGTTCCTTCCAAAAGGTTTTTATTTGCCAAACGGTGTTTGAAAAGTGGGTCTGATCTTAAACTGTTTTCCTATACTATGCTATTAAGCATTTAAGAAATATCTTCATTAAAGGTATCATGATAATCATTGTGTTTCTAAGAATAGTTTAGTTTTGTACAGAATGTTGGGGCTTTTTGCTGTTTTTCTGACATGAAGATGCTTGAGTGACCTCAGACTGGTCCTTATGAATGGGTTCTTAGGGTGTGTTTTCACTGGGGGAGGGATGGGTGTGCTTTGTTTGGTTTTTTATTTTGTTTTTAGTAAAGGGGAATTATTTACATACAGTTGTATCATTTCTGTCCACAATACAGATAAGTGTGAAAGGAAAGGGTTGCACATCTCTGTGAAAAACAAGTTCTAAGACAAGCAGACAATACCAAAAGATAATCATACTTGGAAGAATATCAACATTTTAGCTTTTTTTCCTCAAAAAAAGATGTATGGAGATAGAAAACTTACTTATCTTCAGTCAAAAAGCTAATGTATTTTCTAAATGGAAATTGGCCTAAGAGGTTTGAAAATAAGTTGCATCTGGCAGTTGGAAGACTTTGAGAAGTTCCTTTTTTGCTGGGTGTTCAGATGAATAAACTTAGCTGGAATTTGGAAAAAAATTTGAAACATCACTGACTTGCTTTGGAAATTGCATAAGAGTATTCAATTTATGCATATGTTTATTATGCATGCGTTTATATATTTTAATTTATGCATGTGCTTATGTTTGTTGCTGCAAAACAATTGCAGAGATAATGAAAAGTTAGTTCACCTCAAATGTGGTGCATGACTAGCTTGCAAACTCTCCATTCTTTGTGGGAGATGGATTCAGGTAAACCACTGCTGGGACTTCTTTAATCCTTAGTGATTAAAGGCATCCCAACTAATTAAAGTCTTCTTTGTCAAGGAGTTCTATAAGAAACAGATATCCAATAAACAAACAAAATTTGGTGAAATTATTTAAACACATCTTATATTTGAGGTATTAGGAAGGATTACAAATGAAATTATTGGTGCTTTGTATGAAGATTGAGATTGCTAGACATTTCGCAGTTTAATTTTAAATATATTGAAATGAAAAGAAAATCTGGTTTAGCATTTGTACTTTGCTTTACTGTTATCTATTAAATATTGCTGCAAGGGGAACTGCATTTCTCTATTATGGTATTTCACCTTATAAAAGTTATTTTTGGTATCCAGATAGTGCTGAGCTAGTTACATTTTTATTAGCACAGGTCAGAAGAGAGGAAATGGTCAGTAAGTTTTACAGCTGAAATTCAAGTTAAATCCAATATCCTTTGTTATGTTTGGATCTAACTCAATAAGGGTTAATGTAAATAATGTGCTAATGTAAAGACTTTTGCATTTAATAATTTTCTAAAATGTGTTGTTTCTAGGTCTACAGACAAGACTGTGAAACCTTTGGCATGGTAGTGAAGATGCTAATTGATAAAGATCCATCATTAGAGAAGTCCATTCAGTTTGCCCTGAGGCAGAATTTGCATGAAATAGGTGAGCGATGCATTGAAGAACTCAAACATTTCATTGCTCAGTACGATGCTGCCAACCAAGATGTGTCAGAGCCCTTCAAAGAGGGCTCATACTAAGGACAAAAATATGCTTTTAGATCCTCCGCATTGTGTCTGCCATAGTACATAAATCTACTTTCTGTGGGGAAAGAGGAACTTTTGTTTGAGGTTTGAACCCAAGGCCTGTGCTCCTTTCCAGTAGCTCAGGTGGCTGTTCCCTTGTCCTCTGTGGTCTCCACGATTGTATTCATCCTACCTGTTCTTGTTGACATATATTCCTTTGAAAGGATGTTCTTTTCAAAAATGCTGTAAAGCAATGAACTGCTTTTGAAATCTTACACAGTTACCTTGGAAAAAATGATCAGTCTAATGTCTGTATACTTACATTTTGATGCTCACAAGTGTAACTTGAAACATTGTATTTTTTATTAAAATTACATGAAGCCCCTCTCATTCCTCAAGTTATGCACAAATATGTCTTGTTATCATACATGCTATAGGAAGGGAAAACTTGCAAAATTGGTCACAGTTATGATTTAAATTATTTAGTCTGGTTTAATTTAAAAAATCAGCTGAATTCTGTAAAATTACACTAGGGTTTATCTCTAGTCTCTGACTGCCAGAGTAATTAACTACTTGATGTAAAAAGTGCTGTATTTTTGTTCTAATTGCAGGTTCTACAAAATGCCTTTTAAATTTTGGTGTTTTCCATATCATGACTCACTACTAGTAAGCAGTATTATGTAGGAGGGTTCCATTTCTTGTTACTGTTTGCTCTGTTTTTAACTACACTGTACAGAATGTAGCTGTGGGCAGCCACTGAGCAAGGAAAGGTCACTTTTCCTACTCTGTTGCTCTCCCCACTTACAACTTCTCAAGCCTTTTCATCCATCAGTTTTAACAATAAGGAGGCTGTTATGTAATCTTTATTTCCAGCTTTAAGAAGGAGCAGGAATTGGGATGTCAAGGATGGACAAGGAAAGTGAGCAGGACCATCTCTTCAGTAAACCCAGATGTCTTGGTTTGAAAAGACAGGTGTCTGCTAAGAAGGCAGGAGCCTCTCTTGAAATGGAAAATGTAAACCCCCTCCCTCTGAATTATTATAATTTTGAAATTAAGGTGCTTTCAGGCAAAGATATGGGAATAGGAATAACAGCTCTTTACTAGGAAAATTAAAATAAAAATGCAGAGATACAAAACAACACTGACAGAGTCAGAATACAACCTAACACCTTCTTGGTCAGTGTGTTGGTAGCGGTCTGATTAAATGGTGGCTGCAGTCCTCCTGGAGTGACAAGAGTGGTTCTGTTAAAGCCCTGGTCCTGTAGAAGGGTGTAGTTTTCCAGTTGTGGTGTAGATGGGCCTGGTCTTCCTCTGGGAATCCAGTGGAAAAAGGCTCCTTTTTCCTATTTTGGAATACCTAAAGGTATTCCCAATCTCAGATATTTATCTAGGTAGGAATGCTTGGCTCCTCCCCCTGGGTGGAGCATCTCACACCTGGGATGGTGTAATTTTCAGTCAGGCAGTGAGACTCCATGGCCCATTAACAGAAGGCATCTCCTTGGGCTGAGGATGGGTCCTGGAAGAGATAAAGAAAACTGCCCCACCTGGTTTTAACAGCTGGCTCATTAACAGGATATCCCCCCCTAGAGTTATGAGGGATGGGCATGGAAGAGATAAAGAACACTGCTCCACCTGGTTTCAACAGATGGTGATAGAATACATACTTCTGGTTACATCTTACATTGCAGCCTTAGAGACCAGGTTGCTTTCAGTTAGCTGGAATACAAAGTTTATCCTTAAGTCCTCAATTTCACTATCACTTCAAGCCTGGGTGATTCTGGTTAGTGTCCAGCAGCACTTTTGACCTGATAGAACAACTTGCAGTTTGGGAACAGTGGTTAAAGAAAGCCAAGAGGTTCCCAGTGAAAAATATTTAGGATGCAGTGCAATCCTGATGAATACATTTATTAAGGTACTGGTTTTTTATGAGCATTTTAGGAAAGTGATAATGTGAGTCATAATCACAGGGAGGTAAGTATAAGCATGATTGTTTTGTATACATTGCATTTAGAGCATGTGAAACTCTGTAAAAGGACTAGTAACCAAACTCACTATTTCCAGATTTCATCAGAATGCTATGCAGAAACACAAAGTAGCCATGATTTGGCATGTACAAGGTACTGTATGTATCACAGCATCTTACACATGCAAATCTTGATATGGTGTATTAAATTTGTATTGCATCAGATTCCTGAGATGCCTGGTTAGTTCTCATGTCAGCGAGGGGAGGTTTTGCGTTGGCTTTTCTTCTTTTCTAAGAGTTCACATTGCTCCAAGGAGATGACCTGCAACTGGGATTGTGTGGGCTGCACAGTGAGTGGGAATCAGCTCATGGATCCTACAGGATGCTGATTTGGGGAGGGAGAGAGGAGAAGAGAGGCAAGCTATTGTGACATAGTAGTGAGACCTGATCCACTCCTTCTGGCGACAAACTGGTTACTGAGATCAGTTAAAGTCTCCTCTGATGCAGAAGCATAACTACAGCACTTCACTACTTCACTACAGGACTGAGAGCCTTCAGGATGTTACATCTGAGTTTCTACTTTGGGTTAGAAATGCTAATGGAAAAATAATAAAATTGTGTGTAATATATTTTTATTAAAAATTGCCATTGTTACTGTACAGGTCGTTAGGCGTTTCTTTTGTTAGAAGCCTGATTAAGTTTACTGTTATTAAAGTATCCAAGTTTTCAAGTGCTTTTCTGTAAAGTAAGGCCTAAGTTTACACTCACAGAATCATAGAATATCTCAAGTTGGAAGGGACCTGTAGTGTTGGTTCAATCCAACTCCCTGCTCCTCACTGAACCACTAGGAGCATTGTCCAGATGCTCCTTGAACTCTGGGAGGCTTGGGGCTGTACCACTTTCCTAGGAAGCCTGTTCCAGTGACTAACCATCCTCTCATGTCCAATCTGAACTTCCCCTGATGCAGATTCATTCCATTTCCTTGAGTCCTGTCACTGGGCACCAGAGAGAATTCATTGCCTGCCCCTCTGCTGCCCACCTTGAGGAACCTGTAGAATGCACTGAGGTCACCCCTTAGTCTCATCCAGGGTCCTCCTTTCACCACCTTGATCACCCTGCTCTGGGCACACAAACAGATTCATATCCTTATACTGTGGCACCCAAAACTGCCCCCAGCACTGGAGGGTGAGGCTGCCCCAGTGCAGATCAGAGCAGGGCAATCCCCTCCCTTGCCTGGCTGGTGATGCTGTGCCTGATGCCCCCCAGGACATGGGTTGACCCTCCTGGTTTCCCCTCCTAGGGCACTGCTGATTTGAGTATAATTTGCCATCAACTGGGACCTCCAGGTCTCTTTCTGCAGGGCTGCTATCCAACTTCTCATTCCCTAAGTTTCACAGGTCATCAGGACTGTCCTGTCCCAGGTGGTGAACGTGGCTCTTGCCCTTGTTAAACTTCATGCAGCTGGTCATTGCCTCCCAGCTCCTTAGTCTGTTCAGATCTCTCTGCAGGACTTCTCTGCTCTTGAGGGAATCCACAGCTCCTCTCAATTTAGTATCATCAGCAAACTCACTCAATGGACACTTGTCTTTCTCCATCCAAGAGCACTGGGCCTGAAATTGAGCCCTGTGGAGTCCCACTGGAGACCAGCTGCCAGCCTGAGGTAACACCATTCACCATGCCTAATCATTTGCTTAATCTGAATTTTTTTTAATTGATTAAACTTTTAAACTTTACTTGTGAACTAGGAAGTCTTTTGAGTTTTTTCTAAGTGCTATTTCTATGAAAGGTTTAATTCACATTTCTAAGTGACGAGTAACTGATTTTCCATATAATACTTGGCATTGTGTTGAATGTTTGCATTTGAACTTTTGTGATGCATGCTTTCAGTTGATGTAAGTAAAATATAATATTGAAGTCCCTTAACTTAAGGAAGAAACATGGCTTTTATTCTTGCTTGCTTTACAAGTATGTATTTTGGATTAGTTTCATGTCATGTAAAAAAAAGTGTCCCTGATGTAGTAGTCAGCCTCAATGGGGCTCTGAAAAGCTGAAGGAAGAGCAGTGGGGAAAGGAAACATGTTGTGATGGAGGAATTTAATTTGTCACCTTCAGAGCTCCTGAAAACAGAAATTACTCCTAGCACTTCTTAATGTTGCAGATACCCTTAAAAATTAAAAAGAAGGTGGAAATTGAAAGAGTATGGAAATTTAGTGCTGTCTGCTGAGACTGAAGTGGTTACTTCTGTAACCTCACTTGGGAGAGTTGGCAGCTTTGAGTGACAATGTGCGCATTAAAGGTGAAAATCAGCAACAAAACCACTATTGATATGAAAGGAGGTAATGCCAGGTATCAGAGAAGGGACCAAATCCTTGTCACCCTCTTGTCTGCAAGATTTTCAATTTTGATGAGGATAAAGTTTTACCTTGGTATGTTTTACTGTCAGGAAGGTTGTACTGGGTGTGGCTGGGATGGAGTTAAATGTTCTTCATAAAGGCTGGTGCAGTGGTGCTTGGCTTCAGGTTTTTCCTGGAAACATGGTGATAACACTGGGATGTTTTAGCTGTTGCTGAGCAGAGCTTACCCAGAGTCAAGGCCTTTTCTGCCTCTCAGCCCACAGCACCAGTGAGGAGGGTGGGAGTGCACAAGATGTTGGGAGGGAACACAGCCAGGACAGCTGATCCCAACTGACCACAGGTGATAGGGCATCATGCTTGGCATGTAAAACTAGGGATGGGGGTGAGGAGTTTGCCAGGGCTGCTGCTGTTCAAGGACAGGCTGGGTATTGGCTAGTGCTGAGCTAGTGGGTTTTTTGGTATCACTTCAGGGCTTTCTGTTTGGAGTTTGTTTTTATCTATTAAATGATCTTCAGCTCAGCCCATGAGTTTTCTTATTTTTCTCTCCCCCATCCCACTGGGGGGTAGTGAGTGAGGAGCTGTGTCATGCTTAGGTGCCTACCGGGATACATGCTCCACTAGGAATATGGGTACTACTTCCAGTAACACTAACCACACTTCAGAGCTTTTGTGACTGTATCTGAGTCTTGTGCTGGTCACAGACACTATATCCCATACCATTCCCTTCAAGGTGGAGGAATCAATTAGAAATATTTCTCATAACAAGTTGTCAAAAATAGTAAGATATTGTGTATGTCAAGCTGAAAAAAATGAAGTCATATAATCATCTTTAAACTTTTTTTTTTAAAAAAGAAAGTATTAAGAAGCAGTTAACAATCTAGGAGAACTGTAATATTTCATAATGTACTACAGTTTGGGAGAGTACATCTGGTGCATCTCAGGAGATGGTGTGGCATCAGAAGAATTACTTGTGGAGACATTTCTCCATGTCTCCAACATGTGACACAGCAGTAGTGGCACAGTATTTTGTTTCTGAGGATCCTGGTTTCCCATTTTTGGAAACTCAGGTGAGAGTTTCCAAACTCACTGTTCCATTTGGACAGTCCTAATCATCCTTGGAGCATCCTGGGGCAGGGGGTTATGAGCAAGTCAGCATCTCCAGCCCCATAAGCCCTGCCAGTGTGGTGGCTGTAGCATAATTGAGCCCAGCAGGCACATGGCTGCTAGGAAAGGTGCCTGAGCCCTGCAGCAGCCAGATGGAAGCACCCCACGAGGCACCCAGGCATGGCTTTGATCAGCTTCCACCTCCACAAGACCTGTGTGTGCTGGGAAAATGACCTATGTGGTGAGTACCACCTCTGGTCATTTTACCCTGAAAAATACAAGCAATTAACTGCTAGTCTGATTACCCTTAGCAATAGCCTAATTTTCTTTGGTGCAAACCAGTGCTCATGTTCATTCCCTCCCTTACTTCTAGCTGCTTTTGTTTCCCTACTTCTCTATCCTCAAGAAGGGCAAGCTTAGTAAATACTAAAGCCATTGGCTTTCTGACCACCTGAAGAAAGGAAATGAATGAAATAATAGATGCTTCTTACAAAAAAAAAGCCTGTGAAATGGAACTATCTTCATTAGTGGATATCACTGTTGAGAAATTCCTGGCCTTTATTTAAAACAGTGGAAGAAGTTTATTATAACTTTAAATAGTTCCTGCTCCATATCTGGTGTTCAAGGCAACTACTGTGATTACCTCCTACTTTATAGTTTTGTCCAGCTTGCCTTCTAGAACCACTTAGTATCTCTCTTCCTTTAGGTAAGCAAACTTCAGAAATTATTTTTGGGGAAGGAGGGGGAACAATAATAAAAAAATCACGTCGACAGGAGTGGCATACTGGTTGTAATGATATATTCCAAGCTTGTGTGGTTTTTACATTTATATAGTTTACATTTTGCTTGACCCATAAATAATACTTGCAAGATTAAGAGGGCCGTAGAGAGTATTTACATAGCCCCACCATGCATATAGAGCTTTTAATACCTAGTAGACAAAATTAAGCTGTTTTGCACTGAACATTTTTCAACTTAAACCCCCTGACTAAAATACAAGCAATATTTGATCCATAACACTGCTGGTAAACCCCTAACAAATCTAGTTTGATATTGTAACAAACTTCTTCAAATTCGGGGATATAAAAATATTCAGATTTTAAAATTTTAACTGTACAATATGTACATTAGTATTTGCACTGTTAAATTATGAATACATTTAAGCCTATGAAATACTACATTATAAATATCAATTTTTTTTTACTTAGAATTGCAGCTAATACATTTTAAAACCTGGATAATGCATGTGAAAAGACACAATTCTGGAGCCTAATCCTTTAAGCCCATATGAAAATACTTGTTACATAAGTGGATCCATTGACTTAAATGGGGTTACATGCCTGAGCAAAGGACTCCAGCAGTGGTACCTCTCTCACTGCTGAGGGGTGGGGGACATGGCAGAAAAAACATCACCACTCATTGGCAGCTAAGTCCAATTTCCAGAAGCTGAATTAATATTTTCCTTTAAACAGGCATGAAAAAACCCCAAACCAAAACCAGCCACCTCACACTTTCTCAAAAAATTTTAGAGGAAAAACCATGAAAGTTAAATGTACAAAACATTCACTGCTGCTTTAGGATACATCAAGGCTTCAAGCATTTCAGCTCCCACCTTATGATTTTTGCTTTCTCAAGGAGCATTTTACATATAAAAAGAATTCAGTTTTTGTATGGAAACTTGAATAAGGAAGAGTGAGCTTTATCAATGAAGAAAGGGCACAGTGTAGAGCCTTCTTTTTCTTGGCAGCAAGAGAAAGAAGTCAAAGAGCACCCCATGTGTCTATAGCTACAGCACAGGACTGACATTTTTATTTATTCATCTTTGTCAAATCCTCTCTCTCGGATAATTCAACGTAGGTGAATAGTGAGCATAAAATAAAATGTCTACAAAACCTCTGTATTAAGAACTGCAATAACAGTATTTTGACAGCTGAAACACAGTATGTAAACCTAGCAGTATCTGAGCAGATCATTTGGCGTGGTGACATTTCTTTCTGAATGTTACTTTTACAATGTAAACTCTGGCACGGTTATCATTTACAGTGGCAAAGCATTATGAACTTCAGCAACTTGCCTAAGTACAATTATTAATATAAAAAAGATGTGGTTCAAACTGTAGCTACAGAATTGACTGGTCCTCTCAGTTAAGAAATACTAGTAATTAATTAAGATATAATACAATTTTTTCCTTTGTGTCCCCTCTTCTTCTTTGATTTGGTTGTCCTTTGTCCAAACTGAGAACTGGATAACGCAGTAGTTGGACCAGAAAGATCATCTGTATAGTATGGATATCTCAATGACCGTGGCTGTGGAATTGGCTGTCCTAGAAAATATCCTTCCTCTTCAGAATCAGATGATGAGGATGAAGTTGAACACCAGGAGTCATCTTCCTCCCCATACAATCCAAAGAACTTATCAACCACCTGATTCCGCAGTGCATAGTCAGACCTGGTATGGGCATATTGTCCGTACAGCTCTGCATTTTGGATATAGGCCCGAAGCTCACGTGAGCTTCTATTCTGAATAAATTTTTCATGATCCTGAGGGGAGTAATAACGAAATCTCTCTCTTGGAGAGCATCTTCTTTCTGTGGCCAAATTAAGTGCATTATCTGAACGAGACTTCCTACTTCTTCTGCGGTGGTGAGAAGGCCGACTTCCACGCTCTTCAAAATGGTAAACACGCCTACGAGTCCTTTCACTCATGGGAGGCTGACGTATTTCAAGGTTCTCATAACTTCCATTATCAATAACATCATCTGAGAACTTCACTTGTTGTGGTCTAGACTGGGATTTGGATCGTCTCAGTACAGGCACCTGCACTGGCTTTTCCTCTGGCAACACTTTTTCCTGACACAACTCTGAGCTCAGGCTCTTCAAGGACTCAGTGCTCCGATGGAGCATTGAAGAATTCAGAGTTCCCATGTTGCTCATCTTCTCACAGTCCTCCACCTCCAGTTCTTGGAAAGTTTGCAAAGAGTAGAGAGATGGCCGTGGCTTGCCTTCTCCATCCATTGAAGCCCCTGTGGTGGGAATGGAGAAAGGAGGAAAAAGAAAATGAGACGAGAACCAAAGAGACAAGTATTATAACAAAATATGAAACATTTCTTGTCACCAAGTGTTTTTTTGAACTATTACCAAAACCACTCCCTTCATAGTAGAATAAGCTTTGTTTTGACTTAAAACATTTAACTATTAATTCTGATGACTAAAGAATTAGCTGTTGTGAGGACAGCAAGAGCAGAAGTTCAATGGGTTGAAAATTTTGAAATATACATACAGGTATGCCTTTAATTAAAAAGGATTACTTAAAATTATTCTGCAGTCTATGCTTGCCATTCTTAAGGCTAAAATATGTCACATTTCTAGTGTTGCCAAATTCATGTTCCAGCTGTTCGGACAGGTGAAGCCAAGCTTACTGCCTTGCAAAGAAGGATCCTTACTCTCAAAAAATCATCAAAAGCATCACATGCCCTTGATAGTCCCAGGTGCAACACCTCCAGTGTCTCCTCCTCCCGTGCCCCCTGAACCAAGCTCCCCTCCTCAGTTCCTTCATTGCTGCTTGACAAATGCAGCCAGCCTGTCGTTGGGCCTCAGCTAGACAAGTAGCTGCCCTAATTCAGGTTACAGGAGGAAAGGAAAGGAGATGATGACTGGACAACTTTTCAAATGGGTCTTAACTGCCAGGTTTGGGCTTTTGTACAGAAATAGGAGAGGAAAGTTAGCACACGCTCTATCCCTTTGGGGGATAAAGTCATGTTTGACAAGGAGGTTCATAAAAGTGCACTATCAGTTTCCCTTTAGTAAGTGGGGAAAAAGAAATCTCACAAATCTAATTGCCTAAGGCTAAGAAGTTTACCATCCTTTTAGATTTTCTACATATTTTTACAAGCAAATCAGGAAGTTATCTAAAGTGTTTTGTAGATTATCTTTAATATCATCCTAATATATAATGCAACTTCTTATACATAAGGTATGGAAAAATAGTAATTTGCTTAAAGCAGTGGTTTGTATATAATAAGTGTGTAGTTGAAGACTGCTATTCTGTTTAACATTATTGCTTAAAGCAAAAAAAAAGATAATTCAAAAGGAAAGGAGAAGAATCTAATAGGATTTTAAGTAGCAGAAGCACGTCCTGTAAAAGATTATGGGCTTGATAAAAGCTGCTGCCTACTTTACATGCATCTCTTGATACTAAACTTTTTTAGAAATCACTGAAATGAAAAATTTTCCTTCAAAATACTCCAACACACATGCTTTTGTTGACCTCTCCATCAAAACCATTAACTGATTTCCCCATTACCTGTTATGTTAGATAAGGCCAAGGAATCCATTGAATCTCGAACACTTTGTTCTTGCTGTTTCAGGTCAGACAAACATTCCAGTGAACCTCCATACCACGGTGCTTGGTCATGTTTGTATCCTGAGGCCCCGTGTTCCATGTCTAGCTCCTGGATTTTCCTGCTGCTGGCAGGGCCTGGGTGGCTGCCATATGCAGAGTCTCCCAACCCATCTTGTGACTGGGCCCAGTACATGTCTGATTGATACTTCTTACTTGCTAGGCTTGGATTGTTTTTTTTCAAGTCCAACTTGCTCTTGACCATGCTATCAGAAATCCAGTGTTCGCTTGATCTAATGTCTACTTCAGTGGGTTGCTGGAAGAGGCTTTTATCACCAAACTTCAGAAGAAGTTGGGTCATGTAATCTTCGTGTTCAGCCCATTCTTCAGGGTCTTCAGGCACATCTTGCTCTACTCTTCCTTTCCAAAAGTCTTCATTAACAAAGCCTGCCTCTTCCCTTGAAAGGCTTAAATCATCCAGCTTACGAGAAAGAGTATCATCAGCATTATCTGAAAGGCCAGGAAATTTGTAATTGAGGGCCGGCGACAGGAGCAGAGACTGGCGGCACTGGTCGGCTGACCGGCTGCTCTTTCCCATGCGGACGCTCCTCCGGGAATCTCTGGATCGAGCCGACTGAAATGCAGAATCAGAAGAGTCGGAGGCATGAACATCCTCTCCCAGGCTGCAGGTTTTTGAACAGTAAATCTGCCCTTGCTTTGGAAGGAAAGGGCAGCCAAGCAAAGAGGTCTTGCACTGAGCACAAGAGAAGCAAGTTTCTGTGGCGTGCCAATGCTGTCCATCATAGGTCATCTGAGCATGGTCAACACCTGGAAAGAGAGAAAAAGCAATGCTCTGGGTCTCTCTAAAAATTTACTTGCAGAATTCATACTTCTGGAATGTGAAATAATTTCATAAATTGGCTTTCCCTTAATTTGTAAGTTTAATGCTTAAAAAGGACACACTTACCAATATGTTCCCCACAGGTCTCACAGTATTCTGCATAGAGTGATTCAAAACAGTTACAGCAGAACGGGCGCCCATCCTTCATGATGTACCTCTGTCCACCCAGGATTGTTTCACACTCGAGGCAACAGAAGTGTTTCATGTGCCAGTGGCGACCTTCAGCTTCAGTGCACTCATCAGCAAAAATTATCTTTTCAGAGATAAAAAGGATACTTTTAGTTAAGTGGCCAAAACCTCACCTTGGGAGTTAGAGCATGTAAAAGTATCTTAACTCTGCAGTTCACACACAAAATTTATTTTCATTTTGCTCCCTTTTGAATACGAAGATGGAAGCAACAATTGCCCACAACAAAAATAAAAAGAAAGAAAAACAGTACATTCTACAGCCAAAAAAAAAGGAACCCCGGAACTCAACCATTAAAGAAGCTTCTATAAGGATAATATTTTGTAATATTTGAGAATGTTCAATTCTAAACAGGTGTTTGCTTTCTAAATACCATCTTATTGCTTGTAATATTTTCAGTTTGACAAGAAATTAAATATCCCTTAGCATTCAAACACATCTATGCAGCAGAGTCCTGACTTCTTAAGTGACTGCATCTGGAGTTAGGAATTTCTGAAGTGATGCAGTTTGTGAACTGAACGACAAGAGTGTAGCTTGGCTGTAAAATGTGAATTCTCTACCTCATCGCAGGCTGAACATCGAGGTTTGAGGAGTTCAGCATGGTGTCTGCCACAGTGAATTTTTCCATCTTGGTAGAAGTAGATAAGGTCAACAAGAAGCTCGTTGCACGTGAAGCACACGAAACAGGAGGGATGCCAGCACACACCAGGCCCAGCTCTTGAGGCAAAAACCGCAACTTCACCGCCATTGACTTTTGTACCGCACTAGGAGCAAACCCAGAAAGTGAGCACACTTCCCATCCAAAAGTACTAGCTTCTTGCATTTAAACTAAGTTAAAACACAAGACCCAATATCAGATTTGATTCCAAAATTCTGACAAGAAAATAAATAAATGTTTTGAAAAATTTAAAAAATATTTAAATTAAAAAAAAATATTATCAGTTTTGGTCTAGATGAACTGCATCTCAATGAACCTTCTGTGAATTTAAGTTAATTTTATACAAAATAACATTTTAAAGCATATGTCTGCTTTTTATCTGCCATTACTTTAATATGAATCAGCATTAGGGTTTTTTTTTGAGTAGGAAATATATCAAAGACTCACTTCATTCCTGGTAATATCAAAGGTTACATTTTGCTTAAGCAAGAACTACCGTCTTTCTTCTTCCATGCAGTTTCAAAAGTAATCTTTTGTTGCTGTTGTTTTCAGACACAGACGTAAGTTTAAATTTTAATACTGAGATACTGTAGTTTGACATTATTCAGCCCAGCAGGTAGCCTATGGCACCAGTATGTTACCTGCTCACAAACAGCATGCATCACTGCCCTGGAGAGCAGTTTAATAGTGCCTCGTCCCAGTGCCTCCTTTTTGCGCTGAGAACTGAACATCTGCAGCTCCTTCTTTTCCTCTTCACTTAGCGACTGGCAGTATCTCACCTTCCAGTGAAAACACAGGAGAACTTACATTAGAGACTGAGCTTCTGATGGAACAGATGAGTAAGTAAATGCATATATGCAAGGAATTCATCAGGCATGCTGCCAATTATAATTAAACTTCTCCTGCTTGCCCTCTCTACCATCTTAATATTTAGGTAATATGGCATAACACAAAATTAATATGGAGAGGTATTTTTTTTTCATTACAGGAAAAAAACCCACCACGCTAAACTGAGGAGTTGTTTAGGCAAGAGAAAGATTTTTAGAAGCTAGCCCAAAGTCTGCTGCTAACCTCAAATAACAGAATGAACCTAGATCAGCCATAATATTGTCCTTTAGATTTATGGTTAAGTGCCCACGACTAAGTGTTGCAGTATACACAAGACCTTAAGTACTGACACCCCCGCCCCTTTCCTTACAAAGAGCTTGTTTGTTATTTCCACTTCTACTCCAAATTACACTGCATAACTGAGATGCAAACCTTTTACTATCACAAAGCATCCTTTTTGTGCGCCACAATGCAATTCCAGGAATTTGTAGGTTCCTGGTAATTGGTGGGTGGCTGCAAACACTATAAAACCAACTTGTGTTAAGTTTATTGCAGTGACACCAGCCTCCCTAACAAGCAAAGGCAGTGTCCTTCCAGACAGCTCTTATCTGCACACAAGCCAAGTGGACAGCTGAACAATGGACTCAGTGTACACACCGTGCTGCTTTATAGCTCAGATGCCACTGCAGGCCATGGTTTAGGCTTGTAATAAATACACAGGCAGGTAATTCTCCATGGAAAAGCTGCCAGGGAGACCCAAGCCCTGACAGTTCATCCTAAATTCTCTATTTACCTCGTTATCATGGGGTGGCAGCTGATAGAGAAGTTGTTTAATCCGGTGTTTCTCTCCAGGGCTGTTAACGTAAGGGACCTTCTCCTCTGGCAAGCAGGCAAAATACAGCTGGACCTGACCAGGAGAAATGCAGAGTTCAGACCCAGGGACACACAGGCCCCAAGCACTGCCAGTGTCCTTTGGCTACTGTTTTGTCTCAGATCTCATTTACTAAGGAAGAAGAGGTCACGCTACATTAGACTGTGACAGGGTTTGTGCTGAAAATACAAGACACAGATGAACCAGCTCAGCAAACCTGAAGTCTCTGATAAAACTAGCACCCAGCTGCTGAATTGCTTTTCTGGAATGCAATTTGCAGTGACAATTAGAGGGGTATCATAAATTATGCACATTTAATGTTCTCATTATTCTCACCCCCTTCAGGGCCGGTCAACAACTCCATGGAAATTCTAAGTTTCCCTCTGCAATTTACCACACAAGGCACGAAGCTTTCCAGAAAACAGCCACTATATAAACAAATTTAATTTGCTCTCTGCATTTTACACATTGTTGAGACAAAAGCTGTTTTGTAGTCTCCTGCTGATCAGGTTCACCCAAAGCATCAGCTTTCATTGCTTCCATGTGGGCTTTGGTCAGAAGGTGGAAACATCCTTCCCTTGGGAGGAGGCTGGATCCAGCCACATTTCAATCAGATGCAAATTAACCAGGAAATTTTCACGGGATGAATGTTTTTGTATCAGTCTTTGCTCTTTTTTTTTTTTTTTTCAGAAGAATATTATGACAGGAAAGCTGTAATGAACACTATGACAAAGCCCAATGGCAAAAAATATTTTTGTGGAACAGCTACAGATTTATTGTTTTTCCTATGCAGTTTCCAGCTTGTCACGAGGCCTGGGGCTGTAAGAGCTGACTATTGGCAAAAATATTACTTGCCATACATATTTAAATAATGCTCAGGTCAACAGCTTATTACTGTGCAAGACAGATGAAAAAAAAGCATTAATCAGTCACTTAAGTCAGGAAGCAATCAAAATTATGAGAGACAGGTAGTACAAAACATGACTTGCTCTTCATTTAACCAAAATTTAAACAACTGAAGTCTACTATATGCCCACTTACTACTGACTATACTTCAGGATGCTCAGGGAGAAGATAACATGCAGCAAGATGTAAAGCTTTAAAACTAGCTTATGCCCTTTTCTCAAGTTTATTGCACTATTCTCAAAATAAGTAATCCTTCTGGGGGAAAAGTCCTCCCATCTTTGGTGAGTTTGGGCTAGCTGGGATTATGAGGATATTTTAGGGCATTTAATTGTTCTGGCAGAATGTTAGCTCACTGTTTGCCTTAAGGTCTGATTCATCAGGATCCTTATAGATGCTTAAGTAAGTGATAAAAAGAGTTGCCCTAAAAATAGCCTGTTATTTGCAATTCCTGCTGACTTGTTACTTTACTCATTATTAAGAAAATCTCTGCATTGCAAAAAAGAGACATCTTCTGCACTTTTTTAAACTATGGACTGTATAAGCTTGCCAGGATTGCTCTGCCTCCTTTAGCAGATGTTGCAAAGCCACCCTGGCCGTTTAACACTGAAGTCTTGAGTTCTGAATATTCCTGAGTACACAGCTTCAGCACAGTTGCAATATCATCAGTACCATGAATGAATACCATGAGCAGTTCATTCTGGTCTCCCACAGCAACTTGGTCATCAATACTTTCACTTATATTCCCATTGCCATGTGATGTTGCACAAAAAGAGGGGACTGAAAAGAGGGGAAAGCACAGCCCAACCAAGCCACAAGTGTCAGCTCCAGACACCATGCAAGAGGAATCCTGGCATGAACAAATGGCAGCCATACAACTATTTAAACAAGCGTAAAATACATTATTACCTGTCACAGTGACTGAACACTTTCATTTATATGCGCTGTCGTACCATCCATATTCTAGATGTCAAATGCCTAATTATTTAAAGAGCCATACAAGTCAGTGAAATACTTGGCCAGGGAGCACAATGTCATGAGGCATGCCATGAACTTTAATTTAACCTAGTAACTTCTTTCAAAAACAAAGCAAACTTCTATGCTGCTTTTACTCTTTATACATACCTCTGCAGCATATACTTTTTGAAAAACCTTGACTGGGAACTTTTTTGGAACATAAAACTCCTCAGGGCTGAGAACTTGAAGCTCATTACACACAGCCCCATTGAACAGGAAACAAAAAAGAAGTGAAAAGTTCTACATGAATTAAAGTTTTATGTATTATAAGAATTTAATCAGACTTACAGAGGCAGCATATCACTCCCTCAGACAGTCCTTACGAGGCTTATTTTTAAAATGCAGAAACATGGTTGGTACCTGCTCTGGTCTGAGGCCTGGGGGGACCCAGGCATATTCCTCCAAGGCACAGCCAGAGTCATCGTCAGAGGTTGAGCTTCGCTGACACCCAAAAATGAGGTTATTGGCTTTGGGCTCCATCTCCAATGGCATAAGTGTGAAGTGTTAAATATTTCAGCTGCAGCTCATCAAGCAGTGATCTGGAGAAAAAGATTAATACAACTTTAATAGATTTGAACATGAACAACTAATTATCAGTGTAAATGATCTTACAACAGTTTAGTATTCCTTGTGTTGCCCAGAACAATAAATTAGTGATGCTTCATTACAACTTGCTACAAGCAATTCGAAAGTGCTCAAAAAAGTTATGAAAATAAAACTATTGAAGAAAAAGATCCCAGAAACCTAGGCACAGATTACCACTTTTGGCAACCACAATGTATTTCAGTATTAACACTTGTCACCTTTTACAGTTCTGCTTGTTTCACATCACAGGATATATATATTTAGGTAAATCTAGCAAAGACCCATTGAGCAGGTACTAACAACAGGAATGACACAAGCTCTTCCTGAAGTCATTACAACCACTAACCTAGTAAAACAAAAGACATGACAACCACTTGTCAAAAACTAAAGAAATTATTGGGGAAAGATGGTTGTGCAAGTAGCATCCTGCTGTTCACAAGGCAGGCACAGAGCATCTGCTGGATTCCTCTGAGAACTTTGGTAGAGCTGGATGGGAGCGGAAGGGCGTTGGTCTTGTTAAATATCTAAAATCCAATTATGCCAGATTAGTCTCTGTAAAATACATCATGATTGTTCTGTCAATTTAAAACCCTACAGGGAGATGATTTTGTTGATTCATGAAGCCTGCAGAGCTTCCTATCAGCGGGATTGTTTTGAGTCACAACTGGTAAAGAAGGCTCTCACCAAGATCCGCAGCAGTCTGCAGTAAAAAGCTTAACAAGATATATGTCTTGTATTAATTCTAGCAGAAGTTCTTAGGAAATTCAGATGAGGCATTTCAATGAAATACAGATAACCAAAAGCACAGAGGATTTGTCCTAACACAACAGATATCCTGACCTCTTGGGGCAGGGACAAGCTTGCTCCTACAGTACCATGTTATGTGTGAGCTGTGCCTTCACTGTTTTAGGACATTCTTTCACCTGTTCATCTAAACCCATATCCAGTTTTGTCAGTGCTACATGCAGGCTGTAAAAAATTTTGATCTCCTAGACATAAACCTTGCTGGTGGTCTAACGAGAAGCACAATCTAAAAACTTCTGGTGGGTTCTATGTTACATTTCCAGTCTCATCCCACGGTTTTAGAGAAAATAAGTTGCTGCTAGATCACAGGTGGAAGATTTAAGACTGCTGACCCAAATATTCTGCTGGTTACTCAACAGGAGTTTCTCCTTCAAGCATGAGGCACTGGTTAGTGCCAGGTTCTGCAAACTCAGCATATAAACCCAAACCTGCTCCATAAAAAGTGGGTATATGCATCCAAAAGCTCAGAGAAATACAAACTCAGAGAAATTATAATATCTAGTATATAGTCTTATCTAGCCTTATTTTCAATATGTCTATACATTCCCACAGCCCATAGAAAGAGATGGGATTACTTAACTCTTCCACTGGGCTAGTGCTCCAAAAAATTAAGTTGTTTACTTCAAAAACTTCTGGTTGAAAAACATACCCACTATTTTTGGTGCACTGCTAAGATGCCAACACACTTCATAGCTGCACTGTAGTAGAAGATTAATTTAATATTTGAAGAGGCAAGCAAACCTGCCAACTTCCCCTCTGAGAATGGGCTATTTCTGGAAAGCTGGTGAGCTGTCAGGCACATGTCTGAAATCTTACTCAAGTTGAACAACCAAAGGTTAGCACAACAGCTTCCGAGCTTAACATCACCATATTACAATCTTTCTCAAGGAACGTAAGTATAATCAAACTTAATCCTTAAAGCTCAATCCTATATATGCAAAACAGAAATACAAGCTTCCTGGTACATACTGCATCCCTTGAATTAGTTGCTCTGAGAAACAAATGATAAGACAAGGCATACAGAACTTTCCTCTTCCCACTTACTGGTGGAAGTAAAGTCATACATCAGCTATGTTTTTGTTACTGCTTGAATAAAATTGGGTTGTGAGGAAGGAGGGACAGGGGAATAATGTGATGCAGTTAGGAAAATCACTCTAGGAAAAAAAGGCAACAGTGTTCACTGTTGCTGATGGATAGGGATGCTCAGGTTGACAGCTTGTGTCACACATCATCTATATCCAAGTAATTCTCAAATATAAAGTCACTAGCAATATCATTGAGAAGCTGAATTCCTTCCAAGATGACCTGAGCAGCAGATTTTACCATTTCCTTTTAGAAAGGGGCAGATTTTTTTTTTTATTGGTTTGCAATATTGGGCCACTCACTGACACCTCAGCTGGTATTTCCAATTCTTAGGGCATTGCAAGAACTTGGTCAAATGGTTCCTTTTCAAGAACTGACTCCTGCCCAATATCCCAGGAATAAAAGGAGTCAGTAGGTTAAACATCTTTGACAATATTTTATTAGGCAGCAGGACCTCAACCACATCCCACAGGAAGCAGATTTGAAACATAATTTAGGCAAAGAGACAGGCTCAGCTCTGGCAGCGCCTGGGCACTTGAGCAGAGTGTACTCCTGCCTTGTTCTCACAATACCCAACACTCCAAGCACACCAAGTAACTGAGTAATTGCTTCATACTGATTGTTCAAACCCTCTCTCCACAAGATCAAAGATTAACTTCTCCAACTTCTCTTGAAAGACAAGGAAACAACACAAAATCTGAATGCATGATGACTTATTAACTTTTCTGAGTATTTTGAACACTAAGACTGCATATTACTCCCACAATGAACAAAGCAGCACTGGACAAGGTCAGGATCTTAAGCACAGCAAAGGTACATAAGTGTAGGAGTGTTCCTAATTCCTAGGGAAGACAAGGCACTGGTAAGAGAGAGACAAAGCTGCTTTTCTGCAGAGACTGGTCCTGCCTGAACCTCCTCTGACACATCCCTTTCAGAAAGCACACACAACAGCTCCAACAAGAGGAAACCACAGACACACAGGTCTAGTTTCCAGTCACACAGGGCAGTTTGAAAGTTTGGCTGATAGAGAATAGAAGAAAAATACATCTTACCTCCAAATACAAGATGCAACTTTACAGTCAGAGTTCTCCTCCCCCAAAAAGGTAATCAGAAATGTTCAAAGCAAGGTCCACAAACCTCAAGGAACCGAGATTAGGACAGCTCAAAGGACATAATTCACTTTAAAAAAAACAAGCCCCTATAGGATGAATGTGAAGCTGGCTATAAAATGATTGACAACACACCACATATAAATAGAGCCACATCATAAATACTGTGGGGTTGCTGAGAAGGTTTCTAATCCAGCCTGTCTTAACAGCAGGCTATCTGAAGAAGTATTTTAGCAATTGCTTGTTTAGGAGTTCTTCTTCCTCTCCTGTTCAAGTGTAATTTGGTTTGCATTTTAAAACTACAGGGTTCTTCCTCCCTGCCCCCCAGCCTCACTCATCCTTCAAAGTGATCTGTTTAAAATGATTACATCCTAAGGAGGATTCAAATGAATATAAACAACAGCTGAAAAAATAAGTGCTTTCCAAGGGATGACTAGAAAGGTGGTCTTTCTACTCCTGCCATGACACCTACAAAACACAGCAAGGATGTGTTGTTTTGCTTTGCTTTCCTAAAGACCATGGAACATTTTGAGGTTTCAGCTCTGTTCAAATACTGCCTCTCAAAAAAGGCTTTATAGCCTACAAGGAGGTTTTTCACTGGCAGGTTGACAACTATGAATAACATAATTGAGTTACACAGCTAAATTTGATTTGAAAAGAAAAGCAATTACTGTGTTTTTTCCACTGATGAATTAAAACAGTCATATGACAAATTCCTTAGAGGCAAAGACAAACTACACTCCTAATTACAAAGCTATGGGTACACAAAATACTGGGATATCAAACTTAGAACAAAGCTGTTGCTGAAGCCTATATGAAGGTTATCCCTGTGCGCGGATTTCCAGCTCACTGATTATGTTCCCCCTGACCAGATAGAAGAGGTCACGATTTGTAAGCAAAGTTAGACAAACATCTCCTTGCCCACCCCCTGCTGTTTTACTCTGTCCTGCAGGGCAAATTGTTTTAACAACTTTTTTGTTAGAAGGCTTGTTAACAAGGCTATAGGGGATACAAGATGCATATCACATGCATCCATTCACAATGAAGGCTCAACGACTCGAGATTAGCACCGGTCAGCCCATTCACCTGCTTATTTAATCTCTGGTGTAGGATAACTACATTAGAAGAGGAAGGGCGCAATATAACAACAATAAACCACCATAAAGTAACTATTAATAATTCAAAGCCCATTTCCAATGTGTATTATGCACGTGATCAGGAAGTCCCATTCCCTAGCTACAGTACAAATAACATACCTACGGTGAGCTCTGTAGCTCTCTGTGTGGGAAATTCGGATCCAGAACTGATAAGGAGAATCTGCATCAGCACCAGCACACAGCTGCTGGGTCCTTTTGAGTAATGAACTACCCAGAGCGGTCGGGAAGGAATAGAGCCAGTCTACTTGTTCATTCAAAAGACCTTTAGATGGACCCTAGAAGAACTGTTTTCCTTTTTTTAGCCAGTCTACAAGGAGCAAGAGAGGAGTTAACTGCTTTCCCCCTCTAGCATCCTAGTGCCAAGACCACTTTTCCAAGTGGAAGTGAGACGATCCTTCTCACGGTATTTTCTTTAGACGAGCCATACTGCAAAGGCAGGCTACCTGCATTTAGCAAAAGGAGGAAGCCCCGTGACAAAGCATCGCCCCATGCCAACAGATCTGATTTGGCCGTGTTATCCTTGGCTCTGCACATCGCTGATGGAAACTCAAGCACACACTGCAGTGAGGCAAGACCCAAACCTCCAGCCGAGAAAGAGGTATTCTCACGGATGTTCCCCCCACCTCTCTCCTTAAGAGGGTGTACAGATTTAGAAAGACGGAAATCTTGCCTTTTACAGTCTCCCATTGATTTTTAAAATTCTATTTTAAACAGCAGCCAGACTTTACTCCAATGTACACATATACTCAGGTTTCACCCCATCACCTGTTGGCTGTCGAACAACACCCTTCTTTGTTAGGGCTCACAGCCCTCATTTGAGACAAGTTTCCAGAGAAAACACTTGAAGAAAGCATTCAATAAGTCACAAGACAGGAACTGTAAAAAAATAGAAAAGTAAAAAAATTCTGCGCCCAAGCCCCGTACACCCTGACAGCCCCGCGCCTCCATCTCGGAGAGCCGGGACGGAGCTTTCCTCAGCAGGCAGAGCTCCCTGAAGGACAGGTTTTCCATCCCGAGGAAGTTTCTGAAGATAGGTCAGGAGCACCCCCAGTCCCCGGGTCCCCACGCTCTGGAGCCGGATGCGCAAAGGCACCGGCAGCTACGGCACCCTGGGGGCAGCTGCCGCCCGGGAGAGCGGATACGAGTCACCGCAAATTACCTCTGTGCGGCACCCAAACAGCGGCCAGGCTGCGCCGGAGCCGGCGAGGGAGAGGCGATGCGGCTGCAGACCCGGCCCCGCGCCGCGGCAGCTTCTCCCCGAGCCCGGGGCTCACGGGGGAGCGGGCAGCGCCAGGCACGGTCCCACCGAGGCAAGGGGCGGCGGGGGCTGCTCCAGCCCTGTCCCTGCCGGGCGGCGCCGCCGCTTCCTTTGCCGTCCCGCCTGCTGGGAGCGCAGCGGGACCGATCCCTGCGCCGCCCCGTCCCCTCCCGCGGGCGGGGAGCAGCCGGGGGCCGGCAGGAGCGGCCTCCCCGCGCTCCTCCCGAACCGGCACCGGCAGCTCCCGCCGAGCCCCCGCGCCCCTCACCGCTCCTCCGTCAGGCGGCGGGAGGAATCGCTCCCGCCAGCGATCTTCCTTCAAAGTGCTGCCCAAGGCGGGGGAAGGAGTGTGGGAAGGGGGAGCGTCTCCTGCCACCGCCCCCGAGGCAGGAAGGGTCGCCGTCCCGGCCGCATACCCACCCAGAGGACCGAGCGCCTGCAGAAGCGATAAATTCTGCGCTCAGGACACGACGGACACACAGTTTGGCTACAGCGCTTTTGTTCGTGTTTACGCCCGAAATAGATTTCCCACCCCACCCTGGACGCGCTCCGGCCGCCCCGGGCTGACCCGACCCGGCCACCGCGCCCCGCGCACCCGGACGGGAAGGACACGGTTCAGGACGGGAAAACATTTGTTCTAGGTCTCTGTACATGAATAATAAAAATATAATAAAAACAGTAAACCCTATCTGAAGCCGAGGATCGCAGAGAGCAGCCGTCCATCACTGCCTCCCTTGGCACATTCCAAGTGGGAAAGAGGCGTCCGAGCCCCAGCTTACGCACAGAGAAGTAGCACCGGGGCATTTTCTAAGAGGCTGCCAGCCCCCGCTTTTACCACTTCCCCCGAGCCCGTAGGCATAAAAAGCCCCGAGAGGCGGGTGCTCCGGCTTCAAAGGCAGGCGGACGGCTTCCCCCCGGCACCGCCGATGTAACCGTGAACACCGCGGTCAAATTTCCTCTTCCCTCCCGCTCTTTGTCTCCCTGGGGAAGTCATTATCAAAGGGAATTTATTCGCGCAGCGTCTCGGGGTCAGAGCGGCGGCACACACAGCCCCGACGCGAGAGGCAGCGGCGGCCCAGCCCCCGCATCCCGGGCCGAGCTCCCGCAGCCGGGGGCGGCTCATCTGCCCGGGACGGCGAGGGGGCACTTCTCAGACACTTATCGCTACCCCCAGGGACCGGATTTGCATGGGTTTAAATTCACTTGTGTAAATTTGAATGGCTTTGCCCGCAGTGCGCTGAAGGAAGCCGGTCCTGACGGGTACAGGAGGTGCTCAGAGCAGCGTCCCTGTCCTCAGCGCTGTCACTGTCACCCCCTCCCCGCGGGCTGCCCCGACCCTCGGCTGGGCACTCGCCAGTCCCATGGCGAGCCGGGAGAAGCCTCCACAGCTGCTCCCATGGGCTGATTCTCCATGGCTCAGAGCAGGCAGCCAGAGCGGCCGGCCGAGGGACCGGGACCAAGGCCGGGCTGTCTGATCCCGAGAGGCACGGCCCATCCCGGGATAACGACGCTCTAGGCAGGCGATTCCCAGCAGCAGCCGAGGAGCTGTGCCCAGAGACACGACCATTACACCTGTAACCGAGGGTAAATGCACAGGGCCCCGCGCAGCTCCAGCCACAGGGAATCAGAGCCGCAGTCTGTGCCTCCTACGGCAGGCAAAAACCTGCTAAACTCCAGCAAACTAACCAGCTCCCGTCCTTCCACACCCCATTTCACTTCCATAAGCAGTTTCGCTGGTTGTACTACCTCCATTCTTAAACAGCTTAGTCGTTTTGAGGTCAAAACTGGCGTATCACTTGGATGAACTAGAGATTTTGTCAGAGCTTTTGTCTGTGCTGGCTTTACAAGATCCAGACTGTTCCTATTCTGTTTGTTGGACTGAGCAGACCCCATCTGGCGGCCAGCTGAACATCTGCCAGCTCCATTCATCATTAATCAAAAATGGAAATGTCAGGAATAATGTTTATTCTCCCCCACTACATGACTGAATAAATACCAACAATTTGCATATATTGTCTACTCCTTTTCCAAAAGTGGCTGACATTTTCTCAGCAGCTCCCCACACTGATGGGAGCTCAACACCTCTGCACAGCACATTGCAGAAATGAGAATCTCCTTTGGGAACTTCTGCAGCACAACCAACTCAATGGCTGCAGGTAAGTATGTGAGGTTTCATGACCGAGAGTCTACCAAAGCCAAAAAGGACATTTTCACTTACTTTGCTGGAAAATCAAGTTGTCCCCCATTTTGCTAACGCTTTCCTTGACACTGAAGTGTCGTGAACTTTTGTGACTTGAGAACAGAAACTCCTATATTGTTCTGGACAATGCACTTTTACATTACCAGGCCAAAACCAACCATTGTGATCTTCTAGTCTGAACTAATGTGGTCATAAGATTTTCCTACATTTCCTGTCTGCACGAACAAAACACTTTATCTTCATTTAAAAGTACCAGCAATGAAAAACCCACTACAACTTCTGCTAAACCCATCTAAAGCCCTTTTAAATTATTTCAGGTAGTCAATTATTTTACAGTACGTTATTTTTCCTTTTTTTTCTTTTTTTTAAATCTCAGATTGCTGTGTTTCTGTGCTCAAACATTTGAGTCTATGGTATCCTTGAACGTTAGGCTAAAGAAACAGCTATCATAACTCCCCTTAGGCATTTGCAAATTGTGAAAGTCATTCCTGAACTGCCTCCTTTGATTTCAGCTGCTTCCACAAGAACAAATGTGTTGCTATGATTTCTTCTTTATTTTCACACAACAAATATGACAGCATACGTACTCGTTATGTGAAGTGCAAACTATGCCACAGAAGTTGCCTTAAAAAAATAATAAAAGCTAAAAAGACAGGCACAAACTGACTCGCCCTTTTCAACATGTTCCACATTCTTGACTGCATCTGGGTAGAGCTGATCCTTCAAACAACCAGATGCTTCTAGGGACCTGTAATGGATATGGAACCTTTTGCCCTAAGGTATTAGCACAAATTTAGTCTAGGTAACAACTTTCTTGTACTACTGACCAGGTCAGGGATATTGTCTGGCCTGTAAGAAATTTGCTGAGTTGTCAGTGTGGTTTCCCAGTTTCAAATTAGCCAGATCAGGGAACATCCCCTCAGATGACACTGGTAATTGCTACCTTTGTTGGCAGTCACAGAAGAGAGACCAAGCAGCAGAAAACGAATTAACCTCTTGTGCTTCAGAGGCAGCTTCTCCAGGTAGGACAGTGGCACAACACCCACCTCTCAAACCTGATTGGTTCTGTGGATAAACAGAGGAGTTCACCATCTACATCATCACCCTCTAATGATCACCACCTCCATCCCCAGACTTTAATTAAGCGTCATCTCACATGTTCATTTAAAGCAAAAAGTTACAATTCAGCTATGAAAGGTGAAAGCATACAGCAAGGTGAATGGAAACCAGAACAAAACAAAAAAATCTCAGTAATAATTGTTTCAGAGAAATCAATTAAAAAACTCCCTAAAATAAGCCAGGTTTTGTATTTTCAAATAAAGCAGGAAAGCTTTTCCACATATCTGACAGCATAGGAGTCCACGGAGCAGGAATTAAAACTGCTCCCCAAGCAGTGGTTATGCACAAATCAAAGCAATGTCTGACACAGGCAGGTATGCTCTTCAGGAATTTTAGGGATGATGACTTGACCATCTATGGTCCTGCCTGAAGGCACAGCACAGGGAGCTCTAGGATGCATTTACAGCACCAAGGTCCTTCCCAGTGGCCCTGGCTCTATGCCCCAAGAGAGCAAAGAGACCAGAATAAGGGAAGCAGTTTCATCATGATCTGAGATGATGGTCTAATTCCCTAGACTTGCAGTGTTAACACAAGGAAAAACCATGACTGATTCCTGTGAGGCTGGACCGTTGTGGAGATGGAATTGTCAGCCTTTCTCCCTCTCTCTTCTAAAAAATTGGCTATTTACACACACTTGCTTAGCTGGTGTATAAAAATAGCCTGACCTCCAAGAGCACTTTACTTTGTTTGCCTTAGTGCCTCAGAAACCCCCATGGACATCCACCTCTAGATACCTAAACATCTTGCCAAACCCAGCCCTAGGTTTCCTCTCCAGGTTATGAGTGTGGAAGTATGTCTTCACAGATGGGAACAGTTTGCACAATTTTAACACTATCTACAGTCACTGCAGATCTCAATGGGCCACCTGGCAAAGGCCACCCCTCTCTGTGCCACTCCATGCCTACAGCCACATGTGAAACTTCTCCCTGTTCAACTCTGCTTCCTCTTGCCCCCCCAAACTGGGGAGTTTGGCACCAGCAGTGGATCACCATGTGCTGCTAGGAGCAGAGGCAAAGCAGGGGTGTTACCAACACATTGAGGCCTCTGAACTGTGCCCCTGACTGCCGTCTTCCTTATTTTCTTTTTTGAGGTTGCAGAGAAAGGGTGTGGATGCAACATCTCATGACTTCTCAAGGCTCCAAAGTCTGACTCTTTGCCAATCTTTAAATAATGTTTAAAAAAAACATTTAGATAACATTTAAAATCTGGAGAAAAGCACCTCCACAGGAGACAGACATGTAAAACACAAGAGATGATATGCAGTAAAGAGATACAGGGATTAAAAGGAAGCATACATGTGAAATGCAACAAGTTAAAAATATAAGAATGACTTCTGCCCAGCAAGGGTTTATGATTGTATGTAGTTCTTGGTTTCCACTCTGCTGCATTCCCTGTCATCCTAATAGCCTGCCCTCTCTCTGCCTGCCTCAGAAAGTCAATACACCCAGTGGATATATTACCATCAGGAGACAATCAAGTATCACTAAACTAATAATAATAATAGCAGCTCATTTTTATTTTCACCTGCCAGTGGTACATAGATCTGCTGAGGCATCAAGCAATCAGGTGCCAAGATGGGAAACCGTGCCTACTGCCTCCTTTGGAGAGCTACACCAGCTATAAATGGCCTGAGGACTGGCTGGCATAAGCTGCTTTCTGCTGGGAATGCTTGACTAAGAGAGGTTTATTTTATTTCCTTTCCTTAATGCTCTCAGAGTTGAAGACCAACACATCTAAAACCACAATCCTACTTTGCTTCAGCAGCAAAGAATTAAAATTTCATTAAAATGCCCTTCCTTGTCAGATCGGGCTAGGACTTGCTCCTGAACCAACAGGTCTGTTGCTGTATCTGGAAACTCTTAACCCCACAGGCTCCTCTGAAGACAGCAATCTTGATTTTATCATAATTGGCTCCATGCAGCCCACAGTCACGCAGGGCACAGATAAACAGCCAGGTGCCCACAGCACCACTGCAACCACCAGCTGTGGGGTGCCAGTGGGGCTCCCCCACCGCACCAGCACCCCTGGACAGTCAGTGCCCCATTCCCAGGCTGCACGGGGCACAACAAAGGGCATTGCAACAACAAAGTGTGCCTGCAATGCTCTGCCAGTAGCAGGGGCTGACACAGGTGGAATCACCACCTGAGCTTTTAATAACACCCAGCATAAACACCATTATGCAATGGGAAGGTGTTGCAGAGCTAATGCACTGTTTGCTTATTGAGGGAATTTCAGTCAAGTATTCTGCCAAAGCCTGTGTGGATGGTGAATGATGTCATTTTCTCTGTGTCAAGCTCTGCTCCCAGGCCTAGCCTCCAAAGAAATCCTCACAATTTATCTGAATTGGTTTGAAAATTTATTTAGATTAAAAAAATTAAAAAAGGAAATGGCATGAACTCTGTGGATTTTCTAGAGGTCAACATTCATACATGCAGACAAAGGAACATTTAACCCAGGAGCTGGCACCTATGTAAAGAAGCTAATAATATTATAATAGCAGTAATAATAATAATAATAATAATAATAATAATAATAATAATAATAATAATAATAATAATAATAATAATAATAATAATAATATAGTAATATTATAAACTAATAATTCAAACAAATATTGGAGCTAATATTTGAAAACAAATTCAAAACCCTTTGTGAGTGCAGTTTTGTGGTGTGAGGGATGCTCCAATTACACTCAGTCTTCCCTGTCTCTGGCAATGCTTTTCAATAGCCTGAACTTAGGAAAAAAACAAATGATTGACTTTAGTGAAGGCAAAATTTGACATGGAGGATTACCACTGCTCCTGCAGGATTATATCTGGAGAAAACAAAACTGAGTTTAACAGCAAAGATGAGACATGCAAAGGTTTGTGATAACCTCCTCTTGCTTAAAATCTGCAAGAGGGAAATCCAGCAACCTGTGACATATGTATCCTGTACAGTTCTACACTGCCATTTTCCACAAGCTATATGCACAGCACAGCACAAATACAAGGGAGAGGACAACACTCAGATTAACTATTAGTTTATTTTCACCAAATTAGTGTCACAGGTCAACCTCGAGGCAGACAGTGATGCAAGAAGGATGCAAAAATGTCAGGTGGGCAATGAGATGCATTACATCTTTATTAACTTTCCTTCGGACAGCAGCTGCAAGAGACACTACCTGATTTATCAGCTGCCAAGACTGAAGACCATGAAATTCTACCAAAGGGCATCACCAAAATATGATAACTATTTCAGTATTTTGCATAGAACGATCAATGGCTAAGTAATTGTCTGAGCCAGGTGAGGCTGGGAACACTCAGACTCACTTCTTGCTCAGCAAAAAAGTGGGGCAGGCTCCTACCTCACCAGAGGTTCACTGCTCTTCCATCCAGTCTGCCACTACTGTTACTCTAGTTTCATTTGTCTAAGGCTTCTCTTCCTCACACTTAAGAAGGTCTGGAGTGGGCTAGGCAGCGTCCAAATGACACCCTGACTCCAGAACTGACACAGCTTTGCAGTGTTGCCTTAAAATTGCTGCCTTTAAATAGAAATGATATTCGTATGTCCCCCTTCCTCTCATTCTCTCCTACCCTGAAATTTAAAAAAAAAAAAGGGAAGGAAAAAAAAATAGAATCTAAGAAGAAGTCATCCACCTAACTGAAGTTCCTTCAATGACAGCCATGAAGGTTCGACTCCTATGTCTTTCTTAAATGCACTAGGAAACTCCATATGCTGGCATTTTGGTAAAAAAAAAAATCCAACTTCTTTTTTCCCAATGGCAGCACTGTAATGTAGCCCACTAACCCAAAATGGGCAACAAACCATCCCCCATTTAAATGCCTGGACAAATAAAAATCAGTGTTAAGGGGCTTTTACCCTTAGTACTTCACCCTTCACCCCACTAATAAGAGTCTAACTCTGTGTGACAAAATAAATTGTGGGGTAAACACAGATGGTTGAAGCTTGCTGTTTCTTTTCCTCAGGAGCAGGGGGCAATGGGATGACTGAGCACATTTTTTGGGAAACTGAAAGAGGCTTTCTGCTTAACAGAGTGAAGAATGCTCATCTGGAGGTTAGGGGTTTTTTTCCTTCTCCTTTTGCTTCTTTCTTTTAAATTTTTTTCCCCTCTGAGGATGATTAGTTTTTCTCTGCTGGTTTAGCTCCCAGGACTAGTTTATTGCAGGATGAATTGAGCCCAGTTGTCAGTGTTAGGAATGGAAAGGGAGGAACACCTAGAGGGATGGTCCCACTCCTGGTCAGCTATCATAACTACACTGACACATCCAAACCACATCAAAAGGCAGTCAAGAAGATGGCTTCAAGAGCACTATTCCCAGGTGCATGCCAAATACCCTTGTGATTATGGATACCCAGGTATAAACTGAGGAGTAAGATTAGGCAAGAAGTGCTAGTTCAATAAAAACCTTAGTCCTAGCAGAGCCACCATCCACAGCCATTGGAAAGGATAAGGAATTGGCTGGACAGTGGCACACAAAGAGCTGCAGTGGCTTGATACACCCCATTCCTGGGAGTGTTCAAGGCCAGGCTGGATGGGGCTTCCAGAACCTGGTCTAGTGGAAGCTGTTCCTTCCCATGGCAGGGGAGTTGGAACTACATGATCTTTAAGGTTCCTTCCAACCCAAATCATTCTGTGATTCTATGATGATACTAGGAAATAGTATTCCTTTCTCCACAGAGCTAGATGCTTAGGATTGGGTAGTTGGAAATATAAAAGTGCTCCTTTTCTTCTCTTCATCTCCACTGCACTGGAATTTAAAGGCCAAGTGTACAGGCAGTGTCTGTTCAAGATGCAAGTTATGTCTGTTTGTTCAGTAGGATAATATTGGAAATCATAGTTAAACAAATATTCAAACAGAAATCCAGTTAATTATGTTTCTTAGCTAGCAGTCATTATCCTTTCCACACCAACTGGCAAGATAATTAATTGTAACTACAACAGGGAAAATCAGTTTAAATCCCCTAAATATCAAGCTTCATCTCATCAACATGACACTACTATAGAAAATTCTGGAGCCTCCAACACATATGTATTCCCTTATCTGTGTTTACAGAAATGTTTGTAGACTCTTAAGAATATAAGGATACTTTAGGAGCAAAATATTTTTGATTATTTTTGGTACTGAAAATCCTTATGTATGAAGCAAACAGTACAAATGAAATTGTTTTAAGACACTCAACTGGTACCCTTGACATGAGTGACCTTTGTGCAACATCCATTGATCCATAAGCCCTCATGGTACTGTCACAGCTGCTGAAACAGCAACTGCTTGACAATACCTGACACCTGATACTCAGCTGGCAGAGCTTTAAACTACACCCACCTGGGCCTGCCAGCACACCTCCTGGCTTTTCTCAGCAGCTTGCCCAGGAGGATGAATTCCTTTGGGTGCATAGCCTTGAAACAATAATGCCTAGCTTTGAAAGAGTACCAGAATTCAATGGAAGTGAATAAGTACTAATGCAATCTATGGCCATAGGCAATGCATGCCTCTAGAATTGACAATTTTTGCCCCCATTTTTTTGAATATTAGAATACATTTCTATTCAGCCACTATAAAGTGAACCATTTTACCATTGCTACCAGTTCCAATAGCAGAGGCTGAGCTAATCTAGTCAAGTGTCAGGCCACTCGCACAAAGATAGTTCAAGATTATTTTCTGAAATAAGTTCAACCACTTTCAGCAGGAGACAGGAGAAAAGCATCGAACTCTTCCACTACATAATATTTTATTAATTTTAAATAGGTTTTGAAAGCATATGTTTGAAACAGCAATATGAACTCAATTTTCAACAAACCAGGTTTTTGTTAAGTGAAACCTGTGAATATGAGAGCTGCTTGATATGACTTCAGATATGTATGACAGGTGATTTGTCAAGACATGGCATTTTCACAGGTCTAAAAAATGGTACTCATCATATATAGAGTCTATTTTAAAAGTCCTGAGAATGTATGTTTAATATTATTTTAAGTTTTCAACAATTTAGTCCCTTTATACTTGCATATTTTCCCAAGTTGCTTTCTTGTCTACAGAAATTATTGCTAGGACAAGATCAACTCTCAGACCATCAGTAAGCAGAGGAAAGATGAGGATCAATGTTTCACAATGGCCATATACACATGACTCTCCAGCTTAATGTAATCTTTGGATTCTTGTGTTACACACACACCCCTCCCTCCTCAGTCAGCAGCTACTTTCTCTTCAGTGGTACTCCTTCATAATGCTTCTCTGATATGCAGAACTAATGAGTCAGTGATAATTCAGTGATAATTATACTGTTTTTGTAAATGCAATTGACAGCTGGCCTGGACTTCACTTCCACCTGATAACAAGAACCTGAGTCTTCTGAAGGTACTCTGAGTCTCCCACTAAGTTTTAAAGCAAGAACCACTTTTTCCAACAAAGAGCAGGCTGGGGATTTGGGCAAGAATCACTTTTTAGGTTCGGATGATTTGCTTTCATCAGCAGATATCCCACACTCACCTTCAGACTGCTGCATAAGCTCCACGCACAAGAAGAGGAACTTAACAGATGTGCCTAATGGGCACATCAAAGAAAAGAAAAAAAAAGAAAAAAGATAAAAGGTTTGAAAAGACCATCTAGTTAACTACTGTTTTATTAAGAAATGGATGAATCAAGAATGGAAAGTACTGACAACCAACATGGTGCCATTATACAGCTGGATTAAGAATGTCCTTCCTCAATCAGTTCTTGGTGTACTGGTCAGATTAAAAAAAACCTAAATTTTTTCAAGACTTAGACCATGCAAAGGTCTAGAGAGGGGCCTGCTTAGCAGGAATGAAACCCACTCTCATGGAATTTTATGTAGCTAGTTTGCACAACATGAGGCTACAGAAAATAAGGAATGCCCCCATAAACCCAGACTGGCTCTGTGCTGGGACCATAGAGCTTCCTCCTGTATTTTAGATTAAGGCTGGATTTACTTCTTCCCTGCACATCACACAGGTAAGATTACACTTGGAGAAATCTGCACAGTCAAAACCAGCATGTAGAGCAGGATAAGAAGCATGTACTCAGCGCTTCTTAGCAAACCCAACGAGATGATGACTTATTAAAATTTCAGGTAGATCAACTTCTGCTTGATACCATTGGACTATGTCACAATGTAACTGATTGATCCTTCAATTCATGTATGACCAAGTGGCATCAGCAGTGTCACTGGGACAACACACCTGTGAGGGGAATATCAGACTTCCTGAATGAGGAAAATGAACAATGCTGGGGAAATGGAAGAGGGCAGTTAGTACTCTACAGCTTAGACGCTAAAATAAGACTTTTGTACCTAATTATGACCTTATTACTCAGCTGCCATCACTGCAATGGACAAGCTGCTGCCTCTTGATTTCTCTAATCTACAGAAGACAGTGGAGCCAATGGAAAAAGGTCTAAAACCTGAAGCAGTGTGCTGATGTTGCCAGCAGTGGATTTACAATAGAGATCCGTTACCACACTGAAAATGACTGAGGTAAGTTTACGAGATGCAATTATCTGTAGCTTTTTCCCATTAAGTCTTGTAACTCTCTCAATGAGAATTTAAGAGCGTACATATTACAAGTCCTGTGTGAAGTTAATAACTTCACAAGAGAGAAACAGTGGAACAAGTCATTCTCATTTAGTATTATCAACAAATAAACGCTGGAGAGCAAGATTTTGGATCCAGCTATTACCTCTAGTTACACGTATCTCTATGAATAAATGAAAACTAGTTTGCATTTTTTCCCTGATCATTAGCCTCATTTACACAAGTGTTATGAGGCCAGTTTTTTATCCATTAGCACGAATTAAGTGATACCCTGCTGAGTGCAGGACTGTTCAGACATGCTGACTGTGGAACAGCTGCTCTCCTCCTTTGGTATTGAATGTTGATTAGCATCACAGCACATGACACACTGCAGGGCATATTGTGTGTCACTCTACAGCATACAGCATTTAATGAGAACCCAAAGCAAACCCCACGGTTTAGAAAGCCAGTCTCTGCTCTGAACACCAAGGCCATAATTAAGCACATGGGCTGTCCTGGGAAAGATTGAATCCCTTGAACAGCAGGCATTTGTTTTGGGACAATGCTGACTACCTGAGGCAGAGCTGTACATCTTCTCAGTTATCCTTAGCAGCAGCAACTGTACCCACTGCCAAATAGTAGTATCTTGTCACATTTTGCAGAAAGATACTTTTGTACCCTTGCAATTCTGGTCGATGGCACAGAATGAACTTTCTGTATCATTAGATCCATACAAAACATTTAAAGAAAGACATAACAACTAAGAAAACAGAGTGCCCTATATAAACCCAACTCCTCAAATACATATCAAGATAAGTATTGACTTCCTGTGACTACTAATACACCACTGGCATTCTTTGTCAGCTTTCCTCATCTGAAAAATGGGCTGATAGTACCCTTTTCTTGCACAGACTCATGACTTATTTGAATGCTGCTTTGACAATACTGTAAAATAGTGCCTCACTGTATCATCAACATTTTGGTACTTTGATGCAGTTAAATGAAGACAAAGAAAAACTTTTCACAACAATGGAAAAATTAATGTCACACTGTTCAAACTTTGGTTATGTTACAAGAAACACGTTTCACCATAAAGGGTAACAATACAAGAATGTTGAAAGCACTGCTGCCTCAACTCACCTGCAAAGAAGAATACATGAAATACTGGCAACAATTAGCTTGGTTTGTTCTGAATAACTGGAACTTTGCCCTTTGATTAATAAAGGTTTCATCATGCACATCTTTCATCTAGAAGACCAATGCACCAACAGAATCCACTTTTCCAGCTAAATAACATGTTTTGATCTGCATGGACATCTCTCAGTTATGGACCCTGAGGAGAAACCCTCTGGGGGGAGCACACCAAGTTCAGTACCTGGAGTTTATCTAATTGCCACCACAGGTGTACGTCTGCTTCAAAGAGCAGAGCTAAAACCATTGTGTGAGAGGTATTGGAAGAAATCAGACATCATTAATCAGAATTATGAAGAAACATAAAATAATCCACTGTGCTGTTCACAATACAGTTAGTTTGTAGGAGAACATCACAGCATAAATAACAAGGGGTTAAAAAAATTTACATCTACAGCGCAGTCCATGAAAACAGCTAAGAAGGGATAGGTCACTTCTCTATTTCAAAAGAAAAAAGAGAGAAAAAAAATCACAGGATGACCCCAAATTGCATGCTCTCTTCTTTTTTCCTCCCACAACTCAAGGGCACAAAGACATTTCTCAGATTTGGCAGAGAGAAGGCACTTCAGAGGCTGCTCTTTATATTAAAAGGGGTATTATCTTATAAATTGAGAACAGACTTAGGTTATGCTAGAGATCTTTATAAATTAGTTCCTATTTTTGATGGCACCTGCCTCCCTCCCAATAAACTCAGTAAGACTCGCTGCTAGAATGCTTCAGTAAATAGTTAGAGATGATGCTACCTCTGCAACACTACTGCAAGGCAGCAGTGCCAAACTTTTTTTCTGGAAAACTACTGATCACAGTTTAGAATCAGGAAGGGTACCCACCATAGCATTTCTTCACCCCAGCTCCCCTTTTTACACCTTCAATTAAGTTCTCATGTACCACATATGCAGAATAAACTAACTGCACCTGTATCTTGTAGGTGCAGGAGGATGTTCTGGGGACTCCTGGCCCACTGTCTCCTTGGAGACAGGCAATCACCAAAAAGGACGCCCCAGGGGCAGACTGGGTGAGCAGGTCCCGCTGTGTCCCTGCTGAGAGCAGTGCTGAGAGCCTTCAGTGCCCAGCCCAGGAGGCACTGGAGAACACTCACGTCAGAGCAGGGTCTGGGAGGACCAGTGAGACACAAGCCATGAGCTTTTGGTGCAGCTGCAGCCTGCACAGTGTCAAATATCCAAATACCAGCACTTAGGGTACCTTGGGCCTCCTTTAAAGGAAAGGACACTCCAACATCTCTGCACTGGCAAATTAAACAGGAACAGGGCCCAAGTGTGAGCTCCAGCCTGCAGTCACTCACACCCTTTCAGTGGCTGTACACTTCACAGGGTGGTTTGAGTAACTAGCACTACTGGGCACAGTGAGTGGGATACATGGGCTGCTCCTACCATTGGGCCAGGAAAGGCCTGGGCTTGGCTTTCTCCATCCTCCCTCCACAGTCCTCCCTCAAAGAGTCTTTGAACCCATGTAGTACCCCAACACACACAACAGCCACCCTCAGCTCCCTGATGAGTATTTCAGACACGCTGAATGTGAAAAAAGACAATCCACTAAAGAGCAATGTCTGTGAAAAGGGCACATGTGTGCTGCAGTGCACAGTGCTGGGAAACTATGGGCAAGGGCAATGGATTTGGACAGTCCAGCATCTGATCTCAGGGTCAGAGGACCAGCTACTGCTAAATGAAACACTGCCCAGATAGGTAAAAGTGTTGGCTTTTGAGAAGTCTTCCACTGACTTTAGTGAGCGTGGTTAAAATGTGGAATAGCAGTGTAACTGCTGCATTCACACAATTTTTAGGCTTACATAAGTTCCCCTAGAATAACAGAATCATTTAGATTGGAAAATACCTTTAAAATCATCAAGTCCAACTGTTAACTTAAGACTGCCAAGTCCACCACTAAACCATGTCCCCCAATGCTGCATCTACACATGTTTTAAACACGTCCTTAAAAAAATATATTTTGGAACTATGATTTACTCCAGCCTGAGTGCTGGAAGTAGTTATAAACTTCAATGCAAAACATCTAAGTTATAAAATACTTTCAGAAACGCTTCCATTATTTGGAAACTTTTTGATAGAATCAATTTTTAATAAAAACAGCTTTTAGTTATATACATTTGAGAAGCAAATGTGGAGACCATTGTTACTAGACTGAAAACAAAATTAGAGAAATTTGAAAGTCCTTTTTTTGAGTTAGATGATTTTTTAATGCATATTACACTTACAAACAAACCCTAGAGTAAATGCAAAAAAGCAGAGGGACTTTCAATGTCATTCACACAGACATTAATTTCAGAAGATACTGCTGTTTTCAATCAAGTTTAACACTGTTGATTTTTTCTCATTATCAGCAAAACAAAAAAAAGTACATGCTGAGGATAAGGAAACAGCTTTGTTTATCTTCAAAATCATGTGCTTACCAGAACTAAAGTATGTATTTGCCATATGTCAGCCCCTGGCCCCCTTCTTTAAACTACAAATTCATTAATATAGCACAGCAGTGCTACATCATTAGCAAGGAATAAAGCACATTTTAAAGAGCAATTAAGTGGTATAAAACTACTTGGAGAGAAAGGTTTTCCACTGCAGCAGTGTCTTAGGGAGACCAAAGGGGAAACCTGACACGAAGGAATGTCAGCCTGAACTTGATTAATTTGTACTCAGAGCAACACGTCCCGTCCCCCACTGCAATGGCAGCAGCTTCCCACACTGCTTTGCTGTATTCTCCCTTAGAGCTTTCTTCTGATCTGTAGGTCATCCCCGAGATGGATTTGTTCAAATTGACATCTTTAATAGAGTCATATCTTCTCTGCTATTGTCTCAAACTTCACAATTCAAACCATGTGTACGGGATGTGCAGGCTCCCAGAACTGGCTGCTTGGCTAAACAGATTGTGCAGGCTGAATGTGCAACGCCCCAGTTCAGAACATGCAAAGCCCACTCAAACACTTCCACAGACCACAGCAGCCCTGCCACGAGACTCACACTGTGCTTTCCTGGAATGGTCAAACTGGAAAGAAATATCAACAGTTCAGGACAGGGACACAACATGACTCAAAATTCAGGTAAAATCTGAATTTTAGTTCCCTTCTCATTGCTTTTTTGTTACTGGGATTTGAGGCAAGAAGTCAAATGGTTCAGTTTTATGGCTTAGAAAGAAAAGACTTGAAAAGCTCAATCCCTGTTTTAAATGAAAGCAGATTCTCACCCACACAAAAAAGCCCAGTCTTTAACAGTGCTTTGCTTTCAAGCATTATTATGTTGTTGAAACAAATGTTTCTATGAGGTTTAATGTAGAGGAATTTATTTAATTTAATTTATTTCTATTGCAAAATTAAAACTGAAGTTTGTTAAATAAACTTCCTGGCTTAAAAAAAAAAAACACCCACAAAAAACTAACCAACCAAACAAAAAAACCCAAAAAAGCAAAACCAAAAAAAACCCAGTGAAAAAACTTTACATGGGTCCTATGAAGATCCTAAGAGTATCCTCAAAACTCCTCTCCTTTCCCTTGGGAGTTAGGATGCTCAGCAAGTTTGGCTCTTAAATCAACATATGTTTGTTATTTAAGTTATACTGTCATTGTTTCTTTTTTGTTCTGTGGCATGGCTATCCCTTCCAAGCCTGGAAGCAGCATCTTTAGCTTGTGAATATTACATTACCCCCTCACCTACTAGACTGGAGAGAAAACACTTTTGCTACATAGAAAGCCTGACAACCCTAAACAAGCTACAATAAAAAGCAAGACCTCCTGATAAAAATTCCATTACTTGCTTATCTGCAGAGATTCTTCCCAGTTCAAAGGGTCAATTTCCCAGCAGGGCACCAGTGCTTATCAGCTAGTTCTGCTGAGCCTTTCAATTGCAAAGAGAAGTGTTGCCTCCAACTGGCATGACAATGGCACTATTAAAGAGGCACTTCAAAGATACAGATGTTGTAAACGCTTTGATTTTGCCAAGTTCTCTATGCCATCACTATCCAACAGACTTTTTCTTGTAGAGGTCAGAGTCCTTACTAAGCAAATGAAAAACAGGTAATAAAATAAGTCACATGAAGTGCAGCAAATCCATCACATGCCTCCATACCCAAAGCAGGTCCCCTTCTTGTCCTAGGTGCAGAGAAGCCCATACCTGGCCAAGAGAGAAACAGGGCTACCACAAGATAAGGTTCAATGAATCTGCTGCAGCAGGTCCAGTTGGACTTGTGTATATCCCACAAACCTGCAACTTTCCTTCCCACAGGAGTAAACATGCAGACAGCAGTATTACTGAGGAGGACTTAGAGGAGTGGACACTTGCAAGAGCAGATCTGTTGATTATCTGATGTCTGACATACCAACCTGGATTCATTTTAAGCAGGCTGTATAGGCAGGACAGCCAGTCCTCCCATGGATGATTAAAGGGACATGGGGTTTGTTTGTTTTTTAGCTTGCTATAAGGTGAGGACACAGCACAGTCAGCATGGTCACTCTTTAATTATCACAAGATCATGTGATATAGGTCATGCTTGTTAAGGTGCATGTGTGGTCATCCCACATCTGCCAGCTTGCATCAGCACTGGCTGCACATACCTTTATCTAGATCTTGGATGACTTGCTTCAGACCTTTCCCAGTATTTGATCTTCCTTCAGTGTGACCTTCCGTCACACATAAACCATGTGTTTTAAGTAAAGGTCTGCTGCCCTGAGCACAAGAAGTATTCACATCATTCATCTTCTAAAAATTCCTTTTCACTTAACTCTCTCCCTACTTTCTTTGGAGCAAGAGCCCAGAGTCGCAGCCTTGTTTTTTCAGGCCAACCATCTGCCTGGATAGAGCAGCATCCTTAGCAAAGAGTGCTGCAGTCTCTTCAGAATGTCTGCAGTGCAGTTCCTTCAACCTGTTAGCTTGCAACCCTTCTGACACTGGTAAGAAGATGTGCCAGAAAGGATTGTAACAGCAAGAAACTTCATTTTCACATGAATGAGGACATGACAGGAAGCTTTCAACCCAGAACTTCCTGTCTGATCAACAGGCCACAATTTACACATAGGAGTAAACACAGTGACCCACAGCAAACCAAGGTCATCTCCTCTAAAATATGCCTACTGATAGCACAAACAAAGCCTGACTAAATTAAGTTTTAATTCTCAAAAGCAGTATCAATTCAGATATGGACTAGATTCAATCTTCACTGAAGGAATTACCCTTTCCCCAGTTACTGTACTTCCCTTCTAATGGTAAAAAGCCCCTTTCACTTGGATGTCCCATATCAGCTTCTGCAAGCATGATTACAAAGAACACATGCAAATGAAAGCTATTATGTTATCACATCCCACTAAGATACACCATAGCAGCAGAGAACCCTTATCCTTCCCACCTGTCCCAGCAGCAAGAGCAGCTTATGCCAACAACATATGACACCTCCCAGAGCACAACCACAACACAGGGCAACACTGTAGTTTAAGTAAAACTGACCAAGGCAAAATAAAACCCCAAACTCCATGGCTGACAGGTTGTGATAACACACAAGTTACAAACAGTTTTGCCTCATGGCTTTATTCCATCTCAGTTAAAGTACACTGATGTGCCCTCTCCTTCCACGTGCACTGCAGCAAAGCAGTACAGCTTGTGGTTGTCACTTGCACACTTTAGTCTCCCTTTTCCTTTCTTTTGTCCTCTGCCTCCCACCTCCCTTCTAATGCATTACCTCTCAATTAGTCACAGAAGTACAGCACAACACTGTACTTCTCTGATCTCTTATGTGGTCTTTTATCTATGAACATTTAGTACTTGCCTTCTCTCTCGGAGGAGCATTCTTTTCAAGAAGAACCCGCTTTTCAGCAAAGAAGACAAAATTGGAGGAATTTTAGTAAGAGATGTTTTAAATATTTATGCCAGCAACCTCTATGCTTGTTTCTATCAGAAATACATTCAGAAAAGATTCTCTCAAAATTTAAAACCAAGCAGCTGTGCCTGAGTTTTCCAGGTGTGTACCGGCATGCTTACACAACCAGCATGTACACCAGCAGTCCCTTCCCTGGAGCTGCCCACCTTCTTTAGAACTCAAAACTTGAGCATCTGTACAGATAAGTCTTTGAGCCTCTGTAAACACATTGCTTTAGGTGTGCATGCTTAAATAGAAAGCATTTCAACATCAAGCAATGTACAGCACTCTGACAGATGATGTTCTAAACCTGTGACCAGGGAAGAATTTTATTACTCCAGTGGTTGCCAGGGACCATCCAGCCATTTTACTCTGTTAGTAATTACATGCAGCATACTAATTTCTTCCTTTAGAAGAATTCTGAAGCCAGTACTACTGAAAAATGATCTGCAATCCTCAGGTATCTAACAGCATTTAGTAGGCTTTACAGGAATAAAAAAGCTAGAGTTAAGATTTCAAGTTTAGCAATGAGGCATGAATTTCTACTACCTTTATGGTACACATTTATTTAAAACAAGTAATTTACAGTGGGTATAATCATCATGCCATTCTGCACTGATTTTTGCAAATTTTATATTAGAAAACCATGGGACAGCAGGCTAAAATGCCTGTGTAAGTTTTAAATCAAGGAGAACAGTCAATTTAATGCCACTCTTTAAATGCATACATAAGCAGGGACCTGACTGACAAAACAGCTCTATCATGAAAAGCTTAGTTAAAATTTCATCAGTTAATATCTAGATGGCTTCCCTTGACAACCCTGCTTTAGCTGCTGTGCAACCTGTCATTTTGTAACATGATTTGAGGAAAAATAAACACTGAAATAAGGTTTTGCAACATTCAGCTTATCCTGAAACATCTCTTCATTAGACCAAGATAGAGGAATAAGCATTTATTAAAAATACCACATGCCTAACTTTAGAGTGCAACAGACAAGCAACCCAGGACATCCCTGGGAGCCAATGAAAGCAAGATCAGTATGTAAAGTTTTATCAGAAACTGATGGACTAGGTTTCTGAAATAGTTACTACTGATCTAGAAGATCAGATCTCTTCATTAATGCTATTATGTCTTAAGTCACTCCTTCATCACCCTTTTGGGTTTGCTCAAGTTACTTACCACATTTTAGGAACATCTCCCTAAGAAAAGTCCTGCTGGAGAGTTAATTTCAAGGGGTTGGTAAGAAGAAGGTTTAAAATCCTCTTTTGTATTTTAGGTATCACAGTTGCCCACTTGTTTCAAGTGAGAGTGCTTCAAAGTGGAAGAACAGGCTAGTTCATCCAGAAGTTTGGAGGGTTCAGAACTTAGATATGACTCCAAATGGAGTCGGTGAAGAGAATTCAGAATTGGGCAATAGGCCCTTTGCCATATGGCTGCTGGGCTCCCTGCCAATCACAGCTCAAAAGCCAGTGCTTGAAATGGTAAGATAAAGAATTACAGCTGTCTGGGGCTGGACCCCTAAGCTCACACATCTGCAAAGACGTGCATGCCAACACCAAGAAACAGATCAGAAACAGAGACTCATGGGCTGGTGGAGACACAGGCTCATAAAGCCACATGATGCAGTGCAGCTGGAAATCCAGCTTGGCCCAGCAATGGTATAGCTGCATTTACATAGCTCTTTGCCGCTAAAATTGGAAGTCTCTTGCATTCCCCAACAGCTTCTGCTTCCAAGGAAGTAGAGCCAATCTGGGAATGCTGAGAACACACATCTGGGGCCTAGAAATGCTCCAAGTGAAAGCTGACAGGATGAATCACCATCTTCCTGCCAGCTGAAGGACGGGAAGAGATTTAACAACCAATCTCCTTCGCCATCCTCATCCCCCATCCTAACAAGGAGCTGTGATACCCAGGAGAAAAGGGGTGATTCAG
The DNA here is from genome assembly GCF_037042795.1 of Molothrus aeneus. Lineage (NCBI taxonomy): Eukaryota > Metazoa > Chordata > Aves > Passeriformes > Icteridae > Molothrus > Molothrus aeneus. The sequence continues at coordinate 41,427,102 of NC_089650.1, read as the reverse complement.
GTGAACAGGAGAGCTAACACCAACAGTCTGCATCTGGAAAAAGATACTCATCAAGGGAAAAAACATTCCAAAGAGAAATGTTCTAAGTGCAAAGCTGTTTAAGTGTGAGTTTCAGACAAGACTTCAATACTTGATAGAATGTATAAAGGATTGTTACTTTCAGTTAAATCTCTGAATATCAGTGAAACTATGATAGCTTAGGTAGAAACAGCACTCATCTACCAAACAGCCTAAAAATTACACTGAAGCTTTATTTTAATAACGTCCAATGGGATAAATATGTAGCATAGTCAGCACTGGCAATGTTGGGAAATGGCCAGGCCAACACCAACACACAGCAGATTGAGCTGGGACTCAGAAATTGGGAGGAAAGCTGCTTAGGAGGCCCATAGCCCTAGGGCAAAACAGGAGGCACTGCTCTGCAGAGCAGGGAAGGGAAGGGAAGACAGAAGACAATTTCCATTAAGACACATAAATCACTGGAACTGCTTATAGGGAGAGAAAAGTACTGGGATGAGAGGACTGACCATGCACTGAAGGTGTTTGAGACTAGATCTTGGTCCACAAGGCTCCAACAGTGCCGGGAGATCTCAGGGAAGGGGAAGGGGACAGCAGGAGCAGGCTCAGTAAGAGCACATGTACTTCCAGAGGCTGCCTTTGCAGCAAGGACACTGCTGGCACAGAGCCACCTTTCCCAAAAAGGCAGAGTTTTCAGAGGAGCAAGCCAGAAAGCCACAGTAAACCATGGTCAGAGAGGATGATCTGCTCAGTGCAGAATGCAGTCTGCTTTACTCTCAGCCAGCATCTCCTGCTCACTCCTCTGCCCAGGAATAACGGATGCCCAGCACTCCAACTGGATTTTGCATCAGATTGTTTTCTGCTTAAGATCTGCTTAAGGGACCTTCAGGTTTCAACTATTTTTCTGATGGCAAAAATATCCATGGTAGTCTGCTTGGCAAAAAGGAGGACCTGCCCCACCATCTGTGTTACGATCTGAAGTGACACAATACAGGCCTTGGGATTTCTCTCCCCAGGGCCATCTCAGTCTTGACAACTTCACTGCAGAACTGAACCAGACACTCTCCCTCTCTCTCTCAGCAGTTTGGTTGCTATTCTTAGAACAGGATTCTGAAGGGCAGGGAGGGAAAGATCTTGAACCAAGACAACAAGGAGACAGAGCACAGAGCCTGTGAGCTACAACGAAGACAGGCTAGGCTGCAGGCTCTAGCTCTACTTAGAAACAAGATGTGTACACTACATGTGTGTATATGTATGTAGACACACACATAGGCAAGGCTATAAGCAAGCAAGATGATTCCAGAGCACCTAAGGACACAACAGTAGACAGGTTGATACAAGCAAGTAATAGCACAATTTAAAGAGCACACAGCTAAAAGATGCAAAGCAGTTTATTCTAAGAAGTACCTCCATCTATCTTATGGTGGAATAATTCATTTTGTACTCAGTAAAATTTGTTTCCAGAGTAATTAATGCAAACTGACTTCAGAACTTTCTTAATTATTTGTGTGGGTACAAGAGGCATTTGCCCCGAAATAACTTGAAATCCCCAACAAGTTTAACAAGCCTGAAATTGCTGGGGATTTTTTCCTTTATTTCATTCTATGGCTAGAGCCTGAATAGCTATACTATATTTTGTGTAAAGCCATGGCTGCTTTTCCTAAAGTGCTAGCCTAACAGCCAGGTGACACATCTCTTCCATCCACCTGATCTGTTGCACTCCAGGGCCCTTAGCCAGACATGCATTGCTGAAGAAGAAAGAAATCCACTGGGAACAAGAACCATCCACAGAATGTATATTTCATAAAGCTTCACCAACAGAGAAGAAATAGGTTAACCTCTCTCCTTGCCAGTCCCAAAAGAGGCTCACACTTGTTCAAGGGGCATGAAAATCTGGTCTGTTTCCACTCCAACTCTTCCAGTCACTGGGAAAGCCTGAATGCAAGCATGTATCTGTGACCACATTTCACTTCACTGGTGCAAACAAATCACAGATATTCTTCTCCCCAGCAAGACAGAGATTTCTTGAGCTCATCTTTGGAGCCTTGTCTGTGCTGTATTTCCAGTGCACAGCATTAAGCACATATGAATTAAATTGTCAAGAAGGACTATCTCCCCTACCTCTCAACAAAACTCCTCAAGAAATTTGGCATCTCAAACCACATCCTTATTAAAAAAATTAATAAGTACTTAGTCAGAAGGGTGTGTGCAAGCCACTAAACCAAAATTCCTAAACTCTAATCCTTTCCAACAATAAAACTTTCTGTTTCTGCCAAACCACTTGGTCCATCTGTTTCACTTTTTTCCTGTAGAAAGGAGAACGTGGCTTCCTCCACAGAAGCAGTCTGTGGACTTGGATCTTTATAGTGTCCTTTTCCAAGTAAGTTTTTCTTACTTGCAAATCATTTTTGCACTAAAGCTTCAGGTCTTGGCTAATAGAAAACTCAGGTGGATTGTACAAGCATTAGTTCTTGAGCCATTGCCATACACATAGGATTATCTGCTTTTTGTTGCTTTTGTTGAACAAACAGGTGAAAAAATACAGGTTTTGGCTTGCATTTTCTTGACAGTTGAGGGATGGAGAAGAGAGTATCTTCTCACGTAAAATGCCTTCTTGAAAAGACTAAAATCTGAAGAACCAAATAAGAATTCAGCCAATCTGTTTCAGGTTTCAACATTCAATTCAAAAGATCAACATTTTTGAGAATCCAGGACTTAAAGAAAGTCTAAGTAGGTATTTTCTCTAATGTTTTCTCGTTACAAAGAAGAATCTGATGTATTAAATGGAGAATTTCTTTTTGGTGATTTAACACCTTCTAATACTTCAGGGATGTAAATTCTGAAGAATTCCATTTGTTGTCCTGTACCTTGCAAACCTTCAAAAACACATGCTGTGGAGAAGCTGTCCATCAAGATGCAGGTAACTAATGCAATACATGTACAAGAAATAATTATTTAAACAATATATACCACTTAACTGAAACAATTTCTAGGCCTCCTACTTTGAGGCACAAAGCAAAGGTGGCTTGAGAGCACTTTCAAGAATGTCTTCTGCAGGCTACCTTTAGAGGAATTGCTCCTGTGGGTGGATATATGTAAATAAGTGTTCCCACTCTTTAGGGTTTCATATGGAAACATTTACTAAGTTACACCAGGATAAATGGTTGTAAAATCTCAGAGCAAACCTTCTCCTTCAACATTAGATACTTCACCTCAGATTTTATTAGTAATTAAAATGTTCCACAGGAAATAATAACTATAGCCTTAATTAGGTAATTAAACCTGTTCTTGAAGACTTATGTAATGCAAAAGAACAATCATGCAGATGGAAAAGTTTAAACCTACTAATTACATGCATGCACAAGTTACAAGCAAAAGCTTCTTTCTTAAATCACTTACTTTAACTTTTGCAAAATTACATGTTCAACAACCAGCTGTTGTGCATCAGAAGAGAAGAGCTTACTAATGCAAACCTTCTATTTCACAGTACTGCACTAAAAGCTCCAAATTAATTCTCATAGATTTAGAAGACTTAGAAGAAGTAAATCAAAGAATCACAAAAAGCTCAAGTCTGCTTTATAGATCCTCTTGATTTTAGATGTGCCAAGAGTTTGGAATAACTTCTCCTTATGCAATTGTAGTAAATATTCCTTCCTCACCTGCCTATTCCACCCTTCTCCAAGACAAGGGGTAATAAAGATATCTCAGCTGCTCATGAGGCAGCTGTCAAACCATCCTCCTTTAGAGCTATAAAAAGTACAAGGATTAAAGAGGGTGGGGGAAAAAATGAAGTACAATTACTTTTCTTAGTGGGAAAGTATTTACACAATTGTAAATCAGCTCTGAAAAATTATGATGTTCCCTGTTGAGGAGGAGCCTCACAGATATTCAAGCATTTAAAAAAGCAGTGCTTTTCATTCTCTTTTGCAACTTGTTGCTCAAAATATGTACAGCATATGTATTGCATCTCAAAATTAACTTCCCTATGATCAGCCTCCAGCTTCACAAACATCTGAAAAAGGGTAACTGCAGTTATACTTATTTGTATAGAAAAGCATTCAGGTCTATTTACACCAGTGCCTTGAGTAAAGAGCCAGTGGTATTTTACAGCAAATCAGCCAGCTCTCCAAACCTTTTCAAATAGTCTAGTCTTGCCTTGTAGAACTTGGACCCCAGAAAGCAAAAAACCACTTATCTTCCACACAGCTCCCTTGACTGATTAGCTCTTCATATGTTGTCACTGCAAAACATTTATACAAGACCATTCAGCCATACAGATTTTATAACTGGTCAGAAATACTTGAGTATTATTATACAAATATTTAAATATCAGGTAAAGAAACCCCAGCAACAACACATCAGAAGAAGTCAGCCTTGTGTGCCCAAAAGCTACTCAGTTCCACAAAACCACTAGGGAAAAAGAAAAGCAAATATATGAACAAAAGCAACCATGGTGAAAACTCACCGATAAGTCCAGCTGTCTGGAAGTTGGGACAATAATAATGTTGAAGTTTAAAATATTTACTAGCTGGAAAATGCAGTTTCCTCCTTTTTCAGTAATGTTTACTTATGTAAAGTCATAGCAACATTTGTTACCAGTAGAGAGTACAATTAGACTGAAATCTTCTACCTTAAGAGACCTATGCTTGGTGAATACTCTACAGATTTATCAAAGTGTGTCCAAATTCAGCAAGTCATCTGCAATGCAATTGAGAAGACACCACAAGAACAATAAACAGCTTTATACTACCAAAGTACTCAGTTTTAATTTGACTTCAGGAAAAAAACAACTGTTAATAACCTACTGCCCATGAGAAAACCACTCTGTTTTCTTTGACCTAAGAAGCTACATCGGTAGACAAGATACTCAGTAGTTACTTCACATGACCTAATCATCCAGGATTCACTTGTGCACATTTAGATGATACAAAAGTATTAATTATGATCCTCATCATCTGCATTAATAGGTCAAAAATACAACTCATGTTCAGACTACATCTGCTCTTTTAGCTGAGTTCTTTAACTATAAAATCTACATACACATAACACTTCCTTCCCATGATATCTCCCTCAGTGCAGCACACAAGACTCTCAACATGTGCTTTCCTCAATTTTTGCAGCAGACAGAGAACAACTGCTCTTGATGGTGTTCCCAAGTATTTGCCTTGGTGTTGCAATTTAGTAAAATAGATTATTCACACCTCTTGGGTCCCCCAATATTGTACTAGACCAATACTGGTACCAACTAAGTACCAAAGACTGTGTCAGTAGCCCTCCCATTTCTTCCTGTGACTGACATGGGCTGAAATATCAGTGGCTCAACAGCATGATGCCACTCAGAATGTACCATTATTATTTTATTTTATGTTAAGATCAGTGGAAGCAGTTACTAGGTATAATAATACTTGTAAAGAAATAAGAAAACTATGCTTCACAGCTGCTTATGCTTCAGCCCAAAGGCTGTGTTTGCAGCAGCCAGACAATGCTGTGACTGCTTGCCAGGCTTTTTTAGCCAGGTTCTGGTTATTGTAAAGCCTTTATCTTGACATTCTACAAACCGATCTCCAATTACAAGCAAGCATGTCAGTATACATCCATTTTTCTTACTTTAATTCTGTTCAGAATTACTTCCCATTCAAGTTTTTCCCTGCAGTTATCCTGCAACTCATGAAACAGATGCATAAAATGACAATTTTTAAACACACTTTTCCCAAGGAATACTAATCATCTCTAGCTTCAGAAATCTTGATGTGCTTTGGGAATGGCTAGACAGAGCCATCTCCTGGCTAGACAGGAAACAGAACTTCTGTAAATACACACCTTAACATGTGTGAACAAGTTATTCATCCACTGCAAGAGAAGACCTGTGTGCAGATTCAAAGGTTGGTTTCAAAGGATAGTCTTCATATCAGCATACCATAGTTCCTCAAATCAGCCAGTTAAAAACTACATATATGATGGAGAACAACCCACCCTGTTTGCTACTAGGTTTTTGGAGAGTATGGATGTAAAGCTAACAGCAAGCCCAAAACCTGGCTTGAGAAATACTGACACAGCACCAAAGCTTTATTCATTTGTCCATAACAGAAGTGCCAAAAACCATCCATAACAGAAGTGCCAAAAACCATTCAGGAGACAAATCACACACAAACTTGGTCAGAACTGTGAGGCATCCTAACCTGCAATCCTGTCTGATTTCCTTAGGCATAACTAAACTCAGTTACCTTAACTTTTCACCATCAATTGATACAAACAAGTAATAGTTATGCTCTTGCTCAGGATTAAGTTAACATGACCCAAACTATAAGGTATTTTAATTACACCTAACTCAACAGGAACTGAGATAAAAAGATCAAAACAACCCTTTACTTGGGTTTGATAAGTTTAACCCCACTTGAGTTTCTAAGTATCTTGTGATATGGATTTGCTTTTAAAAAATCATAGAAGATCCTGCCTCAGTAGTGACCCACAACAATCAAGTCCAACTCAAAATAAGAGCATTCTGAGACAGGCATTGAGTCATTTGCTTCAGTAGATTTCAAAGTTGTAATTATTACTCCTAAGACAGCATTCACTATTAGAACTCTTTCTAAAACCACTTCTCTGCACAACATACTACAGCTTATATGTGAGAGTAATTTTCCTCTTTCTACCAACCAAGAAGATGTAAGCATGGCAAACAAGCCTTCTTCTGTACTTAAGTGTATCTCTACATTCCTTGTTAAATCAACACTCAGGATAGCTAACAGATATGAGAGGTTACTGATAAATAAGTGGATTTTGTTCAATTAACTGTCCTTGTTAGTTTTCTTCCCTCCTAAAAAGGGTATTTCCATCTCTTCTGAATGGTTGCAAACACTGACCTGCCTGTAAACATCAACAGTACAAATGCTGCACACACTTCAGGGCAGATAGGGAAAGATGCCAGGAGCACTAACACCCTAACAGCATCATGAAATATAGTGGGATAAAGAACTTGCCATGGCACTGAGAGCAATCTGTCATCAGTATCTATAGGCTGTAAGTGCAAGCAGCTTGCAACTGCAGCCCTTTGAATCAGACTTTATTTTATACTGCACTAGGTACACCTACATTTCAGAGGAACTAGAACCTTTTAGATCCTAGTTTTAATTACAGTTGAGCAAATATCCTTCTGTTCCCTTCTCAGAGGCAGATGAAGCTTAGAAGTCTCTTAAAATATACTCTTCAAACACCACCAGGCTGATCTACTGTTCATATTACACTTTCAAAAGATTTTTGTTTTGACCCCTGAAGTGAAAATTCAGCTTTCTCTGCAAAATCCTCATGACTCAACTCAACACATAAGCTCTTTCAGAAAAGGAAATGTTCTGAAGAAGTGGTTTACGAAGTCCTGGTTTTCCTGTGTACTACCACTTGTACAATAGCAGAAGAGGGCACAGCCATCAGCAACAGGAGTGGAATGTGGCCCTGCTCCAGCTTTGGTGTCATTTTAAAGTGGATCACATATACCAGGATTTGGGATCTGGGGCTAGAGCAGTGCATGACCTAGGTCAACAGAGTGAAGCAGAGCACTCTGGTCCTGCACTAAGGCTGCTGTCCCCTCCTACATGGGTGCATGAGCAACAGCGAGATCATTGGAGGCATTTCACGTAGGCAGTCTGGCAAGTCACAGATGTCACCTCTAAGTAACACAGACATTATTCATAGCCAGTCACTGCTTGCTATCTACAGATAACTGATTGCATTCAGACCAGATTGGAAACAAGGTTGGCTAAAAAAAAAAAAAGAAAAAAAAGAGCCAGACAATCTGTTCTCTCAGAGCTCCAGCCATTCCTGGACACAGAAAGTGGGAAAGACTTTGACAGCCGGGACCCACACTTTAGCACAATAGCTGCTCAAAGTCAAGAATACAGCAGGATAATGCATTATTAGCCAAGTGCTGTAGAAACCTCAGCAACTAGCATTTGAGTTGGCTTTTTACTGCAGCTGGAGGATCTGACAACTTTATTTTCCACTCCTTGCCTGCTGTCTTTTGTCCAATCATTTTTTTAAACATCCAACCTTTCTGCACATAGTGTAACAGAAGAAGAGATCACATAGCAGTTCAATGGGCTGTCTGAAGATGCATGGCCTGTTCTTTGGTTTTTTAATTGCATTAATTGATCTGATGCCCTTTCTTGTTTTCCTTCTAAGATCTACATTTACAAGAATCCACAGGAAGATTTAACCACAGTAAGAACAGCACAAATTGCTGCCAATATAGAGTTTTAATATCAATTTATCACTTAACTATAGGTATGACCTCAAATGAACTTATTTCTGTACATTGTGTTCTTGGCTTCTTTGCTAAAGCATGATGTGGCCTACTCAGCACTCAGCTGCATCCAGGATCCCCCTTCCTAGGACTAGAACATAATGAAACAACAATTTTTGGCAAGTATTTCATAGCCACAACTTGCATGGATCAAGCTTAATCACTCTTTAGTTCAAAAATTTGTGACGTTTATAACCACCAATTTTTGAGACTCACAATAATGGACTACAATCAGAAGTTTGCTCTCTGCAACAATATACTAATATTTAAAATATTTAGTTGTGATCACAATTTAAAAACATGTTGAACTTACTGTATGATTGTTTTTGATAACTTAACCATTAAATCACAAAGCTGATCTACGAAGAAAATATTTTATGCAGATATCTATAAAAACATCCATTCATGTCAGAGCACCATCTTTTAAATAACAGTTGATTAACTTTAATACTCTATAAGATGCCCCCTCTTGAAGGAACTTTTCTCTGGCAACACCAAGATCCATTTACTGATGTAAAACCCAATGAGGAAGCATCACACAATCTGGCACAGCACTACTCTACAAGCTCTTACATGTGGGACCTCTGAAGACCTCATTAAAAGCAGAGAAGTGAACACACAGTAGGAATGCATTAGAAATGTTTGGTGGCTTTGCTTGGGTTTTTTGTTTGTTTTTGTTTGGTTGGTTTTTTGTTAAGCCTTTTCCTTTTTCTGCTTTGTACACCTGATATTTATAAGCACCTGTTTATAAGCACCAAACCTGAGTTTGCACTTACAGGTGCAATGGAGACCAAACAATCAAACTATGAACAAAAAATCAGGAGATTTTACAAAAGCATATGGCATAATTACATTGCAGAGTAAAGTTAGCATTTAAGATCTGGCAAGTTCCAGAAATTTTTAGAGGCTGACAATTACTGAAAAGCATTCTTTAATCTCTTACCACTGCTCTCCTTATCAGCATGAAGATCACTATGACATAAGTGTGACACACACAAATCCCTTCATTTGAAAAATGTGAACTCAAGTTTTGGAGTCTTTTCCTGGCATTTAAAAACCAAACCAAACATCCCACACCAAAACACCAATCAAATAACCACAAACCAAAATAAGTTACAGAAACCTAGAGAAATACTCAGAAGATTGCATGGTAAACTAAGAACCAAACACAACTAGTTACATACAAATATTTGTTTGTTTTTAATTTGAATTAATTCCATCTCACAGTCTATCACGAAATAAAAAAAGGTACTAGGGACAAATTTTATCTACAGGAAAAATATTTTTTAAAAGTCTGTCATATAGGAGACCTCAGCTTTTTTAATTAATGCCCTCATCCTGGTCTAAATGATACACATGTTTTTCCCCATAGTATGTATTCTTTACCTACCATTTGGATCTAGATCTGCGATTCTATTCCTGGTTTAGACCAAGACCTCCTCAACCCACCCTACACTCCACCACTGCTATTGGGGAGGGGCAATAATTTTTGGCAAAGAGGCCAGGGGTGACCAGCCATGCTGATGCAGAAATGGCAGGCAAAGGGTTCCATTCCTGATTAATCTTTGCACCATCAAGAGCAGTAACCATGGGCAGTAATATTCCCAACTATTTTAGCACATGCCAACATTTCTCAGGAACTTTTCACTATTAATGAAGCCATAAAAGTGAGCCATGTAAATGGAGCTGAAGGAGAGAAGTAGGTTCAGCTGAAGATGCACAAGAACTATATAACTGGAGACTTAAAACAGAACTGAAACCCATTTATGTTTGGGGTGCTGCATGGACTCTGCCTTCTTCTTCCTTACTGACTACAGGCACTGTGTTAGCACCGGCACTCAGCTAATTACAGGGTGGAACTGTGCAGAAATTTAAACAAGCAGAAAAATAATGCTGGCAAAAAAAAATAAAGATGAGAAAAGTGAAATTTCCTGTTGATTTGATTTTTTTTAAACCAGTTCACCATGAGCTTAGACAACCAGGAATGCCACTACAAGGGGACAGGCAGACCACAGCAGCACTCATCTAAATAGTGCTCTAAGCCAGTGGAAGCAGGTCCCCTGTGACCACTTTTCCCTTTGCTGCTGTCAAATCATTATTGCTGTATCCATGTCGAGTGATTTCACTTTCACATTCAGTGGGACACCCTGGACTTTTCATTTCTCTTGCAGCTGCACAGTGGGGTAGGCAAGGAAGAACATAAGACAGATTTCCATTGGGTAGGAATTAGCTGTTTGTGTTAGCAAAGACAACTGGAGGTTTAGAGTGTAATATATGAACACCTATGGCTGAAGTACCTGAACACTTTATACAAACAGAACTAAGAATGATTAACAGCTTACAGAAAGAACAATGCAATTTTACTTACATAGAACACGCCGTAGAGTGACTGAACAGTAACAGACTGACATGCTAGACAGTAACACAAAAAGCCCTGAAAATACAATGGTCCCTTTAGAATGTGAATCTGAGCATCAGTGCAGAGCAGTGGAATTCTTTAGAAGGATATGCTTTTCCTGCATGGCCAACTCACCTACCAGTGCCACCAGCACCCACTGGCAATAGGCTTGTCATGCTCAGACACCTGGAACAGTTCCCTAAACATCCTCAGATGCCCAGAAAAACCAACAGGAATGAAAGGACAGCCACCACAAAAACCTTCAACCCATATCAAATTTCCACTAAATCACCACACAGATCTTTGGGCATCCAAAAATTCAGAGTTGTTCTTTTAAGCATAACTATGACTTAGCAAGCTTTCCTTTTACTACCAAATTACCTGGAAGGAATCCACACTCATAAAAATTTTGTCTGAAAGGATACAAACATGCAACTTCAGGTACTTGCAAGGGAGCATGATGTAAACATACTGAATATGAAAACAAAACAAACTCAAGAGGTTCAAGTTCGGTAGCAAGATTGCTACTCATCCAGAATGACCAGTTTCTCAACCTTATTTCATATCATACAGATTTAAAAGATGAAAATTTTAATTGCCTTTTATTTATGTATTCCTCTGGAAGTACCCTGGACTGGTACTCACAAGCAGCTGTTTCTGAAGAATTTCCTGAAGGTCTTGTAAACATTTCAAGAACAAATCCCTGACCACTCATGGGCCATGAATGAGTAGGGTCTGCTGTCCCACATAACAAGCAAGATGCTTTAACATGACAAAACCCAAATGCCTATTGCTTATATCACATCTCTAAACAGCAACACAAAGCCTATATTTAATGGATACAGCTTCAAAATTAATATTTTACAAGGTATTTTCAAAAGAAAAGCAACTTAGTGGCTACTTGAATCTTAATCCCATCTAACATCACTGGAGGATATAGTAACTCAAGTGCCACTAAGTCACCCTGAAGCTACTACAGCAACCAGGCACCCAAGAATGAAGGAAGCCAGTCAAACAGGTCAACACACTCTGCAACTGATCATGATGCAGTACTGCAGCTTCAAAGAGTAACTGTACACACAGGGAAAAACCTGCATTTTTCTATTATCCCCATTCTTCCAATTGGAACATGTAATTTACTAAAGGCATTTTAGTTTATAAAGATACAATCCATAGAAATACTGATTTATTAAGAGACACGCTGCATCCTGCAGGAATCCAAATGCTGCATTGACAGAGTGTGGTCTGAATTCAGCTGACCCTGCTTTGAATGAAGATTAGGTCAACTGACCTTCAGAGGTCCTTTCCAACCAGAATGACTTTAGAAAATTGTACACTTGTATTTTCTCCTACATGGGTAACACAGTAACTACAGTAGCTCTCTCACAGGATTTGCATTCATCTGACCTACACAAATAAGTGTGAATGATAAAGTAAATCTGGATGTCCAATCCTGAGTTTTCCAGTGGTCTATGGGTGTGAAGACTGATGATTTACAACTGTGATTACACTCTCCCACCTAATGTGGTGGCTACCTCAGTTTGGTGAGAACCATCCTCAAGCACTACAGCACTGTCATTCTCCATTAAAATGAATTTTTAATGCTTTTGAGCATGTCCTTGTATTTGCTTTTCTAAGCAAACTAGTAGGTGGTAGAGATGTGCATGCAATGTTCATACAATAACTTTGTCTCCTGATCAGTACAACACCCTACTTAAGTTATCCTTTGAAGTGAAGAACTCCCACTCAGGTCAGAGCTATACTGCCATTTCATTGCTAGCAGTAGTGGGTCACCATAAGCTTCTTACTATTCAAATGAAAGGAGGAACTGTTTGAAAAATAGAGATGGTAATTACTTTCCTTCCTCTGTCTCTCCAGATTCTTTACCTCTTGCATTCTTCCTATGCACCCCTGAGTACCATTTTTCTTCTGTATTCACCACTCTAATCATCCAGGACTCAGACACTGAGTGGGAGAAGAGTACACCCACGCATGGACCAAGTTAACCAGTAAGAGGAAAGAACATATGCAACACTTTAAATGGAAATGAGACTTGTTATATAAGTTTAATTTTCTAAAGTCCTCCTGACAGACTCTACCGATAAGAACAAGTAACTTGACATTCTTCAACTCTTTAAAATTTAAAGTATAGATGAAAAAAAATGTGCTTTTGATGGAATAAACATAACCTTCTGTAAATCTGCCAAAGCAATCGATACTTGTCAGACGTCACTCTATTCCAACAATTTAAAGCATTCCATAGCAATAGTGCAGTAACATTTTATTGAACAAGTCAAAAACAAGTCAGATGAACAGATACAGCTTAAGCATTAACTCTAAACTGAGTATGAACACTTTAGGAAAAACAATGGATTTTTTTCATGTGACATTTTTTGCCTCGTTTGTGTGCAGATGGTTGATTAAACGTTCGTTGTTTTGGTCTGAAGGGAGCAGCTTCCAAAGACCTGGCAGCAGCAGTACAGAACTGTTAAGTGATTATTTTTATACAGGATGAATTTGCCCAAGAGTAGCCTTCATTTAACATCAGCTTAAAAAAGTCAAGAAGCTGTGAGCTGGACATGCTACAGAGGATGGTCTTTTTCAGTGTTTTACATGTTCATTTTGCTTCATTAGCTAGGTTCTCCAGTGATACTACATACTTCTGTGAAGCATTTTGTTCAGGTGTGGCCTTGATGCACCACATGGTGGCTTTACAAGAGAAACTCATTAACTACGTCCATCATATGAATTCAGTCCTATTACAATAAAACCAAATCTACAAAAAAAAAAAACCCCAAACCCCCCAGGTAGTGGCACAGAGCTATACTTTCTACAGTAAGGCATAGGAGATACTTCAGGTTTTCATTAAAAGAGTGGTTTTATGATGCAAAGAGGTGATGTGTGGAGACAGCTACCAGCAGTACTCACTGATGAAATATCAGCCCTTTAGTGAACTTACTTGAGCTTTCAGAAAAATACCAAAACCACCCTGCACTTGTTTTTCAATGCATTTTGTCTTATTTCAAGAAATTTCTTTGATATTTAGTTCAGGCTTCAGTGAAGGGCACAAGCTGTCTACCTTTTAGAGGGATTTTTTTAAGACTGAAGCAACACTGAAAATTTTATTTACTTCACTAGGCTTTCCTTGAGTTAAAAATCCTACCAAATCTTAGCTTGCCCTGGTCACAGCACAAACAGTGAACTATGGAATATCAACTTCAGACTATTCCTGTGATGTCAGTGTTTTGTATTCCTGTACTTTACATGCCAGGGTTTAGACAGCATGTTATCCACAAGCTGAAAGTGTTACCTAGCCAATAGAAGCTTCCTAAAATTTACACCAGAAGACTTAAACAAAAATCCCACAGGACCACAGCCTGTCATCCCCTGAAGGCATGTGTCTTGATGCCAGACATGATTAGATGTGATAAGAAAAGAATTTAGAAAACACTAAGGATCATGTACAGGAAGCAGCTTCAGGGTTATGCCTTATCAACCCAATCTACTTCTAGCTTTGTAATTAATAAGAAATGGTCAGTCAGACAAAACATACAGGTAGTTCTTGCAGTAAGACTTACATATTCCAATTTCCAAATAAAAGTATCTCTACTTTTAAATGCAAAGCCTTGTTATTAAGAAACCTTAGTTGTTATAAGGAAAAAAAAAGCTGTTAAAAAACAGCTATTTCCATTTCTCTCTTGTTCTGAAGGTCTTTATTGACAAATAAATACTTGTTGATGGGTAAATTGCAGCTAGTTGTTATTCACAATCTTGTGCTGTAAAATATGGATAACTTTGATCCTTGAAGTCAGTTTCTTGCACAGGTTGCTGAAGACCAAGAGAATTACAAGCATGACACATCGAATCCTGAAGTGCTTCAACTGCAGCTGATGTTCAAAGGACTGGCATCTCAGATGCAACTACACTGTTTCTATTCTACTTCAGTACATTTTAAAAAGTTCTTCTTTGTGAACACCTCATTCAGGCTGTGCGTTACCTCATGAAAACTGGAAGCTAATGCAACGACAACCACAAATTCGGGGCTTGGGTCTTTTTCAAAGCAGTACTGCAGCACAGAGAACTTTTCCATGGCAATTTTCATGCCAAATCATGCCACATTAAAACTAGCACCAGGGCTGGGCAATGCTTCACTCAAAGAAAGCTGTTGTTTAGGACCCCTTCCATTTTGTAGAAACACAGAGGAGTCAACCACTTTTACTGTTCAGTTGGGGCATGTTTTGACTTACTTACCCTTCACCACTGAGTTAGAAGTAGTTTCCAGACTTTTCTCATTTGTATGTATTCCATATCAGTATGCCCTGTGATTCAGAAATGTACTTTTAAGAGTCTTTCATTATATGTTAACTTTCAATCCATTTTAACACTTTATAAGAGGTTCAGCACCACAGGTCTATCTCCATGTCACCCCATGGCCAAGCTACATCCTGGGTAATGTACATTTCATAGTAATTCTTGCTTCCATGTATTGTGCTTTTGGACAGTCCAGAGGCAAGCAGCATTGTAATCTGCTCAAACCCAAGAGGAGGACAGCAATAAAAGGAACCTCACAGAAGGCCCAAGAACCACTTCATTTTTTCCAATATGAGAGAGGGGAACATCATATTCCCATCAGCAGCTTACTCCTGTAACAAACTGAAAAGCAGGTGTGAACATTAGAGGAGGACTAGAGATATACAATTAAAACCTGACTTTTTTTGTGCAATTACAGCTCTTAGGACAGAGAAGACAGCAGCATCACATATAAACAGATGTATTTAGAATCTGTATATAAATTGAATACACCAGTAACTGGGAGGAAAGACCATGGAAGAGAAAGGCAGGACAGGAAGAATCCTTAAGGAGGTTAAAGTGCTGCCACACACAAATATCCTGTTAAACACTGATCAAGTGTTTGTGAGCCATGTAGGAGAATGCTAATTGTTTACAGGTATCAGAACTGAAGGACTTGCATGATTACCAGGAAACAGTGCTGAGAAAGTCCACTGTACAATTAAGTAATGAATTGCTGAACAAGGCTCTTTCATTTAAGTCGATCCTGCTAGTTCCTAATGCAATTATTTACCACCAAGGGTTTCCTTTCCCAAGACTGGAATCAAGGAATCAAAAAAAAAAAGAAAAAAACCTACCAAAAACCCAAACCCACCACTCTTGAAAGAATATTTTCTTTCTCCTATGGAAAGATGGGTACAAAAGGAGACAGGTCTTGTTTGTTGTAACACTAATCAGTATTTGTAGAAGATTAGGGGGGAAAAAAAGCAAAAAAAAAGCCTTGTGGTCTATTTGAGAATGGCTTCAACACCTGCCATTCAGGTCATTCACTATTAGCACCTCTGTCTCACAGCCCCATCAGAAAGTCTATGAACACTTCATGTTAACAGGACAACATTTACAAGGATTTAGCTGAAAACTCAAACCACATGCCTAAAATTTTGAGAAACCACCATCTTATTTTTAAAGAATATTTTGGTTAAGTTGGCCAGATGCCCAAGTTCTGCAGTGCCAGCAATTCCTCCCCCTTTCTTTTCTGCAGAAAATTTTCTCAATACTGAATATTTCATCCATTCTTCTGCTATTAGACTAGCTTAATCGAGGTGGAAGGGCTCACCTCACACACAGCTCAGGGTGCTTGACAGCTTTGATCCACAATCTGGCTGCAGGCTGCACAGGCTGTCAGCCTTTCTTGTTTGCCAGGTGAGTCACATCCCTCCCATATTTGAAGGTCACCCTGCATCCATGGAAAGATACTGTTGTTGGAAGGCCCAGTCCATCTTGCATCTCAGTGACCTCCTGAGGTCATCTGAAGTCTGAGTGACCTTCTAAGGTTATTACTGGGATGTGGTGACAGTCACAGCCTGCATCCCAAGCATGATTACTCTGCAGACTTGAATTTAGCACCTGCCCATCCTTCCTTCAGAAGGAGAACCAACGGTTACTGAGCCTGGATGGCCTCTTCACAATTAATAAGAAAATACCCTTCAGTCTCAGGCAGGCCTATCTCACTCCTGTACCTTTGGGAAAGGCTCACTTCAGCACAAAAGCTCCCCAGGAATGAGGCTGATAAGGAAGCGCTCCTTTGGCTATTCAGCAGAGCCCATTTCTTCCCACTCTTCTGCCTCTGGGCCTGGTTAAACTAGTTTGGGCAGCTTACCAGGGGCCTAGAGAACCACATCAAAGTGCTTGGATTTCTTCTGTTGTCTGGTGTTTGTGGAGTGGCTGTGAGAAGGCTCCTGCCTCCACTTACGTGCTCAGACCACTTGCACACTTACGGAGCTGCACCTCACATCCTCACCCTGCCACAGGATCTTCTGGGGACAGCAAACCTGGTGAGGAAGAGCTCACTCTCCACAGCCTGATGGGCTCCTGCTGTACCCTCCAGCCAGCTGGGGTAACCAGAGGAGCTGTGTCCCTGTTCTCCAGTTCTACCTAGAAAGTCATGTCCATCTCCTCCCAACAGAAAACATGAAGCAAGATGTCAGGCCATGAACATCTATGCATATCTTTTAGCATATGGGCTGGGACCTTCAGGCTTGCTCCCTTCTCCTTTGGGTTTCGGTATAATTTTGAACACTGGCAAATTAACAGAGACAAAGCAAGCAGAGGGACAGAAAAAATAGCCAGTTCTCTGGGTTTTCCGCATGGACAGGTTGCTCTCTGTCCTTCAAAACCATTTACCAATCACTCATATAAAGCAATTTGAGAGAAATTTAAAAGCTTTGCTTTTGATGTCACTGTGAACCAGCCCTTGAAATAGTTTCAGCCTTGAAAACACAGCTAGGCAGAAGCGCTCCCTGTGCCACAAGCACAGACAGAAAAAAGCACCAGCGATCTCCATTACTCGCACACGGCAACGCTGCTTAGCATCATCTCCCGGGATCAGCCAGGCACGGCGCACGGGGTTCACCCGGGATCAGCTGGGCCGGGATAGGCCGGGCCGGTACACGGGATTCACCCTCGATCAGCCAGGCCGGGATGGGCCGGGCCGGTACACGGGATTCACCCGCGATCAGCCAGGCCCGGATGGGCCGGGCCGGTACACGGGATTCACCCGGGATCAGCTGGGCCGGTACACGGGATTCACCCGGGATCAGCTGGGCCGGGATCGGCCGGGCCGGTACACGGGATTCACCCGCGATCAGCCGGGCCGGGATGGGCCGGGCCGGCGCACGGGCGCCATCTGGCGGGCGCGGACGGGGCCCAGCCGTGCGGCGGTGCCGCCCCGCGCTGAGGGAACGGGCTGAGGGAAGGGATCACACCCAGAGGGACCCGCACAGGATTGAGGGGGGGATCTCTGTAAACCTCATGAAGTTCCACAAGGCCAAATGCAAGGTCCTGGGTCAGGGCAACCCCAAGCACATGTACAGGCTGGGCAGAGAACAGACTGAGCAGGCCTGAAGAGAAGGTCTTGCGTGTGTTGAGAAGCTCAACATGACCTGGCAATGAGCACCCGCAGCCCAGAAAGCCAAACGTGTCCTGGGCTGCATGAAAGCACCATGGGTAGCAGGCTGAGGGAGGGGATTCTGCCCCTCTACATCACTCTGGCGAGACCCACCTGGAATGCTGCATCCAGCTCTGGGGTCCCCAGCATTGGAAGGATATGGACATACTGGAGAGAGGCCAGAGGAAGGGCAGTAAGATGAGAAGACTGGAGCACATCTTCTATAAAGACAGGCTGAGAGAGCTGGGCTTGTTCAGCCTGGAAAAGAGAAGCCTTGAGGGAAACTTTTCCAGTGCCTACAAGTAAGCTGGAAAGGACTTTCTACAAGGGCATGCAGTGATAGGACAAGGGGTATTGGATTTGTAATGAATGAGGGTAGCTTTGGGTCATGTATTAGGAAGAAATCCATTATTGTGAAGTTAGTGAGACACCAGAACAAGCTGTCCAGAAAAGCTGTGGATGCCTCATCCCCTGAAGTGTTCCAGGCCTGGTTGGAGGGGCCTTTGAGCAAGCGGTCTAGTGGGAGATGTCTCTGCCCCATGGCAGGGGGTTGGAACTTGATGATTTTTAAGGTCCCTCCCAACCCAAACCATTCTATGACAATTCAGCAACTTTTTGTTCAGCTCTGCGTTAGGCCACCATCACAAGTGACACTAACTCCATGGCTGCTACTCCACTGCACCTACCCCAGGCAAGGAGATAACAAACAGCACATGGCCTTTTTTCCACCAGAACTGCGGGGCCCACACTGGACACTCATAGCAACCAGAGCCTTAAAACCAACAGCTGAGCCTTCCAAACCCCACCAGTTAACTTCTGCCGTCTTTGAGTTTGTACTTGGTGTTTGCCTGACCAGCCTTGGCTGCTACCCTCCCAGCTGCAACATCCTACTTTTCCCTGGAGTTACCAGCTGCAAGAGAGGCAAGGCATGCACTGTCACACCAGTCTGGTTTTCTTTGCAGAGCCAGAAGTGAATTTAGAACCTAAGCCCCATATTTTAGCATTTAAGTGAAAATGCCCAGGACTGTACATTAATTCCGTATATGTTTCATCTTTACATTTTCACTGTGACTTTTCTTGAGCATTTTTCCTGCAGAAAGCTGTCACAGCACTGACTTGATAACCATGTACACCTCAGGTTGGTAAGCTCTGCCCTCCATGCTGGTAAAGCACCTTTCAGAGTTCACCCAGCAGCCACACAAACATTTCAGCTTTGGAGATGTGGATCTTATATAGGTGTGTCTGATGTACATCCAGGGTGGTACAAGTGCAGCATGTGCACACATGATCAGGTGTTTTCCAAAATGTTTCTTAAAGACAAAATTCATAGCTGTACCAAGCTGTGTGCATACTGGGGTCAAATTTAGACATAAGTGTTGCAGCGTGTCCTCCTGATATCTACTTTGTTTCTTAAGGTATCACACAACAGGCTAATTTGAAAGTGAGAGCTGGAACTGTTCCACGGGAAAGAAAACTGAGGCTACCAGAATGCTGCTAAGACACCAATGTTACAAAACTGTCTTTAAATAGTACTTTTGGAAGGATGTCAAGAAATATATATTTTCTATGCAGCCTTCCACAGCATACCAATTTTCAGTCATTTTTACTTCCTTAAACAGGACACAGATAAAAAGTTAGAGCCTGCTAGCATTATTTAAAATATTGCTTTACTTCCCCACCACACACACTTTTGTCCTTAACACATGAATATTCTTAAAGAGCTTTAAACACTTTCTTATCATGTATACAATGACATGGACCTGTAACTGAACAGAAGGATTAATCTACCCAGACTTCTGATGCCATACATTTTTGCTTTCTGCCACAAAGACATGGGTGCCAAGCATCCACCTGAGGCCTCTTGTCAGAAAGCTTCTCTGTGAAAAAAGATAGCTTTTAAAGATGGCTGGAATAGGTAGCAAACTATACACTTGTCATAGCTTTTGGCATACTTACATACAAATCAAGACTGCAAGCAAATGGCTCTGGAATTATTCACAAGAAGGGCTGATTTCTAAGATTTACCCTAGGCTTATTGCTGCTTCCAGAACAGATTTCTGTCTTGCAGATGCATCACACGATCAGCTCTGTATTTTTGTGGCGACAATTCTTCAAAAGTACCTATAAACAGATTCAAGCTCTGGATCCCCAAAGCCATCTCCATTTCCTGAGATCACATCTTACATCACCAGTTTCACAACAGGCAGAAAGTCTTAAGTTTTTCAGAGCCTTTAAGTCATCAACTTGATTACATGCTATTACCTTTGATTTGTTGAACTAATGACAGAGCCAGAAGCTTGCTCTTCTACTCCCATATATTTTCCAATAGAAGCCACTTCATCCATAAACCTAATAAGGTGCTTTGTAAGATTTCAGTCTTTCTGCAAGCTTGCTGTATATACCAGTCTGTGTTAAAGACTAATTTTCCTACAGCCTCATAATCTCATCACATCACCTTTTGTTTCCCTTGTACCCAGAAATTACATTTGTACACCAAACCTTATGCTTTGAAAGTACTCCCAAAAGTAGTTTCTGTTCCAGACATGAACAGAATGCATGAACAGACATGCATTGCAGCCTCCACAATTGTAACTTTCAGAAGAGCTTTAAAATGCCCCCAAAATGGCAAGACAGAATGAGTCTTAAAACCATAAGAATTAACATGAGTAAAGCCTGCCATCAGGAAGAGCACCTGCACTTCTCTGCACTTGGGAGACTGTCAGTTCCCTGCTTCACAAGGATGGCTCTATCTAACAAAGCTGAGAAGTATCCAGCTTCCAGACAGGAAAAGCATATTGATTGACAAGCACACGCATCCCTATCAAACACCCTTCTCTGCCCCCACCACTCACATCAGATGTAGACAAGCACCACTGCTCGTGACCACAGCAGCAGTTAACAGCATTTCTTGGCCTCCACCATGCCACCTCCCTGTCTGACAGCCACCCTCCAAAAAAGCCATAGTTAAAGCTACCATGAACTCACTATGATAAACCATTTTCTCTGTGGTAAGTCATGCAAAAACCTATCAGAGACAAGGAATAATTCACTACTGGAATTAATAACTGTAGTCAAGGGGTCAGAAGCCCGTTCCACATCACTTCTGTGTCTGCAAAGCCACACTGAATGTGTGAGTCTGCATCACTCCAACCAGTGCAGCACAGCAAACTTCTGTGACATCTGCTGTCCCTGATACATAAGGACCACCATGTAACTAGCTAGGCAACCTCTTGACTTTTTGGGGGGCTGCTGGACTAAAATGGAAGGGGAAAGCTCAATGACTAAACAGGTAAACACCACAGGGCTTTTACCCTCATCATAACAAAATTGGAGATAAAATTTAAGGGATATACTAAGTCTACTCCAGATTTAAAGAGACTCTCTTGTGGACACCCATGAATTGCTATTCAAGCAGAAAACAAAAATTCAAATACGCCAATAAATTTACTCCAAGTCTGAATACATTACAAGAGCCAACTATTTCATGGGCATTTTTTAAACTATAGAAAGAGGCAGTCAAAGCAATGTTTCAGTTAGGTAGAAAAGGTTGCATTAATTTCAAAAACTAAATAAAGTTGGAGTCTGTTGCACTGGTTAATGAATGAGGTGACTGTTCTCAAAGATATCCACACATGTACAGATCACAGCTACCATGAACAGTTTTTACAGCACTGCTGTATAATCTCATTCAGTTATTTGACTACTGATGGTAATTGAAGACCATAATCCATTGCCAAAAAATAAACAAATGTGAACAACCACCAAAACTTGGGCGATAGAAAAAATTGTGTGTGGATGTTCCAGGCTTCTTGCAAAGTACTTTAGTGTTCAGAGAAAATTTAAAGTTATAATAAGTTCTTGAGCATGTATAAAATATAAGAATGGAGCTGAACACTTCATAAGCACAGAAAAAACAACAGTAATGGAGAAAGTATTGTTTATATAGAATTAGTATTTTGAACCTGGATAATGAGGAACAAGATTCACAGATTAGAACTACTGAAGCAAGAGAAAACCACAAAGTTTAAGTTGTAAAGATAGAGCCAATCCAGCCTTCTTTCCTTTGGGGCCTGCACAGGAATACAGCTATACCCCAGGCTTTTTGCAGGATCTGACTCTAGTAAGGTAAGTACTTTACCATACAGATTACTTATTATGTACCAAAATTGACGTAGTAGTACCAAGGTATTAAATTAAAGACATGTGCATCCTGATTAGGGGTACTAGCTATGATGCATTATATATGAAAATGAAACATTACGTACAAAAAGTAACAAGCATAGTAACTGATATCTACAAACTAAAGTCACAGTGGCACATTGAACAATTTTAGGTTAACCAGACTCACTTAAAAATAGAAACCAGAGGCTGGGCTCTTCTCTCACCCCATTTTACATGTCTTTACGTCCATTGATTTCAAGTGGAGTTCTTCACAATTTATGCCATTGTGAGAGGAGAATCAAGCCTTGTGTGCTTGAAAGGAAACAGCAGACATGTTTCCCACCAGAGTGCAGGGGGAGATTTTAAAAAAAACATAAGTATATGAACTGTGAAACCAATAGAGTACACAAGCAAAGGCAGGCAAAGAGGCTCTAGCTGGGGGTGGGGAAGAAGAGAACTTGCAGGTTACCCAGGGGTTTTGTTGTTTGCTTGTTTGTTTTTTAAGACTTGGGACTGATATTAGTAAGTCAGAAGCCCAGTCAGTAAATAGGCTTCTAAAAAACAAAAAAAAATATTTAGCGAGAACTATTGCATTTTTTTTCAGATAGACACGATTGATTTGCATTTCCCCACAGTTATTCTATAAAATGAGGAGCACACCATTTCGTCTGTAGAAGACACAGACTTTCCATTCCTAGAAGATGGAGATCTGATCTATTTGCATTGCCAGAAACAGTGCCCAATGATCATTTATACCCAAGCCCAAGCAGATGATCTTCCAAAATTCGTCAGGATCTTCTGCACAACTAATATTACAGTGGTTAGAAAGAGTAACACTTCAGATTGCAATTCAAGTCAGACAAAGCCCTATATTTGATGTAGGTGACAAAATCACTTCATGGTTTGGAGGTATACTGTTCTGTACTGATTGGGCTGATTTGGGGAAGCTCACTTAAAACCAAGAAACAAGAAAACCCCCAAATATTTTCAAACTATCTATCTCCACTTGAGGTATGCCTGCACAATGATGTGACAGTACAAGGGAAACAGCTTGAGTATTTTACAGAGGGAATACAGACTTAATTCATTATTTTATATACCACAGAAATGCAAGATTGAAGTAAATCCTATTTATTCAGAGTCCAACACTGACAGAATATTACTGTAACTGTTTGGAAATGCTTTTCCCCCACTTTCACTCATGTGCACAACCCGTGTTACAGCTCACAGCACATTTTAAGTCACCCCCCAGCATTCCAGCAGGAAACGTGCCAACAGTTTCTTTTAAAAACAAGTCTAGATTATCTACTCAAAATTGCATTAGATATCAGTTGATTTAGTACATAACAAAGCAGGATGAAGGTAAATGCAGAGAATTGCACAAAGGATGACTTCTACCTGAAGAAAAAAATGTTGCATAATTGAAGGTGTACCTGCTGCTCTTCATGAGACATGTTCTTTCAAAGCATAAACCTCCTTCCAGAGGCCCTTAGAAGGTGGAAAGAGACCCAAGAACAAATACATGTCCTTGAATACCCAACTTTGTTTTGCACCTACCATTTAGATGTTGAACACTGACTTATGCATCAAAGTTTGAAAAAAAACCAAAAACAAGCCTTAAGTGAACACAAACCTGCTATCACCCCAGTCCTAGAATAAATCCATTAAGTATACCTTTGTGAAAGAGCCATCATATTGTCTTGACAACATTAGCTCCAGGCTAATAAGACATCCACTAATAGGTATGAAATGTTTATGAACAGCCACAGCACAATATGAGACAGACAGGGAGACATTAAAAAAGCAATCTTCCAAAATTACAGCCTAAAAGGTGGCAGACTGAGAACTAGACAACAGAGCTCTGAGTGTTGGGGGACGTTTTGCAAAGAAATCTGAAAAGTAATAAATCTGCAGTAATGAAACAGGCGCCTGTTTGTCACTGTGGTCACTTCAGTTCAATCAAATAAATGGATTGTTCAATTTCAGTATTTTAACAGCTACTCTAAAAACATGCAGGCTGTTCTTGCAGGAAATCAACAGTTTTGTGCAACTGGGAAATCATATATTGAGAACAAAATGGGGTATTAGCCTAGACCACTGAACTTCAGCTTCACACCATCTGAAACCCCCAGAGAGTACTGTCCAAGCAGATGGGCTGTGAGAAAGGTTGGGTGCAAAGCTTGACAGTTACTGGATTCACAAACACTAAAGAAACCATGGAGCTCAGTAATCTACTCTGCAGCATCCTTTGCTGAGAGTGCTTCTTCATCTTGACGGCAGCTCCTGGTTGAGCACAACAGCAGCACATAGGCCTGCCTCTTACCCTGCAGACACTCTCTCCAGATTTACTCTGGTACACTGCTTCCTTCCCCAGGGCCTCCCAAGGAGAGGCCAAGACCCTGTAAAAAGGGACTCTGGGATCTCTCTGTGGAGAGCTGCTGTAACACAGCTGCTTGGTTTTGTTTTTTTTTTTAGGGAGTCACGTTTCTCCTGAATAGTACTGGCACCTCCCAGCAGATACCTGCTGAAATCCAAACCTACACTGAGCTGCTAAGAGAACAGAACAAAGCTGCATCCTGTGTAAACAACACCCTCATGAGGCTGGAAGTTTTTTGGTACCTCGTAACAGATGAGAGCCTGGTCTGCTTTCTACATGTTTGGCAGTACTCTAAGACGTTCGCTGGCTATTGGCCTGCCAAGCTGTTTAGGCTTGTAAGTTTTTCTGCACTTGCTTTATACTATTAATTTTATTAAATATAAACATATCCTTTGTATATATTTTTCTCATATTCCATATGCACAGAATGAGCTCATTTCAGTCTGAAGATGAATGAAAACTCAATATTTACCACACAGATCCACTATGCTTTGCAAACAAGACTGGAAAAATGCCCTCTCACAATGAAGTTATCCATACCATCTTTCTGATGAGCAAAGCATGAGGAAACAGTTCAAAGCTTTTGGAAAGCCATATGTATACTTCTACAAAAGACATCTGCAATTCACCAGTGAGGTTCTAGACCTAGCATAATTTATTTAGCAGTTTGGATATAGAGATGCAAATATGTAAGGTTCAGACATTTCTTTAGCGCCTCCATAAAATTCATTTAAAAGTATATAAATATTCATACTTTAAATAGTCATCTCAGCATGCGAAGCTTTAATTTTTATATGAAAATACCAATTCCTGCAAAGAGTCTGAAATAAAGTAAAAATATATTAATCCTAAAGTATGCACACAAACACATGCAATTTCTTTACATAAACACTTCTGAACTTCTGGGTGATTAACGCTTGATTACAAAAAGAGATCCTTAAAAATTATATTCACTAATCATGCACTAATTTTTAACATACTTGAAAACAAGTCAGGTTTTACTGCTGTTAGACAAGTTAATCCACACCTGAAAGCACAAGGTGGCTTTCAATTTCTGCCGTGGTTATTGTGTGTCTCTGTTGCTACCGAAATGGGCCATAGGTGAGGGCAGTGTCCGCCAAGCCCAAGTGCTCAACGGGTTGAGCAAGAGTGCCTGGGTGTCCCAGCAGAGCCTCCTGCTGAGCCAGCACCACCACTGTCACAGGAGTGTACTTGGCTAGTGACAACATCAGGGACAGCAGAACGGGTAAAGCTGAACAATCACAGCGCCCGTGGCAGAGGTGGCTTACATGGCTCCAGCAGGGATCACAGGGATACAGGAGGGATGTGTGCTTTCAGGAATTTTAAGGCACTTGTCAAGATATGTTTAAAGATTCAGAGACGAGTCATTTATATCAGTCTTTTTAAGACTGGTGAGAGAAGATGCAGCTTTCCTACCGAACAAGAGGGTGCAGTCCTACCACCCAGCACGATCCAAGGCCTACATTATTATATTCGTAACTGCATGCATATTCTTATTTTCTTTTTTAAACATTCAAACACATTCAGAAATGAAGATGTTTGGACAATGAAGACTCTCAAAGAAAATTTAAGGGACTAACATCACCCTGCTTAAAAAAAAAAATCTGTAAGTTTTATTATAAACATCATGATACTGACATGCAGATTTTTAATCATGCCAGTTGCAATTATACAAATCAGTGTTCCAATCCACAGAGAAGTCAGTTTTCATATACACCACATTAACACAGACATTAGACAGGATTTGGCATGCTGCCGACAGAGAAGCTAGTTCTGGAATCATGCAATATTAAGTCTGGAGTTACTTGATGCAAGATTAGAAGGCAACAAGCTCAAAAAGGTGGTTACAAAAACATCACAGGAAACAAAATTATTTTGTTTATTATTATTAAAGGCAAGCAATTATATTTCAGTATTTGGACTGCAGCTGAAAATGCTTTTTTGGCATGCAACCACTCCACAAAGCTAATATTGAGTTTAACTGGAAGCATATTTAAAAAAAAAATTCTTACTCAAGTCAAAGATGGTAATTGTGAACTGCAGAATCCGTCCTTAGATAAAAGCGGGGCAACTGAATGAAACTTATTATATCTGTTACAGATACAGCCTACAAGCACACTCCATCATACTCTTGCATCTTAAGGAGGGGACAGAGGTGAAGAGGGAGAAAATGAAGGAGAGAAGTACACAAGACAGAACAGCAAGAGCTATCAGGTGCTATAAATCAATGTTTCACGTACAGACTTTAGACAGGAGTACACAGCTTCGGTACAGAACAACTGAAAAAACTGAAAAAAGTTCCAGCATTTGTTGATATGTAATCCACTGGAAATGAAAGGTCTACCTGAGAGACTGTCTACCCCAGGTTTACTAGCTAGCAAAACATTGAGCTTGATAGTTTCATAATGATCTTGAAAAGCAACTCACCAACCTTATGGCTATATTTAAGAACTTTTAAGAAGACTTCCAGGCAGGGTTCCAAGAAAAGGTAAACTAGCAAGAAGCTGTCATTTACAGACCCTTTAAAAAATACTAAAAATGTTTGTGTTGGCTCTTACCTCTTCTATATGAGCACTTCACTCATTTTGTACATTTAAAAAAAAAAACTCCTCGCACAAAAACATGCTTGAGGAATATTATCAGTTTGTGCTGAGAAGTGAAATGCTTGCTCTTTTAGTTCTGCTAAAAATATATAATGCATTTTGTGAATATTATAAATAAGTAAAATACAAAGAGGAAGAGTTGTAGCAGACCACCTGTGAAATTTTCTTCAGTAGCTGGAAATATCCTTGGTCAATGAACCAGCGGCCAAAGAACTGTTTCTGAAAAAAAGCGTGTAATTTTGGCAAACTGATCTGATAGTCTATCTGGGAATTTCTGCCAGAAATGCCACAACTTCAGTGTGCTATTACTTGAAAAACATGTTTCTTCCCATCATTCTTCAGCCATAAGGTGGGAGGAGGAAAAGATGAGCAATAGCTGTGCTGTGTCCTTCCAAGCTGGTTCTTCCCATTATACAACTCCTAATCCAAACAACTTAAGCACAGAAGTAAAAGCTACTCATTTCTGTAAACATTTCCAGGAGCAGGACCTAAGCTTGCATGGCTTACACCAAGGATACACTAATGGCTAGAGCT
Source organism: Molothrus aeneus (assembly GCF_037042795.1). Lineage (NCBI taxonomy): Eukaryota > Metazoa > Chordata > Aves > Passeriformes > Icteridae > Molothrus > Molothrus aeneus. The sequence continues at coordinate 41,399,238 of NC_089650.1, read as the reverse complement.
AACCTCAAGTTTACTTCTGTTTAAACAGCATAAGCAAAAACCAGTGCTGGCCAAACTGAAGCTTAAGCCTTAATACAAGGAGGTAAACTGAATATTGATATAAGCCACTTGGTGACTAGGGAACCATCTCAATCCAGCATTCTTAGTGCAATATTGTATCATGCAACAGTTTTCTCAGAAATATAAGTGACCTTTCTCAACATTTAAAAAATAAAAAGTAATGTTTCAGAGCATGCTTTTATATCCCAGCAGCAGGGATCTCTTTACTTTAGGGTAACTAGTCATGGAAAACAGAAACACAACCCAGAATGTTTGTTTGTTTTAAATGAAATTCATCACTGCACATCCAATTAACTCTGGAATGCCTAAGACATGGCACCCAAGCAAACAGAGGCTTTCAATTTAAGAGCAACTTTCAGTCTGCCCTGTTAGAAGCTGTGTATAGCAGTAATTGACAATGTACTTATTACGCAAGATTCACACGACAAAGGGGAAGGACTTTTAGGCTATGATACAAAGGCTTCCAGCATTAGAAAGGGTCGAACCAATTTGCAAAAGCATAATGTGAAGCAAAGCAAATGACTCTGTAAAATGTAGACACTCATTAGCATAGAAAAGTTTCACAGGAAAACAATGACAAAGTAAAAGGCATTCTATTTTCATATGCTAATTAATTAAATATGATTTAATGCATTTAATCTCTTATTATAACCATAGGGGGAGACAGACCAAACTCTTGAAGTTCCAAAAAGCCAGGTCATTAGTGTGCCAAGTCATTCTTCAGATCTTCTCCTTATACACAAATTTACATTCCCAACTCATAACATATGTAAGTAAAACTTGACTCCCCCTCCCACCCCCTCCATTTCTCCTTCTGTGGAAGGCACTTGCTTTCTCTTGCTCTTGTATTTTAAAGTCTTATTAAATGCTAGAAGTAACTCATTTGCTAAGGGAAAAAAAAAAACAACCCGAAAAGCACAGAAGCCATTTTGCCAAAGGCCTGAGTTAAACACCCCAGACCCTCTAAGACAGAATAAGCTAGCTAGAAATGAGATTAATAACATTCTTGCGCATATGCACAAAAATCCACACATAGTTTATAATCTTTAAGTTCAGATGACATTTCTAGCCATTTCTTGCCTTTCCAAACAAGAAAGGGATTCTTATGTTTACATAAGTTTCTCCTTGCTTAATAAATCCTAAATTGAAACAGATTTTTTAAAAACAATTACCTTTTTCAGAGTTATCATACTACAGGATATTAGGAAAAACCAGACTCTCCTGTTGCTTTTACCCACATCTGACTCCAATCTTAATAGTTTAGCTATTAACCCTGTAAGGTCCTCACACACACACACCTTGCCCAGTTGATGTTAAAATTTTTATATGACTGATCTGGGCTTACTCATTACAAAACCTTTTGTTGTACAGAAAGAGAGCAGCTCCACGGACCTTGATTTACAGGACACAATTAACTGTGCTGTTGGCAGAACTGCACCAGCCCGGCTCATCCGGGGCTCTGCAGGCAGAAATGAAAGGATCTGTCACTGCATCAGAGTAACGGCTCTCCATCTCCTTTCCACTCCCTGTCCAAGCTCGTTCTGATCTACTCACGTCTTGGGATGAAAACCTAGCCACTGTGATATACCTGTCTTGCAAAGAAATAGTACAAATTGCTTTAATTCCTCCTAGAAGCAAGAACTACAGCTAAAGGGAAAAAAACCCCATCCTACTTGAAAAATCGCAGTACTTTAGAGTTTGCCGTGCAAAACACGTAGTTTAAAGATCTCAGTTACCAGCTAAACAATGATCGCAAGGAGTTTCGCAACAATAACGCTAGTAATTTATTTATGCCTTTTTTTGGGTTTTCTTTAGCGTGTTAGGAATACGCATTGTTAACCATTAAATTTCGCTGTATAAACATTTCTCAGCGAGCCCGTAAAATACCCCCCGCTGCGTTTCCTCGCTCTCCAGCTGACAGCATTTAGAAACACCGGTACTGGTGGGTGCTTTATTTGGCCTTCCCGGGCCACCCCCGCTGGGGAACAGTGAGAGATTCCTGTCAAAGGCCAGACCCAGCCGCCGCGGGCTCGGACCACAGCGAAGGCGTCTGGACTGAACCCAGCCCAGCCGATTGATACATGGTGGCTGCTGGAGTTCGAAATCCCGCGGTGGGCGCAAATATTCTGGGAGAAGGGACCCATGGACGATCCATCGCCCTTCCAGAGCTCTTTTCGTTAAGAAAGGAAAGCACAAACACATACTTCAGCGAGGTCCGTGGCTGCAGGGGTGGGTGTGGGGAGCACCCCCCAGTTAAAGCGGACACCGCGGAAGACGCCGCCGGGATGGCAGACCGAGGTTCCCAGCTCACCAGGGTCCCCGCTCGGGGCAGGAGAGCGCCCAGAGGCGGACACTTCGCTCGGGATACGGGAGAGGGCGGAGGCTGCCTGGAAGGGGCCAGTTGCCACGCACTGATAGGCAACAGCTGAGCTCCCACATCTGGACCCTCACCCAGACCGGCGACCGCGGCGCGCCGTTCGCTCCGCCGGGCGCACCGAGCCGGCACGGCGGCGGCGCCGCGACACCTTCCCCCGGCAGCGGGACACCCTGCGCTCCCCATCGCTTCCCCCGCTCTCCCGAGCCCGCAGCCCCGTCCGACAACTCGGCGCAGGACGGCGCGGCGCCAGCGGCGCTGACGAGCGCCGGCTCCGGGCTCCTCACCGGCGCGCCCTGGCGATGCGAGCCCCGGGCAGGGCGCAGGACCCCCGCCGCACCGCGGGAAGAGCTCCGCCGCCAGCGGCACGGTGCCAGCTGCGGACGGCGCTCCGCCAAACCCGCCGGGCGCTCCGCCGCAGGCTGTCCGTCAGTTGTCAGCCCGGGGAGCCTCCACTTACCCTCCCCGCAGCGCAGCCGGACCACGGCGACGTATTCCCAGGAGGCGGTGTGGCCCGTCACACAGACGACGGGGGAGGCGGATACCTGGCTCTGTCCCACGGAGTCAGCGCCGGCGGGAGACGCGCATCTCCGGCAGTGCCGCTGACGGACCGCCCAGAGCCTCTTCGGCCGCCCCGCCGCGACTGCCCGAGCCCCGGCGCTCCCCGCCCTAATGGGGCTCGGCCGCTCCGCGCCCGGGACGGCGCCGGCAGCGCTCCGCCGCGCCCATTGGCTGCCGCCCGCCGCGCCCGCCAATCGCCGGGCGGCCGGGGCGGCGGGCGGTGCGCGGGGCCCGGCGGGGCGGGGCTCGGGGCGGGGCCGGCGGCGGGAGCGGCTCGGGGGGTGCGGAGGAGCGTGAGGGGAGCGCGGCGTGACCCGGTCGGGAAGGACCGGGAGCAGCAGGGCACCGGCACGTTCTGCGCTCCCTTTCCCTCGGTCCGACGGAGCCCTGAAGCCACCGGCTTTCATCCAGGGAGCGGGACCGAGAAAGTTAATTAGAAACTCCTCCCGCTGATCTGTGCAGAGCGGTGCGCAGATGGAGCCCGATCCGGATGGGTTCGCGGTGTTGGCGGGGGGCTGCGCACAGCCGTGGCGGGCACCGGGCACTGCTGCAGAGAAGGCGGTGCGGTGCGGGCCCCTGGCCGGCCCGGCGGTGCGGAGCCCGCAGCCGCCCGAGGGGCTGGCGGGGGTGGGTGGGCGCGCCCCAAAGCAGCGCAGCCCCGGTCTCAGCACCAAAGAGACGGCAAAGCGAAGGAGGCCGGCATTAAAGGGACACTGAAGTAGCCAGGCACACGTATAAATTCCATCCCTTGACGTTGCGGGCACTTCTGGTATCTGTTAAACTGCTGGAGTCTGCAGCCCTTGATCGTGTTGCTCGCAACTAACAACAGCCTTTAAACAACGTGGATTGCGCTCCTGGTTCTCTCGTGGTCTCAGTGTTTAAACCCTCTATGGAAACATCAAAGGATGAGTCACATGGCATTTAACTCGATGTTATATTTCTTCCATAGGTGCAAATTGGAAGGTGAGAATAATTTTTCCAGAGTGACTTCTAGGCAGTCACAAACTCTCCCCGCTTGGTGAAAAAGGTGTGTTTGGAGCCTCAAATGTTGTGTGGTATAAAGCTGTGTCTCTGGCAGTGTCTCTCTTGATTCTCAAAACAAGGAATTAGATGAGGAAATGAAAATGAGAGTTTTCCCTTGGTGTTTTGAAGCACATTTGGTTTTCCTCTGTTAGCAGAATAAGTTTGCCTATAATCTGGTCAAAATCATCTTTCTCCATCTGTAAAAATAAAAACAGCTCACAGGAAACAACTTCAGACTACAACCATAGGCTGCAACTTTGCTACAGTTAAAAGTGTTAAAACTATTTATCACCTAACAACTTTCAACTGCAATTCAAGTCCTGGTGCTCTTTTAATTTTTCAATTTTCTAAATGTTAATTTTTCAATTCCTTTTAAATATTAACCAAGTCTGAAAATAAACATTTCCAAATTGCATCATTAAAGTTTTCAGAAAAAAAGAATAGATGCTTGTACAGACAGGGGAAACCTCAGGAGAGTCAGCCTCTCTCACTCTTTCCATCAGAAAGAATTTGTATTTCTCCTCCAATTTAAGAAAAAACACAGAGGATGAAGCAGGAGTGTGAAAAAAACTTAAATATATTGTAGAATATAGAATATAATAATAACACTCTATAATAATATTGTAAAATTGACTGTAAAGGGAATGGGGTGACAGAGATGGCAAAGGAGCCATCTGCTGCCTTAGAGCTGTTTGTCCCTTGTCTTGTGTTCTTCCCTGCCACCTATTCAAACATTTCTCTATCACTTATCACAAAGATCTAAATGCATTTAGGCTCTGCTGGCAGCACTGCATGATTTCTGTCATTTACTTCTTCCCACTTCATGTTCCAAAGACATAGGAAATTAGATTGCTTGGCTTTTAAATAACCTTGTCAAAGGTGTTTGAAGTCATATATTAGCAGATCTGAATCTGGAATGAAAGAATTTATGGCCAATGCACTCTTTTAAGTTGTATATCTGTTTATCTGATCCTCACTTACAAGTGCCTCTAATTAAGCTATAAACTCCTAGTTTCTACTTAACCATATGGGAAGCCTGGGAAGTTTGCTACAGTAATGTAATTTGCCCATTCTACAGCCATGTCTGCAATGCAAACCCAGCATGGCTGTTTAAAAAGTGTTATAACCTGCTCTGTTTTTCACAGCATGAACAGAAATAGAGCATGTCCAAGTTACCAACTGTAATCCTGAAACAGTACAGACACTTTTCTCTTTGGACCTACAGGACTTTGTTTGTGTCCAAGAGAAAGCACACCTACTGCAAACAGCAAGAAAGTTAAAAAATTACAACCTGCAAATGCAATTAGTGAGGAAGGGACAATGATATTTCCATCAACTTTTTTTCTCTTTTTTTGGGAACTATTTGGCTGTTTTGTGCTTTTGTTGCATTTTTTCCTCAGGTACTGTTCACAGGTTTTAATTGCATGCACTTTTCATTCACTTGAAGTGTGGATAATTTGAGGATGGGGTCTTGTCTGCCACTGAAGTAGGTTGCAAGAGGGTATAAGGAAAGCTTACACATAAAAAAGGCCCAGAATTTCAATATATATATATTTGTATATCTTAAACTTCTGTTAAATATTTCAAAAATATCTATGCAAGAAAAAAAAATAAACTGTTGATGAGCAAGTTTAAAAGGGGCTTGAGTCCCACCTTTGCTACAGTAACATAGTAAAAACCCTAAATTCCATGAGACTGTTGCCCATTTTATGAAAAATATTTTCTAAAATATGTTCTATATTTAGATTTTTTTCTCTAGAAAGTATTGCCGACAGTTATCATTAATTTCATGTGAGGAATGCAGTTTTTGGCCCACTTTGCAGGAGGTTAGAATTTAAAAATGTGAAGTATGAGATGTTTTTCTGTGATTTTGAAGTAGGAGGAAAGTCTCTGTACAGATTCATACAGGTACCCTGGAAGGAAATGCCTAGAGCAATCCATCAGACTTTCTTTTCCAATCCTACCTCTTCCAGTGAATACTTTAAATATTTCTTACTATCTTTAAAGTATCCCATGTTTACATATGGAAACCGTACATACAAAGCTGCAGCTGCAACTGCAGGTAAGCAAACAAGAGCAGCTCCTTGTGTACCCAACATGTAATCTGGCACTGATGTACCTTTGAGGCTGGCCTGCAAGTGGTGGCTGGACCAGGCAGCCCTCAGAGATGCCTTCCAACCCTGATCCTGTGATCCAGAGCTGCTGGATTCAGCCAACACAGGTCTGATTATGATGTCTGATTACTTAAGCCAATTCAGTATGGGGAATAGACAAAGGCCACACCTGAAGATGGAGAGTTTTGAGTGAAACATGGCAGTCTTTACAGAGTTTCAGCCACCCCACAGATGTCTGTGATGGGTTTACTGTGTATTAAACCAAAATTTTTGTTAAACTGGGGACAAGATTTGAATTTGTGTAAGGTCCAATTGTATTGTTTGTTTTGGTTTAGCTTTTTTTCTAAGGTATGAAGCATAGTCCAACTTCATTTGGGGATGTTGGGAGAGAAACAGTGCTTTAATTTCTGCTGCTTGCTTTCTATAACACTGTACATTGGATTTTTACTTTCTATTTCTCTTACTATCCCCTTCAGGAAGGGATGTCATAATGGATACAATGGCCATTCCTTTCCTACATGTGCCTCTAAGCAGCAGTAGGAATGCCTCAGTTTCCCTGTTTGCATGCAGAGAATAAAACTGTCTTACACCACACGGGTCATGTGAGGCTTAGTTAATCTTTATGCAGAGTTTTTCAGACATAAAGCTGTATGGAAGCACTTCAATTATTAATATTAACAAAAGCAGCTTGTTAAAACTCTGTGTTAGGTATTTTGGTGGTTTTGGGACACTTTCACTGGAATCAAGTAATGTGGACTGGCCAAAGCAATTAGGCATAAACTTTCAAATGCTGATTCTTATAAACCCAACTCTTTTATTTGGCTTGTACCCAGCAATATGTTCTTTATCAGTTGTATAGAACTGGGTTTTAAAAACCCTCAGTCTTAATAATGAGTTTTCAAATAACATTAAGAGGATTGTTTTCCCCTTAACCTTGGCAGCTGTACCACTTTTGTCTTCTGTATGTGCATCAGCCTAATAATCTACACCAAACCTTCCCTGAGTGCTGTATGGTTTTGCAAGGTAGTTGGAAATGTGGTCACTGGTGAGTCACAGCAGGAATAGACTGAAGAGTACTATGAGTCCCATCACAGTGTCCAGGTTTGATTTCTTTTCCATTGGAAACCTGGGTGAAGCAAGCAAGGAGGGAGGGATTTGCATCCTGCCACATGGTCAGGATAAATTGGAGTGCATGCTTGCATTTTGGAGAGGGAATGACTTCTCAGGCTTTCCAGCTCAAGTATTGTTCCAGTTTACTGTATCTCCTTTTTAAATTTATTTTTGCAATAGTCCTTCACTTTTGTATAAGATCCCTCCTGCTGATTTTTGTCTGTTTTGTTTGTCTTGGCCTTCTCCTATGGCTCCATAACTTTTTCAGCTGCACAGTCCTGCCTAATCTCTATTTAAAAGTCAGCTGAATCCTTGCACAGCCAGATAGAAAAACTTTTCTTATGGATTTCTTTCGCAGGCACCTTCCCTGGATATTTAACTCTTTATGTCCTTCCTGGGCTAAACTGTTGTTCCTTTCTGAAGGCTTCATGCCTTGCCTTTGATCACAGACTATTCCATTAGTTCCTCTAGCCTAGTTTTTTCCTGTGGACTAGGAAAAAATGGGCAATTTGACTGAGATGAAAAAAGCAACATTTAGTTTACAATACATATAAGTAATGCCAGTCCTGTTTCCAAGATCTGCTGCAGTGCCTTGCTCCCTTCTGCCAGAGCTGGAGTCAGTCCTGTGAGCTGCAGTGACACTTGGAGCAGCTCTTGGAAAACATCCCAGCATTTCTGTAACTATTCCAGCCATGGATCATTGTATTCTGCCTTCTGAGTGGTCTCAGATGAATCTGGTTGCATTCAAAAAACAATGGCAGAATTCCCTGCATTTCTCTACTTCCAAAAGAACACTCAGAAGTCGCGTGGTTCTTTGCATATCTATTTCCCAGACCCACCCATCTCCTAGCTGCATGAGGCTACAGTGGATTTTTCACAGCGTTTTACCCAAGAGCATGTGGCTGTTTCATTGCATGGAAGTGTTTCTGTCTGAACAGGAGACACCAACAACCTCCTGTTGTCCCCCCTTTGAGAGATAAAATATCTTGAGAGCCCACGTCTGATCCCCCATGCAGAAGGCATTTGATGATTAACCCTTTCTTAAGATTGATGCAGTTTTGTAAGTGCTACACAGAAAAAAACTGAAACTGTTTCACAGAAGGCAATAAATATAATTTTAGATAAATAATGATAATTAGTTTAAGTATCTTTTGTTCTTAGTAAATTCAATTTGCTTAAAAATGGCACTTTGGGAAGCCAGGGTGTTAGAAGTTAGGGATAATATGCCACACTATTTGTCCTTTTCCTTCTCTATAATGGCAAGAGTGTAAATCACAACCCTAACTTGATTAACTTTTGTTTCACTGTGTTCCGGTTTTAACATTATTTAAACATATTTTGTTATTTAACTATGCAGAGATCTTAATCTTTTACTTAAATGTAAATTGCAAATTGCAATCGCTAAACAAATTGATTGAATACCATTGATTTTTCATCAAATAATTGTGGCAAATCTTGTAATCAATTATTCATCATTCTTAGAGAAGAATAGATGACATGAAGAATAAGCTGTAATTAAGATAAAACACTACTGGATTCTGTACTGATAATTTCTTTTGAAATTACAATTCTTGCAATTAAATCAAATTGAAATTAAAATGTGAGTAACCTGATTGAGGCACTGAGTAATGATTGTACAAAAGTGTAATCTGAAAGAGCCTATTCATGTATGAGGACAGAGATGACATTTGATGCCTGAAATATTTTCTATTTTTCCCATGCATTACTTCTGTCTAATGCAAGCATCATGTTATTACAGATTTTAATTTCCTCCATTATTATGTGACCAATGCAACAGTTACAAAACATAAAGCACATTCTTTAAAACAAATGAAACATTTAATCCTGTGCTAAATTTATCTTTAGCCTAATTTGTGTTTTTCATTCTAAGTGCCAAAAATGAACATGGATTTGCATTGCTGTAAGGATTTGGTTTTACAAATTATATGGATTTTTAAATTTACTAATTGATTTGTTTTTTCCATGAAAAAAAGACCTAGAATGTATCATACCTAGAAAAAGATTCTCCAAGAAACAATAAAAACCTCAGCATTAGTCTTAACCATAACCACTGTTAATGAAATGACTTGTCAGTCAGCTGGACTCAGGTGAAGTCTGACCTTGACAGCAGTCCCAGCAGATGTCAAAACTTTCTTCAAGTATTCAGGCGTTTTTGACCATCATGCTAAAAGTGAAAGGAATGAATATACCCAGAGAAGTAAACTGGAAGATCACTAATGTACCAGATTATGTTTCTTTTGCAAATTAAAAGAGAAATACTTCAGAAGGATTGATAAAGTTGGGGGATATTTTAACACCAAGAGATGAACTGTTCCCTGGAAGTAATCATTATTCAGGCTATGTAACTGAATGCAGCTATTAGTTGCAAATAATAACCTCACATGACATTGTTTTGATGGTGGTAGGATGAATGCAGTAATACACAGAGCACAAATATTTAGGTAGATGATTTGAAATTCATGTACTGGGAATGCAGTTTCTGTTATGATTAGGACTGTGATTTAGATATGAGCTGTCTCACAGTTTTAAAGGTCTTTTTGCCTCAATGACATGCATTATAACAATCAGTTTGGAGCCATAAATGCAGAGTTCTCAAGTAACATACCTGCACGTGGACAAATGTATTTCATTGCCTAAATGGCCATTGGTTTGGAAAATGAAAAGGATAAACTGAATTCAATCAAATTTAAATAGCATTTCAGCTAGACCTGTGCAGTGAGGCAGAAATGGTAATGTCATCAGAACTATTTCTTTTCTCTCTCCTCTCTCCTCTCTTTTAGACAAAATGCATTTTATTGTTTTAAGTATCAACAAATCAATTCTTTTCAAAATTTGTTGAAAGTTACTTTGAAAAATAACTGCGTGAAAAAAAGACCTCAAACAAAATAAAAAAAATCCTCAGATTTATATTATTGAAACCATGTAACAAATCTGCTTTCTGTGTTTTAAATGCATATCTTGCTCTCCGAATTTGATGTTCTTTTTTCAAGTGATTTGTATTCTCATGTATCAGGCAAAATTACATTATTTTTATTTACTCACTGGCTGAAGACACTATGCTGCTAGTGTGTATATTGACAAATTTAGGATTCTGCTTCCTTTAGCAATTTGAAATGATTTTGTAATGCCTTTTTGGAAAACATTTGAGTTCTAAAACTTGGTAACATGGGAGTTCACAGAAACATATAAGCCATGAGTAAATTAAAGGATGCACTTTGGAGATGGGTGAGAGCCAGAAATGCAACAGAAGGGGAAGAAAATAATGAGTGGGCAGCATTTCTGAAAATCAGAAATGTTTACAGAATTTGAATGCTTGTTTTTTTGCCACAGTTTTTGATAATTAAGCACTGACCTGTGTTTCAGTTTTCTTCTCTTCCATGGAGTGTCACAACAAATTTGCTATCACCGTGACAGCTCCCTTTAACACCAAGTCTCTCTCTAGATCCAGTCAGATCTAGAGGGGAGAGTTGCCAAATTTTTGTATTTTTTAATTCTCTCTCCTGTAAGGTTCACTGTATATTAGTTGCCTTTCTGAGATGTCAACAATTAAGTAAGCTGAGGTACTGGATGTAAAAAGGGATCCTTGTTCATTTGGAGGTGTAATTTTCTCAGGCTCTGCCTATCTGTCAAGGTTGACACGAAAATATGTCCAGCCACCTGATCTATCAGTTAAATATGACTTATATTTCTTTGCTTGTCTCTTACATAGTTAAATGTGCTATAATGGGAACTCCAGAAAGTCAAAACAAAGGAGTCAGCAAAGCAGGATTTGGCAAACTCACACTGAATTACTTGGCCAGTTTTATGCTAATTGGGAAGAAAATTTCTCAGGACTGACTGTACTCTTCAGATTTTAGAATCATGGCATGGATTGGGTTGGAAGGAAACTCAAAGGTATCCAGTTCCACTCCCCCTACCATGGGCAGGGGCATGTCCCACTAGACCAGTTTGCTCAATGCTCCATCTAACCTGGTCTTGAACACTTACAGGGATGGGCAACCTGTGCCTCACCACCCTCACTGTAAAAAAGTTCTTGCACATACTAACCTAAATTTCCCCTCTTTCAGTTTGAACCCAAAAGATTGTTTTGAGTTTCTCTGTGTTACAGCATGATTTTATTCTGTACATTGTTTATTTGCATCAAAGGAAAGCATTTGAGCCAATGTGCTTAAAATTGGGTACAAGAAATACAGAATAAAAACCTCTGTAAAATCTTTCACTACATTTCCTTCATACTTAGAAAACAGTATTTTCTTGTGCCTGTTAGCTCGGATCCCTTTCATTCTTCTCATTGTCCTAATCTGAGAATGAAACATTGCTCACTCACAAAGATACCTTATAAAGCCCCTATTCTTTGATTCAGTGTCTAAGCTTGAAATGTAATCAGTGGGAAATGTGTCAGGATTAGTCAGTACTTGCCAAAGCTATGTCAAACCATGGCAAAATCTCACTGACCCCTAGCTCATGATTTAGCAAATGTAGCTAATACACACACAAAATGAAAACAGATTTTAAGAGGGGGAGAGAAGAAATTACTTTCATTTTCTTTGCTAATGAATATACTTTTGAAGTTAAGACTTGGTCAAAGACACTGCAGACAAGGCCATGACAGTGAGGAGAGCACTCTCTTTTGAAAATTTGTACCTGTAATGGTACTTCCTAAAAGGTGGTCCTGGCTTGGAAAATCAAGAGGGTGCTTGCCAATTGTAAGACGTTCAGGCTCAGATTCATGTAACAGTTGGTGGAGAGTGTGATTCCCATCTTTCATACATCAGTCTGGTCACCAGAACAGCAACCTGACACTTCACTTCCTTGTTTCTCTTCCATTCACTGCTTAAGGGCTAAAGTGAAAGTCTCCTACCTTGCAGAAGAATTACTTGAAAACTATACTGGAGAAACAGGACACAGGGTTCTTGGGTGGTGATACATCTTTGACAGCATCAGAGAAGGGCTTTTCCCTCCCTTTTTCCCTTGTTGGGGGCCAGGGTGCTTGTTTAACAGTTTCCTCTTCAGGAAGACAGCATTCAAAAATGAGGGGTGCAACGCTGTGTCCACGAGGTTTTATCAATCACAGAGGTTTTTTATCAATGTGACTCCTATAAGCAAAATTTATGACCTCTTTAGAGTCTGATTTGTTATTCACAGAAATGTATTGCAAGAGGAACATACTCCCTTTTTGTTTTGTTTTATTTTGTTTCCCAAACTAAAGTGAAATACAAGGCACAGGATACTGTGAGGGAGAATGTGTATAAAATATGTATGAAGTAATGGGTATGTTTGGTGCACTAGTTGGAGCTGGAAATCCTAGAACAACTAGTTTCTCTCCCCTTGATTCATAAAAATGTCAAGGGGACAAACTCCACCCTTAGATACTCACCCATGACTTCTGCTGAGGTCAGTGAAATCTGTTTTACTCTGAAAGCAGAATTTTGCCTGGAAAACAGAATCTAGTAGAGACTATACTACTCTCTTCACTGCTAGAAATTTGCTGACATTGCTTTCTTTACCTGCCTCCCCTCCCAATTCAAATGGAAAAAGTTGATTTTTTGCCTTTGAGAGGCCGAGTAACTCTCAGTGTGCAAAATGATACTTCAATGCAGCAGGCTTGCAGAAGCTTAGTGGAGGGTGAGAGAGTGTGCTAGTAAATACATTCAAGAAGGGAAATATCAAACAGTGAAGCTAAATCTTGACACAATCATCAAAATCAGTCCATTGTGGATATTGCTGGAGGTGTTGCACTTCACTCAATTCCTTTGACTGATTCCCTGTTATACATCAACATGGCAGAGAGCTCTGCTCTCCCTGACTCTCCCCTGAAACTCTGAAATGCATGCAAGTCTTCAGGTCCTGCATGCAAGATCCAAGTCACAGAGGGGTCCTTTAAAAGGAATTCCAAAGATGAAAATATGTAAATAATTTAAGTACAATTCCTTTGACAAGTATAGTGGTAATGAAAGATGTAAGGCTGCTAATCCAGTCCCCAGGACCACGTGTTTGAACAAAATATATAAAGAATAGCTTCCAACATAGAAAGAGTAACTAGAGCCTACTGAGTTTCTCAACAGCATCCTATCTTTTCCTGTTGCTATTCAATTCAGCAGTAGCAATTTTTTTAACCATTACTCACATTTCATAGAAAACCTTCTTCACTATTTTCTCTCCCTGCCATTTTCCAGGCAGCTGTCTCTAGATTTCAAGGCTTCCTAATTCTGCTGAGTGTTTCAATCTAGTTTAATGTTTTCCATATTATTTGCTCTAGATCTTATGGGAATATCCCCTCCCCAGATGTTTTTCATGACTTCCCAGATACTAAAGTATAAGGATTTGGGATGCTACAACACTCTTCCTCAGATATTTCCTCTTCAGGCTTACTTGGTAGGCTATTTTTAAAGATACTGTTGTGTGGAAGTATTCACTTTGCTTCATCACATTGACTAGGTAGAATTTATACCCATAAACAGCTAACCATTCTTCTTTCTTACCTATGCAGCACTGGAGTTTCAGAAAGCAAATAGATCACCATAAAATAGATGTAGAGGAGGAGGGTACATTGGAAAATGTGAAAAGTCTAACCCCATGTTTACTTCAAACCCAAAGCCAGCATTGAATGAATTCCCATGATATCCATGATCTTTCATATGAGCCCTGGGGTTTGTCTTAAGTCTAACACCCATGTCATTCTGTACAGTTCCCATTCAACGAATGTAATGCATGCTCCATGCCTATATGGAGGGTGAAAAACCATTGTTTTGCATTAGGATTTCCTCATTTTCTCACTACTGTGATAACTCCAATAGCTGGTTATAACCCAATAGTACAATGACAATTATGTCATTATGCCACGGTATAATGACAATTTGTACTAAGAACTGCAAAAATCTGCCTCAGAAACTGAGGCCAAACCTGAAGCTTGCCACTCATGTGAGTGATTGATTAGCCAATTTTCCTGCTGGAGTGTTCAACTGTGAGTGTTCAAACTGATAGCTGCATGTTTAAGTACAGCTTGGTCACTAAAAGTAATAAGAAATGTGATAAACTGGATATTTTATGAAATGGAGTCCCAGGAATTTTCTAGTTGAAGAAATAAAAGAAGTCACTGGAAAGCGGCTTTAGGAACAACATCTCATCTCTCCTGCAAATGTGGTTGAATGTAACCAGCCTGACTGGGACTCTCAAGGGACAGGAGGAAAGAAATAGCCCCGTCCCATTTTAGGACTCGGTGTTAAGAGCATGTGCAGCAAACACTGAGGTCCCAGGCAGGTGAGTGACAGGTTGCAGTCCTTGCATGCTTTGTAGTCCTCACTCTGCTGCCTCTACCATGGCCCCAGCAGCCACAGTGGAGACAGCAGGCTGCTGGGGACAGCCAACAGAACTCCTTCCCACTTGTGCATGAGCAGGCAACATTTTCTGTAGGAATGTGGAAGAAGGAGAACCCCAAATTAACCCCACAGGAGAGAAGACAAAGAGGGTGTCAGGGAAACAACCAGCAGTTCAGAAGGACTGTGGGCCTTGCTCTCCACTCCCTCCTCATCTATCTCAGAAGAAGGCATCTCCCTCTTCAGGCCAAAAAGGATGGGGAGGGTTTTGTCCCTCCCTAGACTGACCCCATGAGATGTGGAACCTCCAGTGCTGCAAAAGGAGCAGGGGTGATGCTAGGTCAAGAAACAGATGTGAGTCTGGGGCTGAACTGATCTATAACTGGAGAGTGTGTGCCTGCTTTTGTTCTCTGGGTTGAGCTGCTTGGAAAGTTAAGTTGTAGATGTGGGAATGAATGTCCCTGAATTTGTGTGGAAGTG
The DNA here is from genome assembly GCF_037042795.1 of Molothrus aeneus. Lineage (NCBI taxonomy): Eukaryota > Metazoa > Chordata > Aves > Passeriformes > Icteridae > Molothrus > Molothrus aeneus. The sequence continues at coordinate 41,384,179 of NC_089650.1, read as the reverse complement.
GGGGAGACACAATGCCCAAAAAAAGCCATGGTGAGCTGACTACAGCTGTGACTCCCAAGTGGGAGTCTTGTAAAGAACTTCCAAAAGTACTTCTCAATTTTCTCAATATTTTGGATCTGGCAGTGCTGTAAACACTACATGGATATCTGGAAAGGAAAGATATGATCTAAAAATAAGATCTGAACTTTCTTATGAAAAATGGAAGAGTCAGGAAAAAGCATCCACATATTTGGGAGATCATCATACATTGGCCTAGGGTAGGACTCACAGCTTTTAAGTGCTTGAGGTTGACAGGAGTTGGCAAATACTGATTCAAAGCTCCAGGGTGTAATGTGACAGGCAAACACTCCTTTGAGATCTCTAATATATGTCCTGGGGAAAGAAGCACATGCTAGAATGTTTGGGGAGCAAGTGAGAACATCCACTAATTGTGCTTTCCTTCAGGTTCCTGTAGTAATAGTTTTTTTTTTTTTTTTTTCCCAGCTGGTTTCTATAGACAGGCCAAATATTTAAAAATATCTATACACTCACAATGCAGATGTAGTTCTGGGAGTTATCACTGAGCACACTTTTTCCCCCCTGGTGTTTGAGTTAGACTGGAAACATTATTTTCTTGAACTGCAAAACCCCCCACCTTTAAATCCTTGCATATAAGATTTATCATACACCATCTTCAAAATCTCAAAATTTGGGAGAGGAAGCTTAGTTGGAAGACATTCAGCTGAGAAATGTCTGCAATAAATTTTATTCTCATTTTTTCTCAGTCTCTCCCTCTCTTCCAACACAGCTTCAATAAGAAAGGATGGAAGATATAATTACCCATTTTGTCTTCTCCTCTACATTTATACTTGTAAGAGCAGTACAGTTTGGAAAGCCTGAAGTGTGGGAAAATAATAAAACATTACATCTGTTTAGCCAGAAAAAGACAATATTAAAAATCTCTGAATGCTCAGATGTATTATCAGCCTGATCTAAAACAGAACAGAGGGGGAAAAAATCACCAGAGTTGCATAAATTCTAGGTACAGCTTTGACAGGAAATGTAGTACAGGAGCCAGATCATGTGCTTTGCATCACAGAGTCAGCAATTTCTGGCCATGGTATGGACATATCTGTTCCTAAAGAGAAAGAGGTGTGCCTGGGATACTCTTCATAGAATCACAGAATGATTTGGGTTGGAAAGGACCTTAAAGATCATCTAGTTCCAACCCTCCTGCCATGGGCAGAAACACCATCCACCAGGCCAGGTTGCTAAAACCCCCATCCAACCTGGCCTTGAGTATTGTTCTGGGGAGCTGATCCCCTGCCAGCCATTCTGATCTCTTGTGGCTTAAAAAAACCTGGAAGAACATTTTCACAATTAAAAGCTATGCTGTTAAAAATCCAGGAGCACTCACCTCCTGGTTTCTGAGCAGCCTGAGCTGCTGCTAGCTGATGTAAGGCTGAGCTGCTGGTGTGTGGTCTGTGAGCACAGCCAAGGCTCTGGCCTGGCGCGCCTGGCTGCTCGGAGTCACACCGGTACGCGGAGCACACCAAACCTGCCAGCAGAGCTGCAGGAAAGCTGGATCCCACTGCTCTGTGCCAGAGATTCCAGCAGCAGGAGGTTACAGCAACAAGGAGAAACAGCTTCCTCTGAGTGCGTGTCCCCACCCGAAATACCAGCAGAGTCAGTGGAGGTCCCTGAGCAGCGCTGCCCGAGCTCTGGCTGCTGGAACGCGGACACAGCCGCCTTTGTCGGTGCGCTGTGGTGCTGCTGTTACAAGAGCATCCTCTGTTAAAAGGAGTAATTTCCTCTCTGTTTTGGCTCCTGGGGCTCTTAAGAGTTAATGTCCTGGAATAAGATCAGTTCAAAAAAGAACTTGATTGATGAAGGGCTTGCACCTTTATGACCCAAAACCAAACCAGGATTTGGTCTTTGGTCAAATGCTACATTTGTTACGGGAGATATTTTGTTCTCTGGTTTGACCTAACTTTACTCTCCTCAGCTAACACAGCAGTTCTAAAGCACAGCAGTGTATCAGCAAGTTCTCAATTCCAAGCAACCTGAAAAGAAGAGCTGGTATTGCAGTAAAATACCAGCATGAAATGTTCATTTTTAAAATACATGGTCCAAGTCTTTTGTGTTCAATGTCAGAGGAAGATATATCATACTAGTAGATGCAAAGTATAAAACCTAGCAGACTGATATTATCTAGAAAGTAGGCAAACCCCACCCCCCCAACCAAAACCAAAACCCCACAAAAAGCAAGAAATAAGGCAACACAGAATGTCCATGGAGTTCAATGGAAAATCCTCACAATAAATCAATTTCCAGATTTCTTCCTTACTCCTGTTAAGAATAAGAGGTCTAAAAGACCAAACTCCCCAAAATCCAGTTGAGAAAAAGCCTGTTAAACTAGGGTGGGGAGAACTGAAATCAATCTCCTCAATTAATCCTCTGTTTGGACTCCTTTTAGAGCTTTAGCATGTTATTTTCTTTAAAGGGGGATTTAGTACTTGGACAATTGTTCTCACTTCTCAACAAAATGTAAAGTTACTTTTTTACTTTTTCCATAGGCTTTCCTGATTAATGAGAAAAGATATTTTTATTTTGAATAAAGGTCAATAACATCCTGATGATTTTCATGCTTGAACTTGATCTCTGGTAAACTAATATAAGTCAGGAGCAACTTGGTTGAAATGAGTGAAGTAAGATTAGCATAGGAGCAGAACTGTACTCATAATAGTCGTGCAAGAGATCTCTCTCTTAAATTCCTGTAAAAGTATGCAAGCCAACAGCATGAATCAAGTCTAATTGAGAGCAGAATTTAGCCCGAAAGGTTGCGTGTAAGATGACACGCATTGCTGTAGCAGCAGATTGTTGTCACACACAGAGAAGTTTTTACTTTCCTCCTGCACCACTGAGAAGATCCTTGAGTTGTGAAAAAAACCCTTTTATTCAGGAGTAAACATTGAAACCACTGATGGAGCGGTTTGATGAATTCACAGTACTACTGAGGAAGTAAATTTTGGTTTATACTACTGTTGTTTTTTGAACCTTTTCTTCAATACTAAACTCTTCAAGAAAAATAACACGAAGGACAAAACTGCAGCAAAGAAAATATGTTAACTTTTGCAATGGTTTCATGTGTTTTCTTGCTATTTAAATGTAATGTTTATCTAATAAACAGTATTTCAGTGTTAAACAGTAACCCTCTGTCCCATATTGAATGTCAGAGCGTCCTTCAGGAGTTGCTATGATGCCTTTGAAAGCAGTTTTTCTCTAATGAAAAGACACACTATGTCACTGGAACAGGGTCCCAAGGAAGGCTGCCCACCACTTTCTGCCTCTGGGTAATCTGGCCTCAAACACAACCCCGTGTCAATCCTCCTCTCTTGCTCACTTTCTCCCTGGTCTGGAGTAAACTAAGCAGTATCTTGGAAGGAACATTTATCAAGACAATGCCACAGTCCAAAGTCAAGCCATTAGTTACTGCATGAATAGGTTTTAAAAAAAGAAATGTTTTATTACTGCTTTTCCTGTAGGGATGAAAATAGAAATGATTTTTTCAGGCTTTCAGGCTTGGACTACTGAAGGATAGTGCAATATTAATTTATTTGCTTCATGAGGGCTATTTGCTTGCTTAAAACTCTGTGTGCTTAAGCTTATTTTTGAGTTAATGCTGTACATGGTACCAACCATCACACCTGTAGAGAACAACTCTGAAATAAAATGAAATTACATTTTGCAACTGGGAAAATTAAAAACAAGCTTCTCTCCTAATTCTTAAACAGAGGAAATTAAATTCATACTTTCCAGTACACTTAATCCTGAGCCATTTGACATATTTGAACATTAGCCATTTGCACTTGTGTATAAAGTGAGTGTGGCTTTCAGAAATGCACTGTTCCTGTAGACTGTTGATCCAAATTGACTGTCAAAAGCTATCTGAAGAATTTCAGCAGCTGACCTGCTTTATCATGGCCACCAGCTGCTAAAAGCTGTAGATGGTGATGAGAGCTTAGGTGAGAGAGAAGAATAGAGAGAGAAGTTAAAAGAGGAGGGCAGAGGAGCTCTGTGAACTCAAGTCTCTGGCACTTGTTTCTTACTCATTAAAGAGAAGTTGTAGTTCAGTGGTACCTAATAAGTTGGGCCCTTACAGTTGAGTCATTCAGAGAGAACAGGGAAATGATAAGTTACAATGTTTATTCCAAGCAGATGAAATAAATGGTTATACAGTTCATGCCTTGTGTTAAGCTGTTCATCATCCTGAAACAATAAGGATGAAGCTGATTAAACTGTGGTCACTCAGTCTGGGATTTGTTTCATTGGACTTTAACCATGTTTAAGGTGGCCAACAAACTTCCCATGTAACTACTGAAGAAAAAGAAATAGAGTAAGATTTACCTGGACTTCCTTAGCTGGGTTGCCTGTTTCTTTCTGTTAACAGTAAAGGGAACATGGATAACTTACTCAGATACAGTCAGATGTTTCATTAGGTGAGCCCTGTTCTGTTCTCTTTGATTTAGCTTGGTATAGGCAAGAAGAGAATAAAGTAGTTAACTTCTCTAGATTCCTCAGCAGATTTAGATTTGAAGTACCCAAGTCCCTCTAGTTTGCAAAACTTGTATAAAATGTCACCTTCCCTTCTCATAATATGATTTTTATTACTAGGGAGAAAAAAGCAACAAAATAATTTTTAAAAAGCATCTGTTCCTTTCTTGCACTGCCTCACTGTTTTCCCAAGTTGCATTTTTTTGGTCTTGAACAGGGCAAAAAAGAACATGAAAGTGAATTAAGACAATGAACAAGCACTTTGCTGAGCACACTGGAGATATGGCTGAATGTTAACATCTATTTTCTATCACCACTGTTTCTCTTAATCCTTCATGTTCACTCCAAGCAAGGGGAATACTATTGGCTTATTAATACAGTACTGAAATAAGTCTCCTAATTTATGTGATTGCAGCACTGGTCTTTTGCATCATAAAATTCCCATAGAAGTGTAGCCAAAATGGATAAATATTTTCTGGAGCAGTGATGGTGTTCTTGTATCTATTGTATGAAATCAAATAGTCCTGGAGATAAAAGTGGCCTAAGTTTTATTTTTATTTTTATGTGGCACAGAGAAGGCAACAGAGCATGGGAATGGAACGGAGGAATTCCTGAGATCTGAATTCCAGTTGGATGCTGAGTCTGTGGCCTTGGGCTAGTCTGGCATTTCAGTACTTCAGCGACTGACACCCTATAAATACACAAATAATAGATAGGAACAACTTAGGTCTGGATTCCATCCTGGCCTCAGAAGGCATGAGCCCAGGAGCTGCAGACAGCAGTCTCCTGACAATCTGTCTTAGGGTCCATGAGCCACAGTACTGGGTGCTGCAGTCACTTTCCATCTTATTTCTGAAAAACCTATAAAGCAAGGCTTACATGTGGTGCATCATCCTTCTGTGCAACTTTTCTAATCTATAAAATGGGGCTGGCAGGAATGTTTTTCATTTACCTGTGCCTATTTACAAGACTGTCAAGATTTAAATCAATGACAGAAAAATGATAAGTCACTATCTTTTTGAAAGCTGGCTGAACTCAGAAGTGTCTGTGCCAGTGACCAACAAAGCAGCCCATGCCAGATTGTGAAGCTCTTCCACTGGTGAGCAGATACTCACACAAGAGGTTACACTGAAGTCAGCAGAGGTTCATACAACTTTTGGCTATTGTTAAGTTAGGAGACCAGACTCTGGTCCTGCATTGCTGCTGATGTTAGATCCATGTTAACATTGAAATATGGCTAATCAGAACTAAAGAACTGTAATTAAAAAAAAAAGAACTATTAATGACAGCTAAAATTTTGAAAGAAATTAAACAGTCGATACAGGAAAAAAAGGGATAACTTTACATACCTAAGAAACAACTGCAAGAGGTATAATTATATAGGAGGTTTTATAATATAAAAACTCTGATGTTCTGTTGGAATTAATTGATGTAAAGCATCAGTGTGGATTTCCCCCTCCCTCTCTTGCTGATGTTTGTAATTCAAATGAATGAAAGGAGCCTGATTGCTAATTAGGAAAAGTTCAATAGGTTCCATTTTCTGAGAGAGTTGTGTTTCCAGAAATTCTTTGCAGCCAGTTACTCTTATCCCAGCCCTGACAAAATTCCCAGCAAAACTCAGTATTAACATGCTCAAGATTAGCTCTTGTCTTTGTTACCTGTCTCTGCCTTTGGGGTCACTTAAGGCTGCCTGTAGCCCCAAATAAATGAATTATTTTTAAATAAGTTATTTTCTTTGAAGCTGCAGTGAGAAAGGGAATATATAGTGAATTACAATACACTACACATAGCATAAAATCAGCCAGCACATACTAAAAGAGCTGTCTGTAAACTGCAAAGCTCAGCCTGAGACCTAAAGCTTAGCCAGTCTGGGTAGTGTCAGAGCTGAGAGGACTGATTTGGTGTTGTGCTGCTGTTGAGCATTGTGCAGGAGGCTCAGCCTGGGGAAAAGTCAGGAACAGCTCATCTCAGCTCCTCCTTCCATGAGCAAATCTCCTGGTACACAAGGGAGGATCATGGGGTGACACCTCTGGATTTTCTTGTGCAGGGTTCCAGGGCAGGACAGGAGAGGGGCGTGCAGCTGCCCCAGCGCAGGGCTGCACACTCTGGCTGGGTCTCTCCCGGTTCCACGGGAGCCAAGGTCTTCTCATCATCCACACTGCAGACATATTGATTAATCCCCACAGTCCCTGCTCCACTGGGAAAAAACAAGCAAGACATGATACCATTTTTTCTTTCTGGACTCCTCTCAAGCATATGTCTGTGTCTGTTTTGTCTATGTATTAAAGAGCAAGCCTGGCTGCTCTTTGCAGATCCATGCCCATAGTGGTTATTGCTAACACAAATTTGCCCCTAACGTTGGAGTTGCATTAGAAGTTACTGTGACTTTATCTCACATAACAACATAAAACAATCATATTGTGGACTTAGGTCCACTCCAGGTTGCTCTTAAGGACCACTTCTAGTCGAGCAGATCTCTGAAGTTTACAGATGTAAGTAGTTTTCTTCTGTAAGAAGCAGACACTGGAAGATGAGAAGCTCTGATCCCTGGGAAGCAAATTCAGGACATTTGTTTGCTGAAAGGAGAACTGCTGGTTTACCATGTTTGGTTTTCAGTGTCCTGCTGAGGCAATAAATGTTCAGGACTCCTGGCATCATTATGTGCTCCTGTGGCTTGAAGTTACTGTATCAGTAGCCATGCAAGGCATCTGAAAAGGATAACACAAAAGAGATTTGCTTCCAGCAGGGAGAAGGATAAAAAGTAGAGAAAATTAAAATCTTCTAGCCTGCTCTCAAGTTTTTCAGAAACTGGTGAGGCAAAACACAGTGGCAAAATGTACAGGGGCTGCTAGCTCTGGGTGTGAGCAGGAGCTGCATCTGAGCAGGGATCTTGGTGCTGCTCGGCCGTGTGCATGGTGGTCCTGCTTCATCTGCTCCAAGCAGGGGGGCTTGCTGGTGCTCTTGCATCTCTGACTGGCTGACACTGCAGCTGCTCCTTCAGGCATCAGGGGAAGCTTGTGACTCTTTCCACAGGTCAGAGATTGTTGTTAAATGAATTTTGCCCTGCATGGTTCAGGAAATGTATGGATATTAATCACCTAAATATTGTGCAGTATATGCTGAAATAGAGGTTGTAGTCTGTAAGATATGCTAATTTAAGCCTTTCACATCCCATCAGCAATGTCTTTTCTTCGCAGGTTTCACTTAATGTAGTTGAGGGGCAAAAAGTATTGTTTATACAAATGGGCTTTATAGGAAAAAAAGGAAAAAAAGGAAAAAGAGGAAAAAAAGGAACTTCTGTCACTGTCCAAGCATACACACATGAATAATCCATATTGTCCACGATGCATCTTTAGCTGTGAATGCTGCTAGCTAAAGACCATTATTTGGATTTATACATTTCATGGATGTGGATGTAGTGCATGTGGGAATGATAGGTGCTACTGTAAGCAAAACTTGTGTTGTATTTGGTGCACTGCCTTGCAGTTCACCTGCAGTCTGCTGGGACCTTTGTGTAATATCCCAAGTCATTGAAATAGAAGCAGTGTTGGGTATAGATTCCCACTGTGTGGATGAGGCCCTCTTCTGACTCCCAAGGCTTCTAGAAGGAATAACACATCAGGTAACCTGTACATCACTTGTCAAGAATTGGAGTAATGCTTCCCTCTGTGTTAAATATACAGGGACCGCTAAGCTCAGAATAAAGAGAGAAATGCAGTTATAGCTGACATGACTAATGTTAGAAAATTATTCTTGAGACTTTCCCTCACTAAAAATTATAAAAAACCCTCAGGCCCTTGAGACAAACACTTTGATGTAGCTTGGAAAATAACAGAAAAGCTGCTCTGAATGCTGGGCAACCCACCAAAAGTTCATAAGTTAATAAGACTCAAGAAAGCATTACTGTAAGCAGCATTTCAGTTTAGGGCCTTAAATTAAGCATATATTTTCCATAATGACAGAAATGCATGCCTGGGATTTAAAGAAAATGTGAAGAAGGTTGTGGGAATATGGCACAGTAGGAAAAATTTCCCTATTAGGCCTTGTGTTTCCCTGCATACTAACAACACCACAAACATCAGCAATAACATACAAGATGCTGAATTTGTCTTTCAGCAGCTGTGGAAGGTGTTTAGTCCGGGGTTGTGATTTATGGTTATTCTGATGAATAATATGGACCATGGCCTGAGGGCATTGAGTAGAGAATGGTCCTTGGCACACTGAGGGCAAACAATGCAGCTCAAGCCATGTATCTTATTTTCCCCCTCAAAAGTAGGGTGTTTTCCCCTCTGATCCCAATTAATAGCAATTCTTCCTTGAGAACTTTCTTCTTATCATGGAAGGTGAAGTTCTTAGACTTCATCTTCTTTACTGTTATTTATTTTAGGCTTTTGGATTGCTCCATTATTGTACTTCTGAATCAATCACACTGTTTAGTGCGGACAGCCTCATAACATCCTGTTTAATGAGGGAAACTATTTTATGAATAGGGAATCAGATGCAGGGCAGGAATTTGTAGCTAGATTGTTAGAAAAGAGTATCTAGAGCATCCTATTTTGAAATTGGATCTCTTTTCCTTGCATTGGTTCATCCTACTTAGTTATGGGGAAGAAAACAATCTATTAACTCTATGGAAATCTTGCCAGAATTTCTAAAGATCTGTAGAGCATACTTCAATATGTTCCTGATGATTTAATCTCTGCCTCAGCCAGACAAGTTTGTCAACCAATTTCAAGAGAACTGCATTTGAGATTAAATATTTTTTATTGAATTGCCACTAAATGGATGTTTTTCAGAATAATAACTTGTGAGCTTTCTTCAAAATGAGTCAGTAGGTAATCATATCAAAGTGTGGAGGTTAAATGATTGCTACTGGCACAACAAGAGACCTCTGTCTGAGCAATGTAGGCACAAGATAACATTTATGCTGAAAGTGAGTTTAGGTTCACCATTGAAGTATCATAACATACTCTAGAAATCCATTTGCTTTTTCAAAATCAAGACTTGAGAAAATCTGTCTGTCTGAGAAAATGCTTGTGAATACATGTGTTACTGTGTGTCGTTTAAAAGTTTGTGTCTTAACCCTGAAAAATGGCAACAAATGATCCACATGTGTGTAAATAAATCCTAGATCTACATAGTTTTGGGATAGAACATTGCTATGATCTTACAAGCTGCTTTATTACTTTTAAATGAATTTATTTTCTCAGCTACTTAATCAAATGCTATTTCTAGCCTTGAAACAGGATAGGGGGCTGGTAGAGGTTCACATTTATTTGACAGCTTTTGTGGCTTTCTAGATGACAAATTAGTCTGACTTCTGCAGAGCTCTGGTGACTGTAGTGATCCAAATATAGTTTCCTGAATTCACAGGACCTTGTTTTTCTTAATGCTCTTCTCTTTTTGAGTCTTTGAAGACATCTGTCTGTAATCTTTCCTACAGGTGTTCAGCTGCAGTCCCATCTGTAGAAAGACCACAGAAGGATTTGCCTTGAGCTGGTCTACATCCTACCCAGCCACAGTGCGCTAGAGAGCATCTTTAAGAAGTGCACTGACTGATAGCTACACCTGATATTTGAATTGGTGTAAACAAGCTTTCAAAGGCATCAGCAATGCTTTAGGATTCCAGCACTCAGGATGTTATTCTGGCTTTTTATGCCATCAGGGACATCTCTAGCATGAAAATGAAAAAGTATTCATGTTATGCAGCCGCTCAAAAGGAGTGGTGTAAAAAACAAGGGTGTGATACACATTTGCTTTTGTTTGATATTGGCCAATGTTTTGTCTTTCATCCCAGCCTTCTGACACGTGCAGCTATTCACATGTGCATAGCACCATGGCTATGGCAGAGCTGCCTCCTTCATTAAATTAATCCTGATGTTTATATCTGACAAAGCTGGAAACCTCTTCCAAATTATATTGCATCATGTGTATTTGAGACCTTTTTTTCTTCACATTGTTCCAACATTATTTTCATAGTTCAATACCTGAGCTGCAGAAGCAAGTAGAAGCTTGGTCTCCACATGTGTCTCAGTGTCTGCTGTCTGCAGACCCAACAGGTGAGTAAAGCAAAGAGGGTTCTGTAGGAAATCTGTAATGGAAGTTTAGGATTATTTTAATATTTTAAAAAAATATATGACAAAATATTGGTTATTAAACAGATGCATTAAAAAAATATTTCTAAAACTAAGAATCCTGCTAAGTTTAAATGCTTCAGAGATGAAACATGTCTGTTACTTTAACTACTATGAAATATTTTAGGTAAAGTTTTTGTTATCAAGCATTTTCCAGTGTTTGATTCCAGTAAAGGAATTTTTTTGTAAAGAAACCAACATTTTAAAGCTCATCTGAAAAGATATATGAGTGTGTTCACTAAAAAAATAAATCTCCTTATAAGTATTGATATGTGAAATCTGTTGCTTAGATATATTTATTTATGTTGAATCAAGATTTGCTAGGAATGGAAATGAAATATTTTAAAAATGGTAACTAAATCAAAACCAACATTTTGTTAGAAGTATGAATTTCTTCTGATCACAAAACAACAATAAAGCATTTAACGTTTGCTCTTCTTCTTGGCTTTACCCCTTGGGGCCAAGAAAACATTTGGCCTGTGGTCTATTATTGTGTCAAGGACAAACAGTTGAAAAGGGTTGTCTCAGTCTGCTTGAGCCTGTTTCAGAATAAGAGTGTGAAATCTATGGCTCAGCTACTGGTTCTTTGAACAAAAGAGTAGAGAAAATATGCTTAAACTGAAGTGCTCAGCAGTTGTTATGGTGACACATTAAACTAGTCAATTCTGGCTTGGATCCAAAAAGAGTTAAAGATGTAAGGATGGTGAGCTCCCATTTTGGAGCACTTCAAATCAAGCTTTCTGTGATCTGTAGTGGAGAAATAACCTTACAACAAGGATGGGAATTTTCACAGTAAAACACAATACAAAATCTACACTGTAGTCACTCATTGGGTAGGAAATGCCAAATTTAAGATGCTTGTGAAAACTTAGTTTCCTTCCCTTGCTGTGCTCTTTGTATGTTTTCCTTTACAGGATCACACTCACCTCATGTAGCAGTTATGCAAAAATTGAAGTGCTCCAAGGAAAGACTTCCAGTACAGCAAAAATAGTGCATTATGGGACCAAACAGTGCCTGAATAGCACAGACAGAGCAATCTCCCCTGCACCCTTTTGAGGAAGTTTCTCTGGAGCAGAGCTGCTGAGTGCATAGAGGCACCAGGAGCATCTCTGTGACTATGAGACGTGTATGTATTTGTGCTAGTAAATTTTCAGTGTAAGGTGCATGAAACATGAGGTAATGTTGCAGACAGGTGTTTTTATGAGAATACTGATACTGGGAGTATCAGTTGCAAGCCTGTGTGTGAGCATGTACCACATGGCTTGCTGGGAACCAAGCTTGTCACAGTGAGCAGTAGTTCCTGGAGTAACCTGTCTCTGAAACTGCACCCATCTTTTGCCTTGGGGAGCATAATTTTTTCACTTGAAAAGTAAACCAACATATGAGCACCTTGGATAATCGTGACTGTAAGTGTTTTGAGGAATCCTCTGCAATCCTGTGAGACCAATTCTTATTTCTCATTTCTGGTTGTCAGTCTGAATGACTGTCCTGGTGAGTTGGATGTGTCTCCTTTGACTGGAAAAATCTGTTATCTTAGAAAATGGACTTCTACACAACTGCAGCCAACTCTAAAAATGTGGTTGATAAGAACAATGGTAAATAACTAAGGAATAGTCACAGCAAAAACTGTAAGCTGCTTGAAAGCAGCAGGAACCCTGTAAGTTGCTCCAAGTGCTATGCCATAAACATTTGGGACCACATTACTGTCTGATCCCATAGTATGACTTCAATAAGCATCATCCCTATGAAATTGCCATAGAAATAAGATGGTAATGGCTCAGGAGGTGGTGGTGGTGGAGTGTCTTCTGACATTACTTGTGCTGTAACCCCTGTGTGGATAAGCAGGGGATTTAAACACATTTTTAGGGCATCCTCATGGTAAAAGCATTTCCATGCAGCAAGTACACAAGTTAAAAAGTGTTAAAAAATGAAGTGCAATGCAAAGGGAATCCTTGCAGCTCCTGAGTACAGCACAGTCTACATGGGGAGGAAATGTATTAGGACTTCAGATCCTAAGGGAGTCAGTTCTGGTAATGCAAACGACACATGGCTTTGGTTTTGTAATTCTGGCAGTTATAATTTAGATCCAAGAATATACTGGACATAATTTCTGTCTAAAATAGAATATTTTGGGGGCAAAAAGAGTGTGGTTACATGGTATGTCTGAAAGTTGACCTGCTGTCAAAGAAAGAGGGAGATTGAAAAAGCAGACACCCCTGCAGCCTCATCCTTGACTTTGATGAATCACAGAATCACAGAATGAGCTGAGTTGGAAGGGACCCACAAGGATCATCGAGTCCAACTCCTGGCCCTTCACAGCACCACTCCCAAAAATCACACCATGTGCCTCAGAGTGTTGTCCCAATGCTTCTTGGACTCTGTGAGGTTTGGTGCTGGGACTGCTTCCCTGGGGACTCAGGGCACTGCTGACTCAAATTCAACTTTTCCTCAACCATGACCCCAGATCCCTTTCCATGGCATTGTTTCTCAGCCTCTCATGCCCCAGTCTGTCTGTACATCCACAGCTGCCCTACCCCAGGTGCAGCATCTGACACTTTACCTTGCTGAACTTCATGTATTTGGTGATTGCCCAACCCCTTCATTTGTTGGAGTCTCTCTTAACCCTTTGTGCCCAACCTGTGAGCCAGTTGCTCACCCATTCCATGATGTGTTTATTCAGCTACACATTTTGTCAGAAGGATCTTGGGAGAGACACTATCAAAAACTTTCCTGAAATCCAAAAAGATTACATCAGCTGGTTTGCCTTGATCAGTTAGGTGAGTTATTTTGTCATAAAAGGAAATCAGGCTTGATAAGCAGGACTTTCCCCTCATGAAGACATGGTGGTTCAAAACTGATAACACTCCAGCCCAAACACATGTAATTTCCTCAGTTAGCTTCATCAAATCCTCTCTTTTGAGGTCATATTAAAACACCTGAGACTGTGTGCCCCTGGCAGAGCAGGAGTCAGTACTCTCCTCTGTTCATACAGGGCAGGAGAGAAAGAGAAGGAACAAAGAGCTTGGCTGTTGCTGTCTGCTGCAGCTCTCTGAGACCAAAGGGAAGGGACAGGACACGGAAAGGGTCGCAGTAAAGCAAAGGACTCAGCCTAAGATCCAGCATCTGGCAGAAAGCCCAAGTTTCAGATTTGTGAGAAACTGTCTGGGGGAGAGAAATATCTTTACACTAGATGTGAAACAGGAGGGCTGGAGGGAGGTTTGGAGAGGAGCCCAAGAATGAGCACAGCCTGCTGCAGTCAACAGCTCCGGTCAGGGCCTCCCTTTTTCCACATGAAACTATTTCTATTGTCATTAAGTCTTAAAAAGCCATTGTGTATCTGGATGTGCACATGTGTGTATGCATGTGTTTGCAAAAGTGACACGTTTAGCTTCATATGTGACAACATGCCTTTGGCAGATTGAATGTAAAAATTAACTTGTTCTGTGCTTTTCTTTTCTTTTTTTTTAAGGAAGGATAAAACAAAACCAGATTGAGCTTTTACACTTAAAGCCCTAAGAAAATCATAAAAGAGAATTATGGGGTGAGAATTACTCTTTAAAGGAAAGCTTTACACTGGAGTAAACTTGGAACATTTATACATAAAATATTACATATAATATTTATGTGTATAAAATCTGCTGAACTGGCCATTTTCTGACTATTATATAAACTCCATGCATTTGAGAAAGCAGACTTCCTTTCACAAAAAACAATTTGTTCTAGCTTCTAGCTTCTATTATAAAGTAATAATCCCTGAGTATCAACACTTGATGCTTTTGTCATAAGCTGTCTCCTCTGTGTGCTGTTTGGTTATTTGTAGATTGAGCATAAAGTGCATTGGTCTAGCAAGCATGATGTAAAAGAGGAGATGGAAAAAGATGAGGCTGGGAAAAGAGCACATACTCCATCAAAAGGGCACAATTTTGGGGTGCAGAATTCTTCAAAACCACTCTATGTCCAAGTTTAGCTTGGTGAGGGAGTCTGGGTGTGGGCAGATACTCAGACAGTAAGTTCCAAAACTTTGTCTTCTTGACATAAGGCAGAGCCCAGTGTTTAGAGTCAGCCTCTGAGATGCCTCAAAAAAAAGTGGTTGAGGGTCCCCAGGGAAGACAGCAAGCAGCAGCACAGAGCTGGTGACCAGAGCAGCACTGGGACACTTCCCACAGGAGAGGCCCTGGGACTGCCACCTGCGCGCCGCCCTCCCCTGCACTCTCCAGCAGCCGTGGGGTGACGCCCCCAGGGATGTCCCAGAGGAGTGGTGAGTGGCGGCCACACACCTCAGCATGACCTCGTGGAGCAGAGGGGCCTCCTTGGAGACAGTGGAGGGCAGGGCACAGACTCCTTGGACACTTTCCAAAGTAACTGGGCTCATCCAGCACTGGACACAAAATAAGAGAATGGACCTAAACAGATAAATGTCCTCTACTGTCCCTACAAGGAAGAAATGACAGAGAATGAAAGAAAATGCAACAGTTATTAATGCTTTCACCCAATAATGTTTAGATGTGCTCAGATAACAAAATGACAAGGTCTTACAAAAGTCAGTGGAATGCAGAATAGCCTGCAAATGCATTTATCTGGGAGCAGTAGGCATTTCTCATCCTATCTATAGAAATGTTTGCTGGTTTTGCAGGTTGCCTAGTATTGATCTACTCCACAGCAATCCATGTGAGTTCTCTTCCTGCAAATCTCCCACTTGAAAGTTATGACTTGTTCTTGCAGAAATTATTACAAAATTATCTAAAAAGCAGGTGAAGAACAGAGACTGTTCACAGAATTTTAATCTGTAGAACCATTAAGTCTTTTCTTGGTTGAAGCTGGAACAGAAACTAAGCATTTCAGTGCCCTCAGAGAAATCCAGCATATATGATCTTCTCTAATTGCCTGCCAGGGAAAAGCTGTGATTATGAAGCAATCACTGATCTGATCACATAGTAGCTTTTCCTAAGTCAAAACACTCTGTTTTCTGCTCATTTGTTAAGCGTTGCATTGTTTCAAAATGTCCTTTCCACAACAAGTATCAACACTGGATTAACAGAATCAAGGTCTATACCCTGAAATGACAGGAATAAAATAGATGAAACATTTAATTGAATTGCAGATGTTATGTCTAGAAGAGCAAAATACTCTGAAAGTAATTGAGTAGTTTGCCATCTACACTAAGCAGAGATTTTAAAAACAGAATACTGTGGACAATGCAATTATGCAGAATGCAAACATCTGTGTTGAATGTTTCCAGTGGTATTGAGGAATACACATTTTTCTTAGATTTTAGAACTTAGTGGTATCAGTGAAAATAAAATAAAATATCTAATTATATCACTGAAATCATCAGAAGAATGCAGAAGAAGCTCATTCTTCTTCCTGAGAGACATCTATAATAAATCATTAGTGGTATATTAAAAAATAGATTATAGTCATGGGAATAAGTGCTTTTCCTATTGCAAAGGAATAAAAAAAGGAAGATATTGAATTATGATCTATATAATTTCAATTGTGTGCTTATCCAGTCAAAATAGGAAAAGATCAAAATAGTCTGTTCAATGTTGTTCAGTTCCTTGAACATCACAGAATTTTAAACATTTGTTGGATAGAAAAAAGAGAAGCTAATTTTTTTTGGAGTATTTGTAATATAGAAACTATAAAATATATTGTCTAGTTTTCTAACACAAGCAGTTACTCTGAGCACTGAGAAGTGATGATTGTGTGGAGTTATAAATATATTATCAAATTTTAACTTCCAGGCTGGAAGAAATATAGAGTTGTAGATGCTATATTAAACCATTCATCTTATCATTCATTTACATTTCAGCTTGCAGCACAGAAGTCTGAATAACTAAGAAGATTTTAATTAAATCAAAGGACAAAGCATGACAATTTAATGACCTGATATAAAACCTATATGTTTCCATTGGCCCCAGGAATTTTCTTGAAAGGAAAACAGTGCAAGTTAGATTTTCCAGTCTATGTGGGCTTGGGCAGACTGTTCCCAAGAGACAAAACTAAGAATCAGGCTTTGTTCCCTATTGCCTTAATTCTGGATCAAATAGATACTGCAATTATATTAATTAGGCAAACATGCCAAATTGATTTTTAAAGTTATCTTCTTTGATCGACAGTGGTAGAGCCTTGCTTAGGCAGTCACATTTTCCTTGAAAATCAATGCGGCAAGTCTTGGTCTTCTCTGGTTTTGAAAACAAAGCAAATGATTATTTATCCCCTCTTTCCTGTTCACAGCGAAGCCATGTCTGTGATTCAATTCTAGCTTGGGCTGATAGCACACCAATCTTCTTGACACACTGAGAGGGAAAGGTATTTGGATCCCTGCTATGGCTTGGCAGGAGCTATTGATGTGATGCCTGCACTTTGTCAGATGGCTCGGGAAATTCCACAGCCGATACTCAAAGCTCTAGTTCAGGCAGGGATTTCCAATCCCTGATAAGTGGGAAGTTCGTGAGAAGTCAGCCACCCTACATGTTCTGCATCTGGTGCCTATGTCAAGGCTTTCATGGCATTCTCTGGTGGTCAGAGCTCCACTTAAATCCAGACACCCTTACGACAGCAGGAGTGGTGAACTGGTGGACAATCCGACTACCTTCCTCCTATTGAAATGGAGGCTGAGGTCCCTTACTAAATGTGATGTAGCTGAAGTTAATGTACTCAAATACTTGTGTATAAGGTTATGTATTGAAATGAATAATATAAAGACGATTCAGAAATCATTGTGTGAAATTTATTTATTTCCTCTTCTCTTCAAAAAGTTAAAAAATGCAGGAAACACAGGTAGTTGGGAAACTCTTCAAGAAGAAGGAATTACAAGTGAGGACCTTGTGAAGTTTTACTACATTCAAAATAGACCTGGAAATGCTACAATTATTGATTGTCCTCTAAGTGGATTGATGATCCTCTAAATTTTTGCTTAAGCTAATTATCTGATGTTTCATCTGAGGAGAATGTAGGTTATGTTGTAGGAAAAAATTTTCAATTATCAGCATGTCATAATAGTAAAGGAATAATTATCTGAGTAAGTTTTAGACCCTCCTCTAATAAAAAACTTTAGAAACACCTTTCACAAATTTTTCTCAGATGTCTTAGTTCTTCAGCACAGGAGAAAGTTGCATTCAGACCTTGTTTTCCTATGGCTTCTGGATTCTAAGGCAAAAGGCCAATATTATCCTGTAGTCTATATTGGATGGACATAAACATAGTTTCTACTATTTAAATCTGTTCATATTTTATGAGTTTATCTCAGACATAAAGACAAGGGTTCAGATCCAATGATGTTGATTTGAAGAATACTGCTTTATTCTGTTTTTTTATTGGCTTATTTAGACTCCACCATGCATTACTCTATTATTTAATTGGGTTATTCAGACACTCGCAATGAATCATTTTCTTAGCTTAAATAAGTCAATCCCATCTGGAGCTGGTCAGAATATTTTCAGTGACGTGAAATATGTCACTTCATCAAAGCCAAAATGTTGTGTCAACATATCAGTTTTGACAAACATTTCTTGAGAAAGTTTTTGCCTGGGGTTCCCTTGTCACTTACAGCCAGAGGAGAAAGAGCTTGAGCTGAAAAGATCAGGTTTTATGTCCAGAAACATACATTACATAACAATTTCTATTGGCAAAAGTGTTTGAGGGGTTTGTTTTCATTCCTCTGAATAGTGAAAACAAATTCTGAAACCTTGAAATTTAGAGAAAAAATGGAATCTGTGTCCTCTGAACAGCTTTAATTACATCTGAGCATACAAAATGCTGATTCAGTAGCTCATATTTAGAGGATTTAGGTATACCAAAGGGCAGAAAATGAGGAAACCATAAGAAATGTAGCTGTATATTGATAGCTGGCTTCTTTTTCCTTGGAATATCATTTATTGGCCAAGCAGCATGTAAACATCACTGAATCTGACTCTTGCCACAAATATCTCCACAAAGTGTGCATGATAACACAGTCCATCTTTCACTCCAAAGTTTAGTAAAGGGCATAGCAAATCCTTCCTAAATTATATAGGATACGGATTGGATCCTAAGTGTTTAGCGGAACACTCAAAATATGTTTGCTTTAGATCATTAAAATTTGTGGAAACTTCAGCTATGCTGTCATGGTTAAAACGTTTTGATTGCTCCAAGGGAAAAAAGTCCAAAATTGCTTCTACCAGCTGGAACAGGTCGCTTGAGTGCACTGATGAAGCTCCATAGCTGCTCGATTGCATGCTGGAAGAAATGGACACTGTACATGACTGCAGGAATGGGGCACGTGCAGCTGTGACATATACTGCCCTTGTCTTCCCTAACTAATATTTTACAGACATATGCAATCCCTTCTTAGCCATTAGAAAATGATCTTGCAGTATATATATATATAAAATTTAATCAGTTATTATGAAACAGGGCAACACCTGTAGCTGGAACATATATAGTGGTATTTTCAAAATGAAGACAAAATATTGTAACAAAAAGAGATGCTGATGTTCTTCCATAAGCTTGTAGAAAAGAGGGGGTTAAAAAAGACTTTCTGAACTGATCTTTGAGAAAGATAATTTTATTCAAACATGAAGGAGCCATACGTTAGTGGAGAAGGCTGAAGTCCGTCTTCCATCTCTCACAGAAACGTTCACAGCAGTGTTCATGGTTGCATGTGTACAGCAGTGTATGTTGTACATTTACATGTACATCTCTCTACATGCACAGACTGGCATTACCAGGGGTAGGAGCTGCTCCAGGGAAGGCAGTGCTGAGGCTGAGACCCTCCTTGGTGAGGAGGAGCCTTACCAGAATAACACAACCACTGCACCTGCCCTGTCTTCTTCTCCATGGGTGGGTTACACAAGGAACTGCTGAGAGGCAGCAGAACCAACATGTGAGAAGAGGCTGTTAAGGAAAAAAAAGTTCAACAGAAATTGATTTCAGGAAAGGGAGTACTAATGCTGCACAAAGCCAGATGTGTGACCACATATACATATGTGAGATTGTTCCTCTTGTTCTTAAGAGTGGAGTAATCCTGTGTATCAGTAGAGCTCATACTGCAATACAGACAGTAATTTTTCTGTAGGGAATTGGTTTAATCAGTTTACAGAAATATTAAAATGTAAACTGTGGTTTTTCAGTAACATTTTTTTCATGAAACATATTACTGAATGAATTCTCTGCAAAGAAGGAAAAAAATCCCCAACTCTGATTTCTGTCCCCTTGCAGCTCACCTTTAACTCAGAAGGTCCATTTTTCTTAAGCTGTTTTTACAGCAGAATTTCAGATTTTAAGGAGTCTGGAAGACCCCATTTTATCTGTAGAGCTAATGGCACTATACTCTGATAAGACTTGAAAGTGAGAGCTGAAAACCAGAAAGGAGATGAGATTAAGGATTTTATTTCGGTTGGTACGTGGATTAGTTTCAATGGATTTATGGCTCTTGTTTGCAATTATGGAGCCAACTGCACTGACGCCTGTGACGGTGATTTAGTGGTACCTACTGCCAAACCA
Source organism: Molothrus aeneus (assembly GCF_037042795.1). Taxonomy (NCBI): domain Eukaryota; kingdom Metazoa; phylum Chordata; class Aves; order Passeriformes; family Icteridae; genus Molothrus; species Molothrus aeneus. The sequence goes on along the minus strand of NC_089650.1, from coordinate 41,364,026 downwards.
CATCACTGAGAGCTCTGGTAAGGCTTCAGAAGCCTTAGCAGAGAGTGTGCACACTGTTGGCAGCCTCAGCCTAAAATCCAGAGATAAACAGAATAGAAACCAATGTACAGCTTTACCTTCTGGCTCTGTAGAAACCAACTGCCTTATACTGTGTTTTGGCCTATCTTCTTAATATGTAGAAATCAGACCACAGCTGTTATTTTGTCTGAGACTTATAGATCTACTGCTGAGTGGGAGGATAATTCTTGTTTCTTACATATGCCACTGCATTTCTTCTGATTGCTTCTTTTTAAACAAAATTGCTAAAAATACATTTATTTTCTGATTCAAAGCAACAGTGAACAATGTTCATGAAACACTCCCAAAGAGGAAAAGAGATAAAATCTTGATGCAGCTGGCAGAATATACAAGATAAAGTGGTTTTTAAAAGGAATAATTAAGGAAAAGATCCTATTTGATAGAATAATTAAATAAAACCCTTTAATACAGCTGATAGTCAATGACTCTGTGAAAAAGGAAACCTGAATTTTAAATATTAAGGATAACATCTATCTTTGCCTAGATCTGGACATTATTGGTGCACTCTATAAATCATCTTCTTTTTAATTTAATATGAGCATCTGTAAGGTCCAGAGATAAATTAATTGCTGCCAGATTTAAATAATACGCTTGGTTTCAGGCATTTCCTGGGGATTAATGACAGGTTAGGGGAAGCCAAGGGCCTAAAGTTCAGCCAGAAACCATTAACCTCAGGTTATCATTAACCTCAGGAAACACCCTGTGTCTCAGCCGCGTCTGTTGCTACAGAATGGAAATGAAAAGAGCAGAGCCATGTATTTCTTGTAGGGGTTAACACCATTGCAGTTGGTACACACAGAGAATTTCAACAGCCCATGTTCTGCCTGGTCAAATGACATGAAACAAATGTGTGCAACCACTTGGCTTATCATGGCTCCTCAAAAGGAAGCGTTTCATGCTCTAAATGATACATTGCATGGATGACACTTTTGGGGGGAGCCAAAACATAAAAACCTGTAAGTCCATAGAAACCAAGGGATATGTTAGCATGGGGCTGGTTGACACTTTGAGGTCAACGTTGGGCTTGCAAGTGCACCTTGGCTGGGTGTGAGGAGCACATCTTCTGGTCTCTTCATTGCTGTCCTCAGCTGTTGTACAGCAGAATTTAGGTACAGGGAAGCAAGCCTCACATTTCTTAATTTAAGTAGTACAAAATTGTGTCTGGAGGAAAATTTCAGAGTTCCCAATTCAGCTTATTAAGAGCCAAGTTTTGACCTACTTTCAGATTGCAGAGACCTCAAGAGACATAGTATCTGGATACAGAAAATAAGAACAATATTTCTAAGAAAGTTATGTTAAATTTTTCAGCCTGAAGGTTTCCAAGCATTTTATGAGAATTTATTAATTAACACCAACAACATTCCTGTGAGATATGTGTTAGCCTAACTCTGTGCTAGTAATGCCATCAGAGATGACACCAGAGGAAATCTGGGGAGGGAGGAAAAAGATGGCACCACACAGGGACTCTGAGAGGGCTCTGAGAATTCCCACTTCTCCCTCCTCTCTGCTGTGAGCATGGGGCATACTATGGGCTCTGTATACATAGACAAGGGAATTGGGAGCTGGTGCTAATGCTGTATGTAAGGGCTTGTAAAAGTATCATAGTAACACTATGAGTTACTGTTCTTATTAAAAAGAAGGGAGCAAGTTAATCTGAGCTAATTTCAAGGCACAGCTGGTGTGTGCTGGAGAGAAAGAAGAAACTTCTGGTGATCCTATGGTTGTTTTCAGGTGTTGGTCCAACGAGTATTTAGGCTAGGGACTGGTTCAGCTGGGCTGTAGCAGCTACTTGCATGTGCAGTGGGCTTTGGATGCATCTTTCTAAGGACCAAATTCACTTACTTATTGTTAACCATGTGCAAGTGGGTGTCTAGCTTGAGCTAGACACTTAGGCTTCCTCTGTAGTTAATATGATGCCTTTCATAGTTTTAAAATAAGTGTCTAAATACTTCCTCACTCTAGAAGTGCCCAGCTTTTCACACCAATTTTAGTGTGGGACTCTGAAATACCATTTTTTTTTAGTAGCACAGAATAGTTGAGGTAAATATGAGAACAGGAGAAAGCCTGGCAATTCTCAGTAAGGGGACAGAAAAACGTCCTGCTGGCTAACAACTGTGTGAGTACTGTTGGTTTGGGGACTGGACAAATAATCTATATTTACTCCCAAGCACATATACACCAGGTCGCCTTAGGCAGCAAGAAGGCCACAAGCTAATGTTGGCTTCATGGAAGGAGATGATGGATGAATGCAGAGAGATACATTGGGAACAACATTTGTAGCACATATTAATCTTACTGCAACTTGGTATGCTGACAGGGCTGCTCTTTGTTTTCTGGTCTGTTCATCTGGGTTTATTTCAATGTTCATTTTTTATGATAGTTTTACATGCACAAATCTGTAGTATTGTACATAGCTAGACAGTTTTGTATCTGCTTTTCATTATTATGCAACTTCTCTAAATGTTACTAAAGTATTTTTGAATATATAAATCTTTATGTAGTTTACGTTTTTGTAGCCTACATGTAACTTTTTATTTTTGGTCTTTGTCTCCTTATCTTCTTATTACCATATTTTATATGCTTCTGTTGCAAGGTTTCTTTAATTCTTCTAGTGGCAAAACCCACTCCTCTAAACCTGTGACATTGTTGCAGATAACTGCATCACACTTTTTCTTGGATTTCCAGTGTTTAAGAGAAATGATACAGCTGTCTCTGAAAGCACATCAGGTCAAAATTGTGGCCAAACAGCAGCAGCATGACAGGAAAAAAGTGTTCCCTGGAAGCTGGTGACAGAGGAATTTTCTAAACTCCAAATAGAGAGCACACAACATGTTTCCAAAAGCTGGCAGAAAACAAATTATTAGACTTAACTAAATATCTCTCCTGCTTTTGGCAGTTGGCTGCAAAGGAACAGCATTAGGCCAGCTGTACAGTGCAACCTAATTCCGCACAAAATACAATGGAGGGCTATGGAGGGTTCGAGTCTGACTTTCTTGTGGGCTGTCAGGATAAGAGATCTCAGGTTTACTAAAGCTTGTATGCCCTATAGTTTTGATTTTAGTAAATCTTGCTCTACCTGAGCTTTACTGAGTGGAAGGAGAAGAAATTCGCACTGCTTTCTGCTTGTATACAAGGAAGGAATGTGAGAACTCCTAATTATATCAAATACCATCTCCTCCACCTGGCCCTTAGTGCTATTGGAATTGCTCACTTGTGCAGTCCATCCTGTTTTGCACACTGCTCACGTAAATCTTACAGATACAGGTGTTACTAGTCCAAGGCAAATATCCCCCTGTATTTCCCAGAGTGGATAATGCAGTGCTGGTCTCTGAAGGTGAGAAGGTTCTTCTCAGCTTTTGGAATCCAGACAAAAGCTCTACTGTGTAAGCAAGATGGGGAGACTAAGCAAGAAGGCGCCAGAGCAGGGACAGTTAACATTTTAATGGTCTTTGGCCACTTTTTCCCCCAAGCCTCGCACTTGGAGGTGGAGTAATAACCACGCAGTGATACCATCCCTCAGATGAAGTCACCAGCCCAGTCTGGTCCTGTATTGCTCCCTCTTAATTCTTCCTCATACAGAAGAATGCTCTGATATGTTTGACCCCTCAAAAACCCGTGCTCATGTGGATTGGGTCAAATAATTGCCTTTGGGCTGGAGTAGGGTCATGTCTGTGTGCATGGTGTGTCATGGAAAGAGTTGGAGGCCCTTCATTCCCAGAGCCATGGGAAAATAAATCCCTTCTTGAACAAATGGAGAGCAGAGCTACATCTGAAGTAATATTTATATAGAAAATATAAACCCTTTATTGAAGAGAGACACTTCCAAATCCAGCATCTGATTTTTATATTAAAAAGTGGTTAAACTTTGTGGTTGGTTTTTTTTTTTTGAGAGGATGATTTGGGAATAATTCTATAATTCTTTCTTATTTTAATTCCTTATGCCTAAAATGTACAATTTATGTCTACTTTGTATACATGCATATATATTATATACATGCAATATTCATTCCCTCTAAAATAACACTCCCAATCATTCTCAATTCCTACGACAGCAATGGCATACAGACATACAGCTAAATTAACATATTAGTGAATTTCGAAGATACTGATTCTCAAAAAGGGAAGATACATTGTCACTCATTTCTACCCAGGTCAAACAAGTTATATAAAACACCAAATATAGATTACAAAATGAACCAGATATAAGCAGTCTATTATTCCAGGTTCATGCATTCTTATTTCAATTGTCTAGAACTAAAAGCAAAAGGATATACTATATCATTAAAAATAAATGGAGGTTATAATTGCTTAAAAGATTATAGCATAAAATTTGCATGACTGATGTGCTGGAAAATACAAGAGGGATTTGCTATACAGAATTTAATGTTGCTTGCTTGAAGGTGCAGCTTGCATTTAGGCATATCAAGAAACAAGATCATTTAATGGTTTATTCATTCTATTTAACAGAATATATCCATGGCCCATCATCCACACATTCACCTGCTGTCAACTGCTGTTGAGCTCTGTAATGAACAGCTGTGGAAAGGGCAAAAAACATACAACAACCTCTGGCTATTTGCATTTAGGATATTTAGTTCTGTGTGAGAAGAATGACATGTAATCAACCAGACACATGAGTAAAAATAGAAGACTCCAATTTTGCCTACTATTTTTCTCTTCCCTTAGACATGGTTACAAAATTAATGAATAATTTGCATTTTGACTTTCAGAGCAATGTGCAATTTTTATAGGGCAAAAGGTTAGGTTCTGTCTGTCCTGTTTTGGAGGGGTAATTAGAGAAGGAAAGCTCTTCACGGTGTGCACCATGGGAACAGGCCCTGATCCGTACTGTCAGTACATAAAGTCTCATTAACAGCTTGGTAACAGCGAGCGATGCCCACACGGCAGGGGCAGCACCTTGATAAAGAAGCAGATTGAAATAGCAGTGTAGAAACCACTGGAGCTGTACTGTGCTGGTAGTGGTTTCTCTTGAACAAGGTGGGACACCTACTAAAATCTGCAGGAGGCATTGTGCAGTGACTATCAGCACGTCCCTGCTTGAAATGGGATTGCAGCTCTCTTACCTCTCTGGTACCTTCAGATTGTCTAAGCCATCCTTGAAAATGATGCACTCATCACCCCCCTTCACCCTCCTGAAGGGTTTGAATGACTTCTCAGAGGCTGAAAGTGCTCCAGGCTCCCCTGGATGCTACTGGGACCCAGCAGCCAAGCCAGCCCCCCTAGAAAGCAGGAAAACAGGAGACAGCGAGGGGCAGGATCCCATCTGCAGTCCTGCTGTAGGAAGCTGAACAATAAGTAGGTCTGTTCTCAGATAATATTCTCATAGAAGTTGCCAGGCATCCATCAATTGGAAAAATATGAGGCCTCATTTGATACCAGTAGCTTTGTTTTCTGCTTTATCCACTAGTCAGAAAATTGTATTTTAAAGCTTATTTACTGGAAACCACAGGAACATTTAGTTCTCCAGTCACAGTCAGTAAAATCTGGCCAAAGGAAATACATCCAAACTTTTCCAAATAATAAATAAAGGTTCTTTAGTTGTGTGCTTTTAAAGTTTGATCTCAGCTTGAGAGTAGTGTATAATAGATGGAAATAATGAAAAAGACACTAAGAAAGTGGCATTCCATGAGATAATTTGCAGGAGACCATATGACTTTTATAGTTGGAAAAATAAAAAGATTACACTGGAAGCTTGTAAACATTAAGTGTAGATCCTCAAATACATTTTAACCAGTCAAAATGGCAACTAAATATTTCCAAGAATCTTCAAGGAAGATATCAGCTATTACAGAGCATTTATGGCTTTGCTAAGTAGGAAAAGAACGAGTCTGATCTGAGAGTTAAAAGCACCATAAAAAGGTGCAATAGTCATCTTTCTGCAGTCACTTACACCAAAATGACTTCATTTATAAAAATTAAATTTTTACACAGATCTGGAGTATAGAGAAAATAAGCTATTTTGAAAAACAGTTGAAATAATTCTCTCATTAGTTGTTAAACCAGGTTACTCTGAGCATTCCAACAAAGAAACTGCAGGCATGAGCAGAACTGCATGGATTGGAAAGGTGATCTTCAGAATGAGTTGTCACGCTTTTCCCAGGCTGTGATCTGTAAAGAGAAAAGTCAGAAAGCTTTTTGACATAAAATCACAAGAGCAATGTCTCTTTTCCTCTGTGGTGTGATGCTGAGTCATAGTGAGTATCAGTCAGTACCAGTGAGTCTGAGGAAAAAGTGCCGAGAGGGAAGGGCACTGAAAGACATCCCACACAAAACATGAGTTCCTTCCTTTGGAGGCTCCATGCACAGCATGAGAGTCCTGCAGGTGGTCCCTGCATTCCCTGCCCGTGCACTGACCATTGCACCCTGCTCATTTCTGAAGCATGGTGACAACCTGAAGTATTTCTTCTGGCAGTGACTTCCTGAGTCAGGTACAGCAGCCACCAGGTCATTGGCAGTTGTGTCCTCTGCCACATTGCCCCATGCCCAAAGCACATGAGCTGACAGACTAGACATATCCTTCACCATGTGAGAGAATAAGATGCTGCCTGGTGAGTTAGAAAAAAGAGCTAAGAAGGTTGTGTAACATGGGAGGATAATCAGAAGGAAGAACATAGGAATAGTAGCTTGATAACTTTGGCAACTTACAGAGCCTGAGAATATGAGTGTGTCAGGATAAGAAAAAAAAACACAGGCTAGACATGAACTATCTTATATGCAGGAAATGACCACAATTAAATCAAATGGTCTTTTTTAGTGGAAGTAAGGTAACATGAGAGGGTATAGATATAGAAGTGACTCACTCAGTAGCCCCATCAGATCAAACAATTTAAACTTCAGATATTCCATAAGATTAGCCTCAGACTATTTCTGGCTACAAAGATGGAAAAGCTAGAGAAATGGCTTAAACTGTGAAAATGTTAGCTTCTATAAACAGTTTGATATCCAAGTTAACAAAAAGTGCCTGCTAGCTTTGCTCCCAAGCACAACAGCAACCCAGAACAGAGCTGGGATTTAGGGGGTTTTGCACCACTCTGCTGCCCCCAGCACAGCCCCCAGGATCCAGGCCCACATTCACAGCCCTTGTCTCAGAGATGGAAGGAGGCACAAACTGAATAGTGTTCAGCAACATGAACATTTGCAACTAAACCAGAAACAAACCTGGCCTGTCTCAGGCTGAGATCACAAAATCAAATCAAGAAACTCACATGGAAACTGGAACCATATTCCAGCCCCAATGGTTCCTTTGGATGCTTTTCCTTTTAGGAGCATAATGGTGGGGAAATCAGCCTGGATTCCAGCTGCTGCTCAAAATGCCCATGCTCCTGTTTCTTCAGCTCAGACAGTTAATGCTGCTTAAATATCCCTCTTTGAGAGTGCAACTGGTTTCTTGTCTGGGTTAGAAATTGGACACGAGCTGTGCGCCTCACCTCCATGAGAGCCATTTTTCTCTCCATGCCCTTGTGCTCAGGGCCTAGGAGCTACCAATGCCCACGGAGAAACTCCCGTGCACACGGGCCTGCTGCACACACGGTGCTCCCCTGCGCGCCCTGTCACACCCGCCTTTGTTTAAACATTTGTAGACTGAAAGGTCCTGTCGAGCCCTGTTCTGTGGGAGAACATATTTGTGAGACAAAGCAATGCTGTGGTCTACCAGGAGGTCTGTGACTCTCTCGGTGAATTATTCACTACTTTGCTGTGGTCTACATGCCAGGTCACCCGTGCTCACGGCGGAGAATGAAGCATTATTCATTATCAACCTTTGGTTTTTTCTCTTCTAGGAGGTTGCTCCCCCACCCTTGTTGCCCTTTCAGGTTTTAACAAGACATTGCATTCTTTCAGACTTCCCCTGGGCAGCAGTTTTTTGCACTTGCAGAGGTAAGGCAATAATAGAGGAAAGCCAGAGCAGTTGTAAATTGTAGCAGTTAATGTCAAATTGATGGGGCAGTGATCAAATGAAGTTCATAACCACAGAATGCAACCTGGGGGTGGAATGCTGTTTCAAAGATTGCTAATGACAGGGTTATAAAATCATAAAATAGAAAGTTTTTTCCACTGTGAAAGTTTGAAAGAATTTATTTGGCTGACCGTAGGTATTAGCAGTGTTAGGGTCAGGCTTTTATATGACATTTAGCACAATTGCTAATCAATGAGGGCACTGACCAGTCCATTTTGAACTGAGGGAACAACACCTGCACTGTGTTGCTATTCTTGAACACACGAGTGCACCTTTAACAATCTTTAGGTCTTCTAGTATGGTACTGTTTAATTAGAAACTGCTGATACAAAGGGAGAACTGGCTAAAAAGAGCACTTTTGGGCTTTTCAAGTCTGCCTTTTAAACATCAGTGTTCAAGAAACCAAAGCAGTAGGGAATGCCACAATGTTAGCACAAGGGAAAACATTTATAGCTCATCAAAGCTGGACAGTACACAGCTGTATCCCAGCTGCACACTCCAACCACAGTGCTAGAAAAGTCTCAGAGAGGAAAAAAGAGGCAAGAGCCGGAAAATATCATAAGATAAATGGGCATGGAAAATATTGAAGATGTCCCAATGCAATTTACGTATAGAAGTGAAAAATGAACAATGCAAAAGAGACATACACTTTTATAGATGGATCCTTCTGTATTTCAGATTTATTTATTTACTTATTTATTTTTCTGATTTCTGCTTCAGTTATTGAGACGAATCTGTCATGTGATTTATTATGCCTTCCTTACCCATCTGTGCATAGCTTAGTCAAGAAAGAGTAAAGCCAGAAAAAAAGCCTAGCTTGAAACTGGCCTGTTTTCTCCTCATGGCAGAATATGGAAAAGGGAAGAAGCTCATTTGTAAAAACTGCTTTTGGTTAGAGAGGCACTAACATTCTCAGATTCACACAGAACTTCCAACCTTGGCTTCCCTGCAAGAGTTGCCAGCCTTGGTCATTAAGATGTGTTACCTGAGTCCCTGTAAGTCCACACCTCACAGAAATGGGGCTGCTCTCTGCACAGTCACTGTGTTTGGCAAAGATGCAGGCTCAAAGCAATTTCTGGCATCATTCATTACATTCAGCTGTCCAATTTCTGATGTGATGGAGAACCTTGCCAAACAGTCATTTTTTTTTCACTTCCACTTTTCCTGCTACTTCTCTATTTCCCATTCAGGGGCCCTTCACAGCTGAGTTTCTGAAGCTGGAAGACACCAGTAACTAGAACTTCTAGTAACTAGAAGATGGTAAGGTGCTGCTTCACCCTGAAGCTCCCTAATCGCTTTCTTTTCTGATCCTAAAGGCATCAAAACCCTTCATTTTTTGTAGTTTGTGGCCCTTTGAATTGGACAAAAATCATCTCACAAATTGCACCCCTCAGAAATGTAGCTTCCAGTGTTAAGATTCAGATCTTTAAAGGTACTTAAGTCTTGAAATATTTTCGAGTTGTTAAAGCATTTTAGGCAAGTTCAGATGCTGCAGACATACCCTTGTGGGCTTTGTGTGGACATTGCCTAAGCAGTACTCCTGATGGCTTGTCAGCTCCAGAAGGTTCCTGTGAAAATTCCATCAGATATTTGTTTTTTTAAGCTAGGTCTTAACTTAAGGAAAGAAAAAACCACAATCCTACTTTTCTCTGTTAGTATGTGGTATTGGACATCTGGCTTCTGTGTCGAAAACATAATACAGATGTTCTGCTGTGTAGGTCTACTTTGGTTGCTGGCAATCATTTACAATACTTATTAAGAAACAGACTATTGTGAGTCAGCAAATAATCCAGGGCCAGGTGAAAGCAGCTGGATGCGAGCAAGCTATGTACCATCACTTGAAACAGTAAAATCAATGCTAAATTAGTTATTGGTCATTTGGCCAATTTTGTACTTTGGATGCACTGTGGAAATGGACTTGGGAGAACCACTGTGCTGAGAGACACAGAGATATATAACCTGGTTGTGAGTTTTTGGAGTAGAAGGCAGCAGATTCCTTTAGTGCAGAATCTGGAGAATATTCTCTTTCCAGTAAGTAATTTATGCCTTGGCAAAAGTGCTTGAGATCTACAGCATCAATGACAGTAGCAAGCAGCCTCTTGCACCTTTCCATAACAAGTGCTACTGCTGGTGATGCTCTCACAATAGAGACCCCTAAAATAGATTAGAATGTTGAATTAAGAAGTAGCCTTCTGCTTGTAATTAATATTCCATTATTAATATTGCATTGAGATGAGTGAGTGTAGGTCACATAACAAAGTTGTTGCTTTCACAGCATTTGCAACATCAGAGAAGTTATATTGGCTACCTGGCATTTTCTTTTAATGTTAATTATGCTAATGATTTCAATATGCTCAAAATGAAAGCTTAGATTTCTGGAGCTAGAATAAGGTGTGGATTTAGAAAGGAGAACAATTATGTTGAAGCATATGAAATAATAGTGTGGCAGTATGAGCAACCCTGATGGAAATCCTAAGAAGCAAAGCAATTTCAAATGGAACATGCAGCCCCTGGCTTACTGCAAAGTGAGATACTGGATAAAGAATGTCCAAATTTTTGTATGTTTATTTTTCAAGAAAGGTCTTCAATTTAGTTTCGGCAGCAGACCTATTGTTTCTTAAATGCTGAGTTTTGTGAGTAATCTGGTAAGAATTTTATCAAATTCGTCTCATTTTTGTGAGCACAGAGACCTGGATCCTTGCAATCTATGAGTGAAAACCATTTCCTAGAGAACATCCTACTTATTGCTGGTTGCCTGGTGACAGGACCAGAGGCAATGGGCACAAACTGAAACATGGGAGGTTTCCTCTGAACATCAGAAAACATTTTTTCACTGTGAAGGTGACTGAGCACTGGCATAGGTTGCCCAGGGATGTTGTGGAGTCTCCATTCTTGGACATATTCAAAAGCTGTCTGGGTATGATCCTGAGCAACCTGCTTTAGGTGTCCCTGCCTGTGCATGGGGGATTGGACTAGATGACACCCTGAGATCTCTTTCAGCCCCAACCATTCCATGATAATGGGATTCTGTCCTGTCCTTTAGGTTGGTTTTCAAGACTCCTTATTACCACAAGGTCCATGGCAAGATGCTAGCTGAGGGAGGTGCTTACTGATGTTTCTCATCTTAAAAGAGTGTGTTGTGTGTGTGCCCAAGTTGCAGCAAGCCAAACTGTCCTGTCATGTGACATTCCTTTTTCCCTGACCTCTGTCCCTTCCAAGACCTCTTTCCTTGCACCAGCTTGTCACTTTTTATTTTGAGATCCTAAAATATTCTGGAAAGGACTCATTTCTCAGATCATGTTTATATAGCAGGTAGAACTGGATGCCTCAACTCTGAGCAGCTACTCATAGAAGAGACAGTGCTGTTGCTAAATGCCACCCTGCTGGGCTTAGTCCTGAAACCAAACATCTTTGGTAATTAAATCCAAATCTTCAACTTTTTCACTTTTCCTCTTTTGCCAAAAAAACCCCAAAAACCAAACCCAAACAAGCAAACAAACAAAAACACCACCAAAACCCATGTAACCTAGTCTTTTTGTATAGGCATGTGACTCAGCCATGATAAATTAGGGGTCAGGTTTGTGCCTCCTAGTCATGTTACATCAGGAATCACAGGGACAAACACTGTTTTTCAGGGCTTAGAGGCTGTAGGAGCACTCATGGAATATAGCATGAGTAATGAAAGTAAAGCCATGTTAAAAAGCTCCCTCATGTTATTACTTAGCAGTTCATTAAGATATACCTTGTTTACCTGCTGCAGCCTGCACACCAGATTTAGCTCTCTGCAGGAATCTGAAGGCAGTTAGTATGCAGAAGCTGTGAATTGCAATGAAAAACAAAACACTTCTGTTTCATGATTTTGTGAAAAGCAAAGTAATTAAACAGTGACTGAGAGCCTGCTCATCCCTTCCAGATTTTTCCCCAGGCAGATAAAAGTGTGGCACAGGAAAGCAGGAAAACAGATCTTTACTTATTGACAGGCTGGGAAACACAGAACATTTCCTCTTTTGCTCTTTGGGCTTTCTGTGAAAGCTTATAATCTCCTTTGGCTGGTTAACCACTGCTGAGGCAGGCCAGAACTCATTTGCATTCTCGTGTTGTTCAGTGACCCTCCAGTGATGTCAGGTAAGAACACTGATTTTTAATTAAAATCTCAATTTTCAAGTACATTTCACAGTTAATACATGGTGAGAAGCTCTGACCAACTACATTGTTTTGCTAAGCCATGTGGGTTCAGCTGTCTTCTTAATCACTTCTAAAGCAAAAAAAGTCACAACTTCATTCCTGAAAAATGTGACTTCACAGGACAATGAGTATCTGAGTGGCTGATCTGCCATATACACCAGAAGTTCCTCATTTGAAGGAAGCATTGAGTGTGAGAACAGGAAAACATTCTGTGTTTAAAGATGTAAAAGCCCATGATCGCTGTGTGAAATAGTACACAGCAAGTTGCTGTGTATCATACAATAAATTGCTGGTTGATGTGCTCCCATGTTATTTGTTTTACTCATTCTGGTTTTTTAGGCCTTTATGAGCCCATCACAATGGGCACACATGAGACCCATTAGTGACTTTATCATTGGTCTCTGGTCTCAAGATCTAGGCAAGCATTATTCACCTTGTTATACCAAGGGCCATGAGGTGTCAGTGCCAAGATCTCCAGCTGGTATAACCGGTCCACTGGAGCAGAGAAACCTCCAGAGCTACAAGAATTTACATTTGCACATCCAGGGTGTAAACAACTCACCTGAGGATGCGCAGAAATTCTGCAGAAATTCTGTGGCCCAGCTGGGAACTGAATTCACGTCTGAATCTCCAGCTCAGGATTGCCTTCTCACCTGCCAGTGCAGTGCCTGCAAATGCTATTAGATATTTATTTTGCCCATTCACAAGCCATCACACTCTCAGTAAGGATGGTTGGCTGCACACACCAGCTCCAGCTGGCCCTTCAGGAGCAGGCACAATGAATGAGGATGTTTCCTGCTCAACAACCATTCTTCCATCCTTTTTGACTGTTGTAGTTGACTGCTCCCCCAGACAGGGTTTTTCAACATTTTCACTGAGTCAGAAAAAAAAAAAAGCAGTTCTGGACTGCTTGCAACATTTAATTCACCTTGAATCATTTGGTTCCACTTTGAGACTTCGTAAAAATAACCCAGGGGCCAGATTCACAAGAGAAATGAGGTAATCCAGAGAAGCTGGTATTAAAGCTGTTCCTTCCTCCCATGCCCTAGATCCCAGTCAAGGCTGGACATTCACATCATATGTGGGAGACCTTGGGTCCAATTCCCTTTTTGTCTGATCACCAGCAGGAATTTTAACCTCAGGCTGACCCACTCAGAAAATACCACAAGTGCTAAGCTGCAGTGAGTGGTGAGGCAGGAGTCTCTTTGTTAATGCCCAGACCACTTAACAAAGAAGACTTAAATACTTGCTGGATAAAAAAATAGTATACATCTCTCTAAATTGATGATTAGGTCATTTGACAAGGGGAACTTCAGGTTTTTGGTTGCTGCTTCAGTGTATGTTTATTCATGAATACGAGTGGAAGCATTTCAACAAGACAGAATAAATAACCCACATTACCCATCACCCAGCCCCCAGTGCCAGGGAGCTCTCCTGGGAAGCAGTGGACTTAGTTAGTTTCTGACCTGGTGTTTGTCCTACCTACTGGGAAATGAAGTTTGGAGTGAGAGTGGGGAAAGGGACCACTGGCTCATCTCTGAAATTTATGCTCTAGGAATTCAAATCAGAATACACAGATAAATTTTTGGGACAGACTAACTATTCAACAACAAAAGCCATCATCCACCTCCACCTATACCACTGCTATCTCTTGCCCAGTCTCTAGCCAGGGAAAAAACCTAAGAAAACATCCCCCAGACTTGCAAGGTATGGGTGACCAGGAAGGTAATTGTCAAATGTTGAAGGCTATATTTTCCATTTCACCCCCCTCACCTGCCTTTCTCTGCCAGGGGACTCAGAAAAATGAGGTTTCTAGATCATAATCTGCAGAGAATTCCTTATAAACCCCTTGGATAGGTTTCAGTTTTTAACATTTTACTGAACCAACTGTTATTCTTCTGAACAAAGAAGCAAAAAAAAAAAAAAATCAAAGCTTTCAACTAGGTCATGCTAGTATTATCATGAGTGAGTGTGAGTGGTATCATTTCACACATACTGCATCTCTCAATTAAGGAAAATGCCAGACTTCTGTTAGCAAGACAGCTGGTGGTACTCAGTGACTAAATATAGTACTGTCATCACCTAGGAGCACAGCCAGGACATTTTAATGGTTGGGACAACTGATATCTCAGTTTAGCCAAAACAATTTTTAATCACACACTATTATTTTAAATAGCCAGTGGACAAAATCAGTGAATGAATGCATTTGTAATATATTTTAACCATTTTATTTATTAGGTCAATTTTTAACCAATATGCAGCTGATCTTAAAAGAAATTCCACATATTTTGTATATTTGAGATAGAAAAAAAATCAGCTAAGTAAATACAGCTGGCATTCAGCTGACTCTTTGATTCTCTATATGTTAGATAGACTAAACTCCCTTAGACAGTCTTTTTATTTTGTGTACAGTCCCTTGATCAGTGGGGCTTGGATCCTCTAGAGAGTGATTATTAGGGATGATTCCATTGCAAAGGGGAGGCAAAGACCAAATAAAATATCTGTAGCTCATCTTAAATGAAGCCTGATCCAGTTCACTCCATATTTGATGAAAACAATTTAATCTGTAATTACAGCTGGAATAATTCCTAAATTATTTCAGTTCTGAGAGAATTTACTTTCCTGAAAAATGTCTTCTGGGTTGAGGGGGAAAGTCTTCTGGGTTCTCACCTTTCCATCAACATCCCAGGTGTTTTGCATTTTTGTGTTAGCATTCTTCATGTGTACTGTGGAACAAGCCAAAAGAGGGAGGACACACAGTTATGTATTGCTAAGGGTGAGTGGAAACAGCTCTTTGCACATCATGCTATTGTACCTTTAAAGGTCCACGAGCCTGAGCCTGCCAGGTTTACAAACATGGGCTGTGCTCATGTGTAGCTGAGGCACAGAAATGAAGTGTCTGTTTCTTTCCTGTTTCCAAAAAATACTGAGTTTAGGTCTGGTTTAGCTGTGACTGAGTAGGTATTTCAAAATGTTTATTAACAGTTTTATTGCTTTATTTCTGCTGCCAGCTCTAAACAATAGGGGCCAGGAACACCAGCTTTGTTTGTACTTATACTAATATGTGGCTGCCTGTGGACATAAACTCAGAGGTATCCACTGTAGCCAGTGGATTAGAGACTTGCTAGTCCTGCTACCTGTTGAATGTGAGCTGGAAAACGACAATGCTAGAGAGCTATCTCAAAATGAAGATAGTCAGGAGCAAGTTTTCCCATGTGAAAACCTCACTGATTACATCTGTACTACCAGTGATGTTGCCTGGAAGAGATTTTTCAGCGCCTATCCTCTTTTAGTACCCTCCTTAGCAATGAAGAGCATTTTAGTACTGAGTTGAATTTTTGGGTTTTTTTTGTGATAATGTCCTGGTTTCGGCTGAGATAGAATTTATTTTCTTCTTAAGAAGTACAGTGGTACAATGCTTTGTTTTGGATTCAGCATAAGAAAAATGCTGACACCACAGTGATGTTTAGGTTGCTGTTAAGTAGTGCTCACCCTGAGTCAAGGAGTTTCCAGTTTCCCATGCTCTGCTAGGGAGGAACTGCACAAGAAGCTGGGAAGGAGCATGGCCAGGACAGCTGATCTGATCTGGCCAAAGGGGTATGCCATGCCACAGAATGACATGTCCAGTTTATGAAATGGGGAGAGCTGGCTGGAAGGGGCCAGCTGCTACTTGGTGATATGGCAGGCCTCAGTCAATAGGTGGTGAGTACTTGGATTGCGCATCACTTGTTTTTTCTTGTGGTTTAGCTCTCTCCCCTTTTATTACAATTGTTATTACTATTTTCATTAGTGGTATTATATTATTTTACTTTGTTTCAATTATTAAACTGCTCATATTTAAACACTTGGGTTTTGTTTTTCCTCTTATGATTTTCCTCCCTATTCCACCAGGGGTGCAGGAGAGCTGAACAAGTTGCTGCCTTGAACTAAGTTGCCATCTGGGGTCAAACCATGACAGATAAAAGACAATGGGATTGAAGCTAGAGAGAGAGGAAAAAAAAGCTTTAATGCACTTATTTTTATGTGCAAGCTCTTTATCCATGCAGTCAAGCTAATATGTGCAGCAGCAGTGCAAATTTCTGTCTTGATCTCCTGGCCAAGTTTTCCTCCAGTTTCCCTGCAACCTTGACCCTGACAGGGCTGTTTTGCATTGGACCCACACCTGGATGAAGACTCCCTCTGGCAGGACCACCAACAGGCAATGCCAGAGCTGATGAGGGAGTCACTCCTCCCTTCAGATGTTAATAAGAGCTGGTGCACATCTAGCCACAGAGCTCAGCAAACAGAGGTGTGTGCGTGCTTTGTTCTGTCACTGCCTCTCACCATGGTGTTTGCATCCAGCCAAGAGGGCTCAGGGAATGAGGAATAAACTCCTGTTGTCCTGAAGGTGACAAGAACTTCTGCTGGTAGCAATCAGCACAGCTCCCCTTCCTTGGGCCCTGAGGGAAACTGCAGCTGTGTCAAGTGTTGTAAGGGAGACAGTTCTCCTCATTGCTCTCTACCAAGAGATTTTCTCTGACAAGGCTGTGCAGTGATGGGGCAAGAGGGAAGAACTTCAAGCTAAATTTGGAAGGTTTAGATACTAGGAAAAAATTATTTATTCAGAGGGTAGTGAGGCACAGGAACAGGCTGCCCAGAGAAGTTGTGGATGCCCTAACCCTAGAAATGTTCAAGCCTAGGCTGGATGTGGCTTCGAGCAAGCCAATCTAGTGAAAGGTGTCCCTGCAGGGGGTTAGGATGATCTTTAAGGTCTGTTCAAATCCAAACCATTCTGTTATTCTGGGATTCTAGGATCACTGGAAAATTAATAATAATCTGGAGGAAACTGTGTTTTCTGCCATCCCAGTGCTGCTGTGCTGGTATCAGGGGAGTGCTGGAGTGCTGAATGTGCAGCTTCTGACACCTGTGAGGCTCACCAAAGAGAGAGCCAAAGACCTTGCCTTCTTCTTTCCTCTCTTGCCATTACAGCTGAAGAAAGTCCAGAAGATTTAATATCTGGCAAGCAAGTTTTGATTTTGGATTATTCTCTTGCTTGAATAGAAGATATCTATAGATAGGCAGACATCTATAACAAGGACAATTAACATATCCTTCTACAGAAAAGCTTTTTTTCCCCACTCATCCATTCTTTGTTCATGGACAGTGGTTTTTTATTTATGATTGCTTTAACAGCTCCATGTTTGTAGCCAAACCAATACTGTCTGTGAATGATGTAATTACTGTGATCATAACCAATACATTTTCTTTTGAGAGGTGTTGCTAGCCTTATTACTTTGTTTTTAACCTTACTTTACTTTTAACCTGATAACTTTACAGCTTGAGTCAGCAGATTATGATAGCCTTTCTCTTTTAATAGAAATGTTTTCATTTCTGCTATGCTAAATTTGTTGTTTTAAAAAACTTTTTTTGAACACCACAGGAAGGCATAATTGGGAAGTTTAATTTGTGCTTGAAAAGTATATTTAAATTCTTTTTCTTTGAAATGAACACGTACTGTGACCTAGTTTTTATAAACAAAGAAAGAAATAAATGCCAGATCTGAAAAGTAGATTTAGCTAGATAGTATTCAACTTTTTAATTATTTTTCAAATGTATGAGGTGATTTCACCTATTTACATATTGCTAGAGGCTAAGGGGAGAAAAAAGCATTCATCCTGAGTTGAGTTCAAAGAGTCTGCGTTGCCAAAAATGAAGCCAAACATATTAATATACAGGCTCTCTCAAAGTCTCAGAAGCATCAGGAATCCATTTGAAAGAAGAGGAGCTGGTCTGGTTTGTCAGTCTGGCAAGTACCAGCGGAAAAATCCATCATCTACCAACAAATACATGCTTGCACAGTCAGTCCTACAGCCGTGAAGGGTCTGCAGAGCAGCTCCACTCCCAGGAGCTGAACCCCTGTTGGTGCCTGAGGCCATGTTGGCTCTGCTAGGGAGAAAGGCAGACACAGGAATGCAGAGGTGAAATATTCTGCAAAGATGATTTTTCTACATAATATTAAATTTGCTTAGTATAAAATTTTACAAGCATATCCTGGACCACCCAAAAGTTGTAGTGATTAATCCAGAGGTCTACCCTGTCCTTTATGTGATTACTTTTAAATGTTCATTCATTGCGATATCCTTCAGACTGTTAAACACAGCCACATGGAGCATGTTTGTAAAGTACACGTGTTGTCTAAAATGTACATGAAATTTAAAGGTTCTCTTGTTACTGTACAGCTCTAGACATAAACTCCTTTTTTTCATGAATTCAACAGTTAGATGAAGAAACCTCTCCAAAACTGAAAAGAAAGAATGATTAATTAAAGAACCTGAGACTTAAATGCAGACTTGTTCTTAGTTTACCAGACTGTAAAACTCTTACCTTAGTGGGTACACAGACAGGCGTATGTTCACAACTGATTTTTTGGCAGATAATTGCATAACTCTTGTAGCAATGGCCTCTTTGGAATACCTGAGAAAGCACTCCATCAAATGGACATAATTTATTTCATAGGGAGGGGGAAAAGCTTTGGTGAATTTTCCAAGAAAAATTCCAAGGCTTACGTGAATACGTTCACCTAGCAGCTCCACTGACGTGAATTGATCTATAAACCCACATGTGTAAGACAGCTATGAGTAGTAAAAGTAACAACTCTGAGCTATTAAGACATCTAAGTATGTCTTTACATAAAAGCCTTAAAGGGCTGCACAGGGAGTCATTACAGTGTATTATGTCAGGACCTTACTTAACACGTAGAAGTTGACACCGACACTGTCAGCTGTGATGTAAAATGCTTGGAGGCTTGTTTCACAGGACAAGCGTTTCCAAAGTGTTCAGCACCCACCAGTTCCCATGTAGGCAGCTAAATGAGGTGATGAAACTTTAAATGCTCTCAGCTTTCGTGGGAGCTGAAGTCTTTTGAAAAATCCAGCTTTCCCTGGGGTAGCTGTACCATTTGAGCTCCTGGAGGGGTGATGAGAGGGACCAAGTCAAGCACTGTTCCCCTGCGAAGGTGGCTGCTGAGAGAGGGTCTTCTGAACCCCTGTGGAATGTCTAAAGCATGCTAAAGGAACATCTCTGCTTCATCTATAACATCTATGCCATAGCTCAGAGTTAAGGAGATTAATAAATGAAAAAAACCCAAACAAACAAAGGATTGTCTCTGGAAATGTTCTCTCTCAGATAATGAGACAACACTATATTAACTGTGTGAACATGGTATCTGATACAGCAGACTATTATTCTGAATTTTCTTATTCAAACATCATATTCCAGTGCACATGAAAGCCAGCATAATTCACAGAATGCCTTTATACCCTAGTAATTTTATTTTAAAAATATGCAAACAAAACAATGTGTTAGATTGCATTCTGAAACTGTTCAGATGTTTTATGCTATTGCTTCAGCAATAAAAGAAACATTAAAGTCCTGAGGCCAGACTGAGTCTAGCTATTTTCTAGCTCTGTCAGGCTGGAGTGGAGCCGAGGCACCTGGCTGATGGCGCCCTTCAGAGAGCTGTCCCACACTGCTGCTGGCTGGGCCCTCGCTCTCGACCCCTTAGGGGCACAAAGATCTCTGTTGCTGAAGGAGATTGGCTTTGTTCATGATGTTAGAGGGAAACACAGAAGGAAAAGCCATCAAGGGCTGTCAGACACGAAGACAGCAGCAATTACATCACAAGGTGGGGCAGGAACAGGGGAAGCATGGTGTAAGGCTTTGCCCTCTTCTCCAAATCCTCCTCAGGCACCAGCTGATGGCCACTGCCTTACTGCTGGAGGCAGGACAGCAGGTTGGACAGGCCAGCTGGCTCTCCATGAGTGAACTGTCTGGTTTCTCACACCATGACCCAGATAGGTGAGCAGAGAGGGTCCCTAAATGTCACCTAACTCCCTGGAGAGGCCAGTCTGCCAGGCCTGCCTGAAGCCGCTTCTCACTCCTTGCCTATTTGGTGGCATGGTGCTTCCATGTGCAGTGGGCTTTCCAAAGACAAGGGTGTGACTTTGCCCTTTCATCTCCAGCTGACCCTCCCAGAGTCCAGGAGAGTCTCCCAGTCAGCTATTTCTGAGTTAATTAAGCTTGTATTTTCTCCTGGTCAAGTACTTCACCTATTCACTTGTTTTCTCATCATAAGCCATGGTGATGAGAGTTCCTCCCCCACAGTGCACAGGTAGCTCCCTATTGTCTAGAGTAAACTCTGAATTTTAAGTCCCAAGTGCACACCAAAAAAAACCCCAAATATATATATATGTAGTCTTGACCTGATTGCATGAGCTAGAGAGGAAATACCACTATGTCTTGCTGTCTGCATCCCAGTAGTTCTGTGCACAGCATGGGAATGTTAAATTGCTCTTTGGATCTGATGATCTGATCTTAGTAACAAAGTCCCAGTGACATCCTTAATTTTGTGTCCTTTTAGCATCTCTATTTTGCGCTTTGCAACCTCTTGCAAAGTGGTCTTTGCAAAGTGGTCTTTTTCTGCAGTTACAGAGGCATTTTTAGTAGAATGATACTTTGTCTGACTGATTTGAGTAATAGATGTGTGATCTGATGCCTCTTTCTCCTGTCTAACAGGAGATAAAGATGAGATAGTTTTTCAATGTGGTACATTAGGATAACAACCCATTCCAGAAATATTCTATATTCCATGCAAAAAGCTGTGGAAAGGTTTAACCTCCTGCAATTCAACTGTAAGTTACACAGAGAGAAATGGATTTTCTGTAGGCAAAATAAAGAGAAACACAGGAATGATGACTAGAAAAAAGAATAATTAAAAAGATCAAGTATTTTATTCCTTCTTAGGCTCTTTCATCTTACTGACATTCTAAAAAATGGCCAATCTTAAGGCTATGATTAATTACCTTAAAAGTTTTAAGACTTGCCTTTTTTTAAGCTTTGTCAGTTTTAAAACTTCCATGGGATTCTAAGTCCTTTGAGAATTAATAAGCAAAAGGTTGCAGTTGCAGACAGAGACACATTTTTCACGCTTCCCTCCCTGCCTCCCTCCCTCCCTCCCTCCCTCCCTCCCTCCCAGTGACTTGTTTTCCATGTTCAGCCTCTGCAGAATGAAAGGAGAAAAAAACTGCAGCCAGCAATGTCAGTTCATGTTATTGTTCTGTACAGAGAAATGCCTTAGCCAACATTTATATGAAGCTTTGTAGAGTGTAATAAAAAACTCAATTGAATCTCTTATGACTTCCTTACTTTACTTGGTTATTTTTCCAAGTTCAGACAAAAGGCTGAGATTCATCTGACTTGTGCTGCAGTACATGAAACTTAAATTTCCCACTAAGCTATTTGCCTAAGTTGGCCCCACAGTCCCATTTCCCCATAGATGGAGATAAATAATCCAGATAGTGTTTTATCCCTTTCTGGGACTGCTGGGCTGACTTGCACTGTGGAAGAGCCATCTCTGTTTGCAGACAAAGGACCACCCAGCTGACCAGCCTAAGTGGTGTCTACATTTTGGATGGCTAAAATTTGGTCTGATTCATTCTCCTGTAAGTTCATCTTTCCATTTAGGAAAGCTCAGAGTGCAGAGTACCTAAAAAGACTGCAGTGTTGGTCAAAAAGCATCCCCTCCCTTACAGATTTCCAAGGACATGACCATTCTGGTATTTCCTATCCCTGACATGATTTATAAATATATATATATATATATATATACAGGTCTCAGCAAATAGAAAAAATGGAGGAAAAAATTTTGATTGAAAAATCATGAAAGAATTGAGCTGGTCACTGGTCTGTGATTCACTAAGTCTGTCTCTATAAAATGAGTTGAAATGAATTTTCGGGTATGAATAAATCCCCAAAGTGTCATGAATTTTAGAATGAATGTTTCTGAATGCCTTAAAATTCATACGGGAAATGAATTAATCATTCTTCCTTATTTTCTTGTTGACAAAGTCTTCCTTCTCATCCAATCAAAGTGAGGGCTACACACTGGGTTACTGGCTGTGCTCAGTGAATGCTGAGTAGCACCCATCAGCTGAGATTTTGTCACTGAAAATATTTGCTGGAACCTTCAGTATGCAGAATGCATTAGAATGAAATCAGAATTTATTTGCAAGCGATTCAGTGACTGCAGAACTGTCTGCATTTATGAGTGGTTTAACAGTCTGCACACACATTCATGGTTTATACTGGGCACATCTGTCATTTAATTAAAAAAGGAAATATGAATTAACTATCTAGATTTGAGCAAGCCACATGGATTTTGGTGAGGTAGTAGCAGACATGACAGCCCTCTGCAGATTGTTTGAGCATGTAACTTACCTGAGGAATGTGGACAAACTGACATTATTGTTACTACTTCTAATATAACCAGATTCTGAAGTCCTTATAAATGCACACTCTGTATTAAAGCTCAAGAAAACTTCATGTATGTTTTGGTTGGTAAAGGACAGGGTAAAGGACAGAAGAAGAGACTCATATGTGTACTTTTGTGTTCATGCATATTAATGAATATATATGCAGTGCAGTGCAGTACAGTGTGTGTATTATATATATTACAGTACAGTACAATATGTGTATTATTTTATGATAATACATTTTCCCTGACTGCACAGCATTTTTCTTCTCTTCTTGAGAGTGCACTGAATGACACACATTTTCTTCAAGAGAAATCTGGTCTTCATGAGTCTGAATGTAACCTGAGGAGATTGCCCTACCTATGTTGTAGTCTGAAATCAAAAGTCTTTCACAAATAAGCTAGGTAGGAAGGAGTGAAAGAAATGTCTTCATTCCCTTCCTCTCTTTTATAATATTTTCTCACCTTTTGGAAATTGTGAAGCATTGTGACTACACAGATTTTACATGATACTTTCAATTCTTTTTCTACAGTTACTACAATGATATTATTGATATTGACATTATTGATAAATTTGTATAAACCAAATCTTGATCTGATAATGCAGGACTCTCCCATCTGGTGATCTAATCCTGCTGATTGCCCCTTCTTTATGCATGAATGCCAGCATGTGCAAGTGCCTTCTGTAGTGCTGCAGCATTTATAGGCCAGGGCTGACCTTTGGGTAGTCTGGGAAGGCACCTGGTATCTGACAACACCATCAGGACTCAGAGCACAATTGAACTGCTGTGAGATTAGCATTAGTTCTGCAGTTAGACTGTAATTACATGGCTGGTTTGGGATGGAAATTACAGGTTACACTGCAGGGCTCTGCAGCCACTTGGGACCACATTCACAGGGTTAACATACAGTTTAGTTTCCTTAGTTTCCTTTCTGTGTGTATCCAACCTCCCAAAGTCATTTTCCTGAGGTGGATTATTTGAAGGACATTACATGTCCACAGTATGTGCCTGTTCCATATGCCCAAATGATGAACATTCTGTGAGCAGTTTCTAGGAGGGCCAAAATCCCTGTTGGTACAGCTGCATGGAGACATTACTGTTACACCAGCAGGAGAGCTGACCCCAGCCCTTGTTTAGTGATTTGAGTGGTCACCTCACCATGAGGACATTCTATCATTTCCAGGAACATGAATTTGGAACAGGCAGTTATTTCAGTGGCATGAGGCTGACAATTGTTTGGTTTTTAAGGAGTTACCACATAATGTTAAACTAGTATCTTGCCTTAATGTGAAATCTTGATGCAGTGTATCTTATGATCTCTTAATCTGGGAAAAAATGTAAACCAAAAGATAATAAACATAAACAGTGATTAAACCACAAACATTCCTCAGAGTAAATGATAATATAATTAAACTTTAACTTCACAATGCAGATTCTTTTAGTGCATAATTGAAATTGTGTAAGATACTTTGGCAATACGTTTGACATTAACTGGAAGCAAGTAATTTTAGGAACCAGAATCTGATCTTCCTTTTATTGACATCATTTGCTCAGCTTCTGCAGCTGTGTCTATACTACAGCTTCTTTTTCACAGACCCACTCCTGGACAGTCCCTCCCTGTGTCCTGGCAGCATGCTGGAAGGATGTGGGCCTGCATGCTCTGCCTCTCCAAAGCTGAGATCCTTTAAATGAAACCCAAGCATACAGGGAACACAAGGATCTGCTGCAGGGTAATGGGCTGCAGAGAACAGGGACATAGAGCACCAGGTCTGCCAGCAGACCTTCCCACAGCTGTCATCCCCTCCTGGGAGTGACAGTGGCCATACCAAATTCAACCAGAGGCCCATGTAGGCTACTTGTCTGCTGAAAGTGTATGCTTGGGAAGAGTATAAAAGAAGGGCAAGCATGTAGTGTTGCTCTCTCAGATATCCTCCTATGTGTCTGCAGCCTGCTCTCAAATTTAATGAGACTGGATGATAGTTTGAAGCTTCCTTCACCTTGCTCCCTGCACAAGGCTTTCTAGACATCTTGGTCAAAGGAAACATTTTATAGTCCACATTTCCTGAGCTCCCGTGGCCAGCTGTGGGGCACTACCATTGCAGCAGCTGTGGTCCCACACCATTCTCACAGCAGCAGAGATCAGACAGGAGCCTCTTCCCAGGGGCCCTGCAGCATGCCTGAGACCCAGCTAGGATGGCATCTCTGATTTGTCTTCCTTGCCCTAGGCCCAGATGATGGCCTGAGCCCTTATGAAGTACATGGGCAGTGTTAGAACCAGCAAAGGCACTCCTGGCAGACCTGTACCTGCTGTGACTGGGCTGCAGGTAGGCTTGTGCTTGGCTCTGTGGAATACACATTGATGGTTAGTGAAGAAAGACAGAGAAAACAGGAGACAGGCCCTCACTGGAGAACGCTAGGGACTGACTGCCCTGGCCACATCAACTAAGAACGATCAGCAGCCATAGCTGGCGCTAAGTAAGCAACATCGGTTCCGTAGTACTGCATGACTGCATAAACAAAAATAATAACAAAATTTAGAAATACACATAAATACATAAATGAAAAAAAAAGTCTCATAGCTCTTTGCTGTGCTCTGAAATGAGGCTCTTTGGGAAAACTGGGAATTTGGGAGTTATTGAGGGTTACAAGGTTGCCAAGCAGTGTTTCCCAGAGCGTTTGACAATAGCCTCTGGAGAGCTGGCTGGTCACATGCTAATGGCTCCTCTTCATTCTTTCCAGCCACGAAATTACAGCCACAAGAATCAAGAGCTACATTCAGTACATTCTTAGCATAGTGGCTCTCACACCCTTTCCACAGTAAGGAGAGGCAGTTTCTACAAAGACTGCGACTGAGAGTAGCATCCAGAAGATCTGTGCCCATGAGACAACCTGGGTTTAAAGTTATGGACCAGCCTGAGAAAAATTCTGGAAATTTGCTTAATGATGGTAGAAGTTCACATGACTGGCACTTGGGCAATAGGGGCTTCCCAGAAACAGGAGCTGGTGCATTTGTGAAGATGGCTCCTTCTGAATCAAACAGAGAACGATTTGTTTCTATGATAGGAATTGAATGTACAAATATTTTTATTGAGATTCTTCTACTTTCTATGCAAACCTGATATTAAGTACTGCTGGACTTCTTATAGCATAGGCACAGGAACAAAGAACACTTAGCCTGCAGTTCAAAATCCAGGATTTGTCCACAAATGGCTTAAAACCTTTGATAGCTGATACTCAATGTCACCGGTCAGCACACACAGCAAACAGCTGGCAGCGAGTGCCATCAAGCTGAATTGTTTCACTCCCTTGCTATTGTCACTCATTTAAGAAATCCCTTATTTTTGGAAATGATCTTATGTCTAAAAAGAACAATTGACAATCAGCCAGGGTACAAGAAAAATCCAACTTTCTTCTGCTAATGTTTTTCAAACTCAAAGTAAAAGCCAGGTAAAAGTCTCTTTCAAATTTATATGATTCAGTTTAGAAACCCCTCAGATTATATACCTTTATGGCCCAGATTTAAATCAAATTACCAATGCCATTGATCACAGGGGTAGAGTTTTGGAGTTCTAATTAAACCCAAAGTAAAAAAATTGCAAAAAATTCTCAAGTAATTAATACACTCCTGATTTTCAGCCACAGATAGGTAATGGTCACTGATTCTAGTGACTCTCATACCACATGGCATGGTCCAGTATTCAAACAGGTTAAAATTATGTTGGTACAATTTAGAGAGAGGAGTAGTGGACCCTCAGCAAAAAAAATTATTTTGGAAAATACCCATTTATCAAATGCTTTTCTCAGTGTGAGTGGATACGTCTTCCAGGAATATTCTGTGAGAACCCTGAGTTGCTGTCGGTGCTCTCAGAGCCTGGAAATGGCTATTCCAGGGGCTCAGCCCAGGGTCCCACACACTGCAGAGCATTGCCTTTTCTCTCTTCTGGGGAGAAGCTGAATTCCTTCTTTCTGCTGCACTGCTTACCTGTTTTCTGGCTAACATATGCATACAAAGGACCAGTTCCTGCTGAGAAAATGAACTTTGAGGAAACTTTAGAGACATCTCTTCTTGAAGAGAACTTGAAGCAGCACTGGGGGCACCTCAGAACTGCGGTCAGCTGAGAAGCTGCTCGTGCCTCTGGGCAGCCCTTGGTGCTGCAAAATGGCTTCTCCTGATTTAACTCAGGAAGGGGACAGCAGGGAATGTGTCTGCTGTGTATGAAAGACTGACTGCACCGGGCAAGGCAATTAGGACACTTCATGAGAAGGCAGCAAGAAGTTTAAAGCTGAGAAGAGGCTGTGCTTTTTCACATGATGGAGAATGAATTTGTGGACACAGCTGCACTGTGGTCTTAGCACTCAGGTGCTAAAAGGACAGAAATGGGACTAGAAGGATTTATCAGTGGGGAAATTTGAAGAGAAACTTAAAACACCAATCTTTCAGAGAACAAGAAAATATCTTGGTGCAATAGAAAATGTTCTTGCACTTTTTTCCCTCATTTGTTTGGTATTTTCCCCCTTCAGAGACTGGATCCCAGATTAGCAGGGTTGCTAGTCAGAGCAGGTACAAGGGGGGCATGTCTTATTTTCCTGTGGCAATGTTTCCTAAAATTCAGAGTAAGTTTATGACATTTAACTAAACCAAATATGTGGTAAAAAAAGGTAAAAATGGTGCATCAGTCTGATTGAATACTTTACTCATACCATGGGACTGAAACAATGCATACATTGCTTCAGCCACAGCTTGAGCTGTGAACAGTTTATCTTTCCATTTATAGGAAAGGTCAAGACAAGTTTGAGTCACCTTTTCAAGAGACAGCTTTTCTTCTACTTCCCAGCCACAACATTTGTCTGGATGCCCAAGTGTAGGGGCTGCTGAAAGGAAGCTCCCCTGTCAGTCCATCACGTCTGGGCTGTGCTGTGCCCCAGAGCCCACATTTGCAACCCAGGCACTCTGCAAAGTACTTCCCTAGGCTTTGGCGTGGGGGAACAAGGAGGATGTAGAGGGATGGGACACTTGTAACCCAGATTTGGGGACAGACTGGTTTCCTTGAGCACTGATGATGGATGGAAGTGGGCTGCATGTGATGCTTTTCTTCTTTTGGGAGCTCATCAAGACCTATCCAGAGGGTGAGATAAAATTATCTGTTAAACAGTCTCAAAATCCTCCTAAGAAAATAAAGCAATATTTCTATCTTGCACTGTCAGTGCCAGAATACTGCAAAGCAGCCGTCATGTCACACTCCTGCTGGACATTTCTGGGCTTTGTAAACACAAATGCCCCATTTGGAGCAGTGCATCTCTCTATGCTGCTGCTTAAGAAAAGAAGAATAAAAATGGGAGACATCCCAGTCCAATTGGATCCTTGCAATGAGGGAAACTCTGACAGCGGCTGTTCAAGTGAAAAGAACCAAACAGTTCAGCTGATCTCTTCCATTTGTATGAGGTTTAGGAACCAGTTGCTATGGCAGTAAACTATGTCAAATTGTATCCTCTTTAAATCTGCAGAATTCTTTTGTATTTCAGCGATACAGAGTGTGTTTGTAGTTAGTGCCAGGCATATATTGGGTTTTATAGCTGACCAGTGTCCCATTTAAGCTTTGTTTTAGATTAGCTGAAGATTTCACCAGGTATTTAATTTCTAAGTTATCTCTGCCTTTAAAATAGCCAAATTTTAAAATGTAAGTTTTTAACATGTAAAGAATTTTAGCCTGTTCCATTTTGACTTATTCAAAATATCCATGGAATAAGATCTGACTTTATAAAAGCTTACAAAATCTGAACGTTTTCAGTAGCCATTTTAACTGCTAAAAGAGCTGAAGAAATTAATTCAGCCATCTGAATTTTTAAGCAGAGTTTATTTCTTCAGGCTTTGCTAAAATGCTGCTCCTACAAAGTTCATTCCAAGTGGTTGTAAAGATATTCTTAACTTTGGGAATTTGCAGGAATCAGTCCAACATGTATGTTTTTAATGGTTATTTTTAAAAAATTATCAATATCTTATAGTCATTCACCCTTTGCTGCCTCCCACTTAACAGAATAGTTATTAGGCTCTCACTGAGAACTGATCTCTTAGAAACAACACAAAGAAAACGAGGAAGGAGGGACAGCAACAGAATGTTTGAAGATAACAGTGCTGAGGATGCTGAAAAAGAAATCAGCAAGATAGGAAACAAGGGGATTTGGAGGTCAGCGGAGCAGGAGTGAGCAGGAAATGGAGGGAGGAACTGAGTGTCAGAAGCAGCTGATAGATTCATTGCCCTGCATTTTCTTAGGATAATACTTCCTCAATTGGAATCAACAGCTGAGGCTGCATTGCCTTGCATCTTAAATCTGCTGTCTGTGTACCTGACAAACCCTGCCCAGTGACTCTCACATACATTCCTGCTGCACATCTTAAACTGTGCAAAATCCTCATTATTCTGTAATGTGGATGTAAAAACCACCCAGAGACTAAAGGAGGAGAAATACTTGCTTCATTAGTGACATCTAGAAAATACAAGTATTTGCTAAAATAAGGCCTGTTTTATTGCATAAGACTTTTATAAGACTGACCACCTGAAGTTTAATTTTCCTTCTTGCATAGATAATTATATCATAAAGATTATGAGTCTTTCTGAAAGAAGGGAAATGGTGAAGGTATATCCATTGCTTACTTCACTGCAAATATGCAAGGCTTTTCACATTTTAGAGAAATAAGGTTTATTTTAAAACCAGACTGTATTTTATTTGAAAACTAATAATGAGCTAAGGATTGAATAAATACAGCAAGTGAATGTTTTAGAACATATTAAGTGAATAATTTGCTAAAACCAGTTATCTGCTAGTGGGCAGAAAATTAAAAGCAAGTTTTCAATTTTACAACGTAAACACAGTTTATTCACCTTTTGTGCACACAGGCAGTGTAAAAAACCAGGTATATATATTTATTTGGCACTATATTGGCTAAATTAATTTTTCAGATACTGCTTAGACTGGATCTCATTAAATAGTCTTCCTTGCTGTTCACTGTGGGATACACAAACTGTAACATTTTCTCTCAGCTGGTCAAAAGGAGAGTTTATAGGTTTAATCAGTATTTGCTAACCATGAGCAAATATCAGCTGTATGTGCTGACCTAAAACGAGCAAAAACCTTGGAGCAACTGATACCATATTTGCAAATATAATCTTAATATTGATTTCCTTCAATACCCTTCACAAAGTTGTATTGAAGACCATGCCCAGCTTGGGAGGGACACATGGGGACATGGTGATGGAACTTTCTTCTGCCCTGAGCTCTAATAGAGGCCTTTTGCTTTATTAATGATCTTTAAGCAGTTTTGTAGGCCATTCACACATCCCTCTGACTGTCAGAACAGGGTTTGAGGAGCCCCTTGTCCCTCTGCAGGTTGTCCATGGTCCCTGCTGCCCCACTGTGCACTGTTTTCCCCAGGAGGGACCATGTCCTCAGGCCGTTTGTCTCAGGTGCTGATATTAAGCTACCTATGAATGTGTAAAAGGTGACCCAAATGTGTAATCCTGTGAAAATGTTCCAAGATTAACTTGGTAAAATGTATTTTTCATAAATGCATGTTGATTGGCATTTCTTTTATTACCATTTAAAGTTTATTATGAATAGAAACCAAGAGTAACTATTCCACTGCCTTTGCTAGCAGGCTACTGGGAGTGTAATTGCTCAGGATGGCTGCTTGCACTTCTAATGTATTGTCACAAACTCAGCTTCCTTTAATCCTCTGCAGTTACTGTGTGTTTCAAAACTTACTGGAAATGATGATGAATACTAAAGAGGTCCTTGTCTGGCCCTTTTAAAATCCATACATGGGAATGGTCTGATTTTGTTAGTATTAAATCTTCATTTGGAATCTGCTGCTTAGCATCCTCTTTAGAAATGGTTATAATGGTATGCAAAATATGTTATCATATATATAAATCTGTCTTTCTCCCAACCAGAAGGCCACAAATGTTTCAGTACTCTTGCCCTCTGTACTAAAACCATTGTTAGGAACTCTTGTTTTAGTTATCTTAAATATTTTTTGTCATTAATCTTTTTTTTCCTATAGATATTATCATGTCCTGTTTCCTGCCTTATTCACTTCCCACTGTACAATGATATTTGATGCTGTTGACTTTCATGCTTTTCCATTTGCTTTAATAATTTTTATTTTCCATTTTTTTGTCTAATCTTTTTTAAATCTAATCTTTTTTAAAAATACAGAACATTTTCTCTCTCAACTGAAGATTGCTGGCACCCAAGAGCATATGCTGGCACTCCATTAGCATATGTATTTTTATCTCCAAAAGAAAATGTGGGCTTAGTGGCAGTAGTACTGTTTTAAGATTCATAGCCATGTGATCAGACTAGATAATCAGAAAGGCACACTTTGGCCTTGCAAGCAGTAGGAAAATTCAGGAGTACTGCCCTTGGGTCATGAATATAGAGTTGCATATTTGTTTCCTGAGCTTGCATGGATAACATTCCTCCACAGCTGTTCTAGTAAAGGGGGCTGAGCCTTGTCCAGAAACTTCATGCCTGTGCTGCTTTGAAGTGTAGCTTGTCAGTAAAGGATTTCTGTTAAGTGTTTCAGACATAAAACCTCTTCTGTAGGCCTGTGCAAAATGCTTGGGTGCCCCTTGTTTTATTTATTTTCCTTTTGCAAATAAGTGTTTATAATGCTTACCCTGAAACCAGCATTTTTTACTTTTCAAGAAGGGATGCTATTGATCTTTGGAGGCTGGATGATTACAACATAATTTTACTCACCTATGCCCCAGTAATACACAACTGAAGGGAAAGTCATGATGTCAAAGAAAAATGGCAATTGCCAAATTCAGACCAAATGAAGGACTCATCTTTTGATGAATGTTCTAAAAGGTTATTTCATATGTCTTCATGCCACAGAATGCTGGGAATAATAATATTACAGACCTGTTCAAAAAAAGATTTGATAGAGTCATGGAATGCAAGTCTAGTGAGGGATATTAGACAGAATTAAACCATTTCTCATTCATAGAGAGGCTAAACACGGAATATCCCAGAGAAAGCACCAATTTCTGCTTATCCTGCCTGTGTGGGGTCTCCTGGGCATCCACTGCTGGGCTCTTCTGGAGACTCAGGCTGGAGTAGGTTGACTTTTGGTCTGATCCACATGGCTGCCCTCTGCAATTAATCCTGTTTGAGTCAACAGAAATAGTAGAACAATTTGGACTGGCAGTGAGGCTTGACCAGCATGGGGTTTGGTTGAAGTATTTATAATTCTGATAAACCAAGACTGAAATTAAAGAATAAAGGAAACAATAACTCTTCTCTTGCTTCTTCTTATTGTGGTTTCATTCCTTTGTTTCTTGATGTGGATTCCAGAAAATTAATTGAGCATTAAGACCCAAAGAGCAGTACTTTTGGGGTTGATTATTGCATGCCTCAGCTGCTGTAATAAAGTATGAGTTAATGACTTTAACCACCTGAAAAGTGCAACAATTTCCCTGTAAATTCAGTGCCTGGAGTTACTTATTGTCTGATCACTTAGTCTGTAGCTCAGAATAAAGGAAGAATTGAAAAAGCAGAAACTTGCTGCTGTTGCATTTAAGGAGTGTTAAATAAAAATAAGTTTAAAAATAAATCCACATTCTTGTACTTCCTGGACATTATTGTCCTGTGTGTGACATACCTGGCAGTGAGTCAGCACATTGCATTCACGTCTGGAGTTTGGAAGCTGTTTCATAACTAAAGAGAAACCTGTGATCAGTCTGTAAAATCAGCCAGAGCTGAACCTGGCAACACCACACATTGTAATCCTGGTGTTAGGCCAGGCTTGACTGGTACAGGGAATGTTATTGAGTTGAATTTTAAGCATGCTGTGGGTGTGCTTCTTGTAGGTCAGTCAGTGCAATCAGTAACTTTTCCTCTCAGCTCTATTTGCAGGAAATGACCAAAAATCCTGTCTGCTTTAAATGCTTTTCAGTATAAGACAGAAAAAGGGGTAAGCTGAAATTCAGTGCCCCTCATGTTCCTGGAGCCCTGCATCCCTTACATTAGAGGCCTATGTGGTTTGTCTTACACAGACAGCTGCATTTTTAAAATGTTGAGTGACTGTCCAGTGAAAGTTTCAAGGTTGTACCTTGAGAGAATCCCAGCAATGGGAGCAACTGAAAGGTTTGCTTTTGGGTTTCAGCCTCTTCAACACAAAGACCATCCTTTCACCTTCACAATACTTGGGCAATGGTGTCTGCTCCTCACTGTGAACTGTGCCTGCTGTAACACTGTCTGTAATAAACAGTATATATAAAAACAGTAACAACAAAAGGTGGAAGCTCATGGAGACAAAGGATGGTGACGTGCAGTAATTTATTTTGTTTTCCCAGCTTTGTCACACGCTTGATATGTGACCTTGAAGAAGTTATTTAATCTCTTTCTGGTTTAAGGTTCCTCCAGAGATGCAGGATAACAGTGCTTAGCAAGGGTGTCAGGAGGCTTAATTCAGAAGTGATTGTGAAGCCTGCCAGCCTCCACAGAGGCTCCATATTCTCAACATGGCAGAGATGATTGCTCTCGTGGCAAAGGATATGCAAAGAATGTGAACAGGTCATCAAAACAAGAAGTTTTGTGTTGAAAAATGGCAGACTGACCCTTTCTTCCACCTCCCTATAGCTTGGATACAGATAAGGCAAAATGAGGGAATTCCTGTCTGAAGCAACACAACAGGAAATATTCTCTTTAAGTAAGCAAAACCTTGAAGCTGAATGGAAGAAAGAGCCAGCTCTGAGGAGACTGGCTATTGTAATTGCTAAGACCCAAAATATCCTCTGCTTTACATAAGCGGTCTCTCTGCCATCATCATGGCTCTCAGCCCTCAGCAAGGGCTGAAATGAGAGCAGCCATTAGCCTTGACCCAGGCACTGCCAGCCATGCCAGGTCCTTCCCCTACTAATGGCTGCAATGCAATTCTGTGGGCAGCAGGGAGGCAGGGACTCGGCTGGTGAGCTCCTGAAAGGCAGTGCACTGCCAGGCCCCGTTATCTCCCAAGGCACGCCTGCAAACGGAGCTGCCTGGGGATGGGATTTACAGCGTGAGACTCAGTCCCACTTGTTCTGTGAGGGGCGTGGCAGCGGCGAGAAGCAGCACCTTGTCCAGGAAGGGATGGCCAGAGCCAGGGTCCTGACAGTGAGGGATTAAAGCAATCACAGACTTGGATGTGATACAATCCAAACCTCCTTCTTCCTGGACAAATCTGCAGCTCAGAGGATCTTATTTTAAAGCACCTCTGGGAGATACCGCCCTTCCTTTTTCTGAGTTTATCCTTGCTGCAAAGCCCGGCTGTGCTGTGCCATGAGGACCTGCTTGCACTTTCTGGCGTGCAGAGTTACGCCTTTCCCAATGAAGTTCTAAGTCATGTCACTGCTGTAAATTTTGTTTTATTGCTTTTAAAAAATTTTATTTCAGAAGCCTTATCTGTCTAGTCAGAGGCTCTGGCTCAAAGATACTGCTCTGCAATCCCTCAGGGAATCGCAACTCCTCCTCTGAAGAGCGCAGACTGTAAAGTCCATGTTTCATTTATGGACAGCCCCTTCTGAGCACATCTGCCAGAAATGCACAAATGAACATGCACCCAGATGAGTAAAAAACTGTCACTAGATTAAGGGAACACTGTGCATCATTCAGATGGCTCACTGGCTTCCTCAGATAAATATTAACAAGGAGATGTTGAACTCCAGGTTTCAACTAGCTCATAACTAAATGCAAACTCTAACACTTGGAGCATTTTGCCATTTTGAAACCTTGTCAAATTTTACGTTTTCAGATCAGTGTCTGGAGTATATCCACTCAGAGATCTGGGGCAGTGCCAGCATACTTAGTGTGTTGAACAAGTCAGGAAAGGTACAAAAGAAACTGAATTGGCAACAGTTAGACACTTGTGTTCAGTATAGAACTCTGCATTTTGTTTAGCTTTTTCATAGTGTCCCTTTTCAAAAACACTGCTGAATGGGGATGGCTTGGTGAATCTGACAGAAGGGTTTCAGCATTTTATAACATTTGGCCTGGCTTTCAGAGAAGTGAAATGCGTGCCACAGAAGGCGTTTTCAGCTGTGGCACCACTGGATGCACTGGCCTTTCATTTCACTGACATGCATGCTATGTGGTGTTGAAATGCTCCAAATTTCACTGAGGTTTTTTTGGCACCTACTCCACTGGTGACAGTAAATATGGCATATGAAGGAATCCAGCTCAGAAGTTATTTGTGCATTGCTTTACATCAGTACAAGCTTGCAAACTGCAAGAAGAGAAAAAGTCACTATTTTAAAATCTACTTCTTATTGATTCACTTTTCAGTCATGACAAACAAGGATGAAATTTCAGTTTCATGGTTTTAGGCAACGAGTGTATTTAATCACTGCAGTTGCAGGAATAAATACCAGACTAAGAAGGTGGTGAGACAAGAGAATCAAGAGAATCAAGAGGAATGTTCTGATATACTATCTGCTGGGATAACATTGCATCTATTTGAGGTAAAAATGGTCCAAACGAATTAAACAAATATAGCCTGAGACTTTCATATGAGCAAGATGACTATTTCAAGAAAACTGTGTTCTATCCTAGATCAGCTCCATTTTTTTTTTTTTTTGGTTTTACATTTTTTTACATTAGTCTTATTTTTTTAAATAAAGATGCCTTTAAGGCTTCTGTTTATCATTAGTAAAATGTAAATAAAAGAAATTAGAAGTTCCAGAGAGAGTGAAAGCTGTGTGTGTATTGAAAGGTGCCTGACTGGATCACAGAGCTAGAAGTTTTCCTGCAAAAGACTACCTGACCTGAAACTGAGCAAAATGGAAAAGTTTCAGGTCAGGTTTCAGTTTTATTGAATATTCTCATAGAAAACCACTTTAACACTAAAAACTTTCTGCTTCTGAAATGCAGAATCCTTACTATCTGGAAAATAGGGTGTAAAAGCGAGATATGAGTAAAAGCTCTTGGAAGTGTTTTGGGTTTTTTAATGAAATAAAAAAGAAGTCCTTACTCAGTCTTGCTTATGCAAACCAAAATTTCAAAATTATCGTGTGAACTTTGAAATGAGTGCCCATTCCTTTGTTCCTCCACTGATGTGGACAGTTTTCTCTGTTCAGCAAATAGTCTTCCAATCTCTTTGGTAAAGAATGAAGCTTCTTTGTTTTGGGACAAGATATTTCCAGTCTATTTCAAGGTCTGAAATGTCTTCAAACCCCTGACTGGTTTGTTGAATCTAAATACATTCTCCTGGATCTTCTTTTGGCAGTTTTAATCATTACTTGGCTGAGTTCCAGGGCTAAGTATGTGGGGTTGTAGAATTCATTTGATATCTTGAACCTGGGGAGTTTCATTACCTGACTATCACTGTAGTAGAAAACACTGCACAAGTTCTAAAATTTAATTTCATGCTCCATTCGTTTTTGTGTCACTGCTTGTTCTGTGACACCCAGACCTGTAAGTCTGTCTGCCCTTCCTTCCACATAAACATGTAGAAAGACAGCAATGTTTGGATAGAAATTTTAATCCCAACTTTCCAATATCTGCTGAAAAACTCAGCATTAATTGCAGCCTTGCCCATCTCAATTATCAAGAAAGCAGTAGGTAGCAGAGGATGTGAGAGCATTCTCCCAGGGAGTGAAAGATGTCCAAAAGAATAAGAAGGCTTTCCCACCTTTAACCACAGCACTGCACAGCAGAGGTCAACAAATGTAGCCAAGGTTATACCAATCAGTACACATTTAATTATTATTTAATTATTGAACATTCCTGTCTGAAGCTGAACAATCAGATTACAGACTCCTGTCAAAAGCTAGATGGATAAGTTTCCCTCTGGATGGATGGATTGTGCCTAAAACAAGGGGTAATTCAGACAAAGGGACATACATCATTTTTAATTGACGAAGGCTGGCCCTTCAACACGATTATTCAAAGCCTACTGCCAACTAATGAATCTGCACTGCAACACCATTGTAGCACTTTGGCTTGAAGTTAGTGCTTCTAAACTACCATTTAATTGTTTCAGTTAATATAATTTGGATTTATGAATAAACATGCATTTTCCTTGGGGCTTTTCTAACCCTTACTTGCTGTGGTGAGCAAAGCAAAACTTCAATTTTTGTTTTGACTGAAGCACTGCTGATTTTCTAAATTCTAATAAGAATTTCTCAGGGTAACCTCACTGTCACTACATGGACTCTGTTTGCTGAAATCTGTGATTAAAAGTGCAAATGGAAAATACAATTCAGTGTGCTGTTTTTCCTGAAGTCCCTGCTGCTTCTACAAGTTCCTAATTTAAATGCCATTAGCTTTATTTGAAAACAATTCTGTCCAAAAATATAGTGTAGAACAACATACAATAATCTTTGCCAGCTAAATGTCTTTATCACAAATTTTAATTAACTTTAATTAACTAACATGAATTCAACAGATTTTCTAATTACCCAATGGTTGATTTTATATTATTTTTGCTACTTTTCTATTATTTTTGCATTTTTCTTGCCCTCTTGGAAAATTCTGTACCTGAAAAATAACCTATAAATCCAAAATGGTAAGGCTAATTTTAAAGATATAAGCTGTCATGGACTATGTATGCAAATACCCTTGCTTTGCCCTAGATTGCATGATAACAAGAGAAAGCACACAGTAATCAGCTAAGCTTGTAAGTTTCAACTTGAGCATTTTAGGGATTTCTTTTCCCACATTTTACAGTTTTTGCTATTAAAAGTAAACAAAAAATGCGTCATTTTGAAAATCTTGTTGTGTAGGCAAAAGCTGCTGAGGGTTTGGATCATGCTGCTTACAAGAACATCCAAATCATACACTGGTGTTTCATAAAATTCAACAGAGCCATCTGCAATCTTTAGTCCAGGTGAAGAACTCGAAGGCCAAGGGAGCCTCCTTATAAATAGCCAGTGAGAAACTGCACGTCAATGAAATGAGTTTTTAAGTCAACCACTTAATGTTATGAATAGAGTGTGGGAAAAAATAAAGTGTAAATTCTTGTATACATACCACTGATCACACTTAAATTATGTTTGGCATGCCTCTAGTTTGAGAGCTGAAACTTGGCTTGTGTATCTGAAAAGCACAAAAAAATATGGGGGAGTTCATCAATTAATTTTTCATATGACAGATGTTGTAGATAACCTGTTGAATTACTCATATTCCCTTAATGAAATGGTATGGATTTGGAATACAAATATTTGGCAATAAGGAGAGCCATGTGAATCAAAAACCTACATATTGTTTGAGATATTTTTGAGTAAGGCTGTGGATTGGAAACCAGTGGTTTCTGCTGGAAAGACATGGTAACAAAGAAAGTTATGGCACAGGAAAAGGTGGTCTTTACATAGATTTGAAGATAATTTTGAAGGTCATAAAAGCAGATGTTCAGTCCTGACAGGGTAGGATATCCTAAAAGTGAAATGACTGGTTTCAATTACAAATGCAAACTGTGATTCAGTTAAAATTAGACCACGAGAAATTGCAGCTGTTTGAAGTAGGATACCCAAGTGCATTCTAGCCCATCTGCCAAACTCCACTGTTTTTTTTTCAGAGATAAAAAAACATATACGTGAGATAAGAGAAGTTATTCAAGATAAGGAATTACACAGTTCCTTTCCTAATCAGTCATGGCCCACACCGCTCCGCTGTGGCTGTCATGGTGTGTAAAATATCCCTCTTTCCATCACCTCCCAGAGACATAGATGTGGGGCCTCTCTTGCCAGGAGAAATGTGGACTTCTGTTGGGGACTAGTAATACAAGGTGTTTGTTGTTGTTCTGAATATTGTGTTATCTAATATAGGTAAACAAGAGCATAATTTGGATGCTTGCCAATCCCAAACGTTTGGTGTGTTTTTTGGTTTATCTTTTCTTTGGGGTCTGTTTGGGGCTTTTTTAAATTGCTTGTTTTCATTTTTGTTTGGTTTGTTGATTTTTGTTTGATTGTTGGTTTTTTGTTTTAATTTTTTTTAAGTGTGGTCACTCAAATGTTTTTCCTACAAAGACTTCGTAGTCTTAATTCGAAGCACGGATGACTATACATTTCAGGAATTACACTGGAAATGTATGTGCTGTGCGTCAAAGGAAAGCTGGTTTTGTGTTTAACTTTACAAGGAGAGTGTTGCACAGGAGACATTGGTGTGATTTACCAAGGGTGTTCAATCCCTGAACTCACAGAGAATGCGTTGCCCAGCTGTTCATGAATTGCATTGGATCAAGCCTTGCCTTTTCTTCCTTAAGCAGATATTGCTTATGGGCATATGGCTGCAGAAAGGGTCACTACTTTTGCAATGTATGTTGGGTTTTCCGTCTCAGAGTGAGGGAAAAGGCAGTTCTTCCACTGCTTGGGATGGATCCACCCCAACCAGCTTCAGAGATTTTCATAAGCATTACCAAGGAAGCTCAGAGAGTACTCAGGATTCCTAATGACTATGTTGAGAAAAAACACAAAACCCCCAAACATACCCACAATACAAAGTGCTCTGAAAGTATTTGGGAAGAGGAAGATTTGTATTACAGTTGGATAGCAGAGAACAGTGCTGAAAGAGAAATAGAAAACAGGAGTGACATCAGCATGGGAAAGGCTCAAATTAAAAAGTAGAGAAAAGACCGTGAGAAACATATGTATCTGTGAATAATTTAAGACTGAGAAAGTGGAGGAGTCAGCAATATATGAAAAACTGTGTTTTCCATAAATTAATATGTCTTACTGATACTTATTCCAAAGATTATGCATTAAAATACACATTAATGTGTACACAGGTATGAATGTGGAGTGTACAAAAGAATGCAAGACAGTGTTGCTGTAAATGTTGTCTGAACATTTGGAGAAGCTGCTGTTCTGCATCTGTGTTCCTCAGTTAGACTTGTGCAAGAATGCTGGGTGACCCTTCAGGT
The DNA here is from genome assembly GCF_037042795.1 of Molothrus aeneus. Taxonomy (NCBI): domain Eukaryota; kingdom Metazoa; phylum Chordata; class Aves; order Passeriformes; family Icteridae; genus Molothrus; species Molothrus aeneus. The sequence continues at coordinate 41,324,601 of NC_089650.1, read as the reverse complement.
TTCCTGGCATTCCTGTAGCCATACCAGTGGCAGGGGTGGCATAGCCAGCAGCTGTGCATGGCCCACTGGGTAAGTGCATCTGCAGGAGTGTGCAGGCAGCATCCTCCCACCCTCCCCTACAAGGACAGGGTGCTAGCACTCACAGCTCATCGTGCAAGAATGCTTGACCCCCAAAATGCTGGAGAACAAACCCTGAGAACCTGCACAAACACAGAGCTGAATACCAGGTTCTATAATGGTGCTGAGCTTGGTCAACCTGACCGCACAAGCAGGACTACTGAATTCAACACTGACAGCAAGGGCAGGATGAGCTGTAGCTAATTCTAAATTAGCTGTAGCTAAATTCTAAATAAACCTGGAAAAAAAGGCTGAAAGTGACAACTAGTTTGATTTCTAGATTTCTAAAATCCAAATCTGCTTTTTAGACTCCTTATTGATTATTCGCAAATACAAGTACAAATAAACATTTCCAAATAACTTTTAAAGGATAATTTAATATGGAGGATCAAGGGCATGCCCAGTTTTTGAAAAAAGTGATGATGTTTTCAAACACAGCTTTGATTGAGATAGGTAATGCCTTTCAGTGCATTTGAATACAATATTTAAACAGGCAGTTATCAGCAGGGAGAAGCCAGCCCCAGAGCTGGTGCAGTCAGAAAGTTCTGCACTCAGGATGCTGCTGCCTCCAGCCTTGACACAAGTGCATACATGATCAACAGGCGATACCGTTTACTGTAAACAGTCATGTGGTTGTCTGGGGTGGCTGCTGTCTGCTAAACTGTCTACATGAGCTAATGTGTTCTTTATAAGCTTTGTCTCCACGTTCTGCAAGACATTTCGTGAAACTCATAAAAATCTCTGGGCCATACCTGGAGTATCATAAAGGTAGCCACTGCTGGATGGGGAAGGACAACTCGGCTGCAGGAGCAGGTTTGAGCACTCTATGTGCCTGCAAGATTTCAAAGGGAAAACAGGCAGGCTTTTCAAACTTCTGGTTATTCCTGCTGTGTCAGGTCCCTCTCTTTTTCCTTTATTATATTTTCAGTAACTTTATTAAGACCAGTTATTATGATTAACACCTTGAAGGAATCAGGATATTAGAGGAAATAAAAAGGGAAAGACACCACTTACAGGCCTCTCCCTTGTTTCAGTGCTCTGTCTCAAATAAATCTATGCAATCTGTGATCTTTTAAATAATTACCTGGTGTTCCATTACCTAGTCCTCCTCTGCAAGTTTTTTTCACTTCTGCAAGCCCAGATCCCACCCAAATTCTGCCAGACTCATGCCAGGGTGTAACAATACCTGAAATGCTGAAAGAGATTGATGTTAAACTTCCATTGATTACTATAAGGTAACATGTTAAGAATTATTGATACTAATACATACAAAAGAGAATTAAGGACAGAAAATCATGAGAACAGACAGGAGGAAGGGAAGGTGAATTTGTGACTCTATGTGTCCATGTGCCTAGAGTGGTAAGGTAGATAAATCTATAAATTTCCAAGCAACTAAACTGGTATTGGTGCTTTTTTTCTCTGCTATTTTGAACTAATATGTCATAAACCAACAGTAGAGTAGTTTTTTGTGCAATATCTCCATAGATACTAATGACACCCAGGAGACATAGATTTTTCTAGTTAAAGAAAATGACATTTTTTTCTAAATTTAATAATAAATCTGCAAATGCACAAGATCCAGTTTATCAAAGGTGGCTTTGTGCTTACAGACCACAGAGCTCCTTGTAGCTTCCCTGCCCAAGGCTCCTGCTGAACTATGAAAGCACAGTTCCCAAAACCAAATATTTCTGTGTTGCAAAGGTGTGTTCTTGGTATATGCATGGGAATTTAGAAATAGCCACAGATATCTGCAGAAATTTGAGAGAGTGAAATCTCTGTGCAGAATCTCATAATTGTTTACTCTAGGTTGTCCATTGCCTGGCACAATGTGCATGGCAGCACCAGCAGGGAATAATTGGTATTAAAAGACCTCTCTCTTCTGCTGTACATTTTAGCACTGTTTTCATGCCAGAGTTGTGTTTTCAGGGTGAGCAAGGTACCTCTCAGCAGCTGATGACTCAGATGATCCAATCTTCCCACTCCTGACTATGCACTGACTCCCAGCACCATATTGCTTTTTTCACCATATTGAAGACAGATGTCAACTTCAACCATCTATTCAACCACACTTTAAACTGTCTGGAAGTGGGATGTACGGTTGCCCCAGGGCTTGCCAGGGCACTATTTCTAGCCTACTAATGGAAGGACAGGGATCCTTCATTGCCTGAAGCCTGCTGGAGTTGGTGATGGCAGGGATAGATGTCCCCTGTGGTCTCCCAGTGTTCAGCCCAAATGACCCAGAGTTCAGAAAAGAGAACTGGGGACTGGCTTTATGAAGAGCAAAGCTAAGGTTCTGTGGAAATGTTGGTTGGCACCAAGTGAATTTTCATAGAATTTCTCAATGGGTTGGGAGAGACCTTTAGATATCATCTAGTCCAACTCTTTTGCGGTGAACAGGGACATCTAGAACAAGATCAGGTTGCTCAGAGCTCCATCAAACCGGACCTCCAATGTTTCCAGGGATGGGACAACCACCACCTCTCTGAGCAGTGTGAGCCTGTGTTTCATCACACTAACCATAAAAAATTTGATCCTTATGTGTAGTCTGAATCTATCTTTTAGTTTAAAATCATTACCCAATGTCCTATGGCAACCGGCCCTACTAAAACATGTATCCCCATCTTTTTTACAGACCTTTTTTTCAGTACTGAAAGGCTCCTCTGAGGTTTCCCCAGGATCTTCTCCAGGCTGAATAATCCCAACTCTCTCAACCTGTCTTCATAGGAGAGGTGCTCCATCCCTCTGATCATCTTTGTGTCCCTCCTCTGCTCTCCCCATGAGGAAGAGCCCTTAGCGTTCCTCCTCCTGACGGGGGGGGAGGGTGTGTGGGACCATGATCTCTCTGTCCCCTTGACTGGAGGCCAGGAGGAGAGGTGGCCTCCCAGCAGGACAGGGTGCATGTGGCACGAGGGGGACCAGCCCTGCCGGCCCTGGCCGAGGTGGGGTTCTGTGAGTGGGCCAGCGTGCTGCACTGCTGGGTGCCTGCGCTCAGCTGCCAGCCAGCCTCCCTGCTTTCCCAAACCAGCCCCAGCCCCATCCAAGGTCACCCCCGGCACTTGCACACAGGCTGTCACTGGCGGGTGCAGGGGATATTTTTAGCGTGTTGGAGGCAGTCTCCTAGCTACAGCTTGGAGAGCTCAGCTGGGCAGGGGCTGGCAGTCCTCAGCCTGCGCAAAAGCAAACTCTTCTCATGAATCCTGCTGTTCAGGCCAAATCCTGCTCCAGGCTTGCTGCTGTTCTTCCCCTTGCCTCCCCTTTAGCCTGGCTTTCAGGGTTTGGTGGGAACATTGCCCAGGTATTCCTCTGAGTTCCTGGAGTGCAACTAGTGACCGGGGTTGTTTACATCCTCTGCTGAGCTAGAAATGGTCTTTTGTTCAAGTAGAGAGACGTACGCTCTTGGCTGTCAGGATAAAAGACCAAATATTGTTTATGTTGTGTGTAGTAATCTATCTCACATCTGCCAGAGTCTGGCTTTATGTAAAGATGTGAAAGAACATTCATTAATTCCCCTTTAAGGGCAAGGCTATTAAAAAGTTATTTTAATTTTAGGCATGAATTCAGAATTTCCAATCTTTTTGAAGTTGCTTGTCTTCCTTAAATTGCTATCTGTCTGAGAACTGTTTATGGATAATAAAACGTCTTTAAAGATTCTCTTTTGTTTTGGAAAAACCTTGGAGATAATTTGTCTGGCATCTCCTGGATATTTCACAGACACTGCATGGCTGTTGTTGGGCTGTTACTAGGATGACTGGAAGTCAGGCAGGTTACCTAAGTTTCCAACTTTCTTTGTCTGATTAAAGAAGACAATGTAACTGCTGCAAGTGCAGGGCATCCATGTAACTCAGTAAAAGCTGAGCAACAGAGAAGACTGAGCTTTGAGACTGATCATTTCTTCTTTTTCAGCAAAATATCGAACTGTGTCTTGAATTAATGGAGTAAATTTCTTTTTTTCCCCTCCGCATTTTTTTCCTCTTGCCCTTTGAAAATAACTGCATTTGTTCTCTGAGAGCTGAGGGACTTTTTCCTAGTATTTACTCTGATACATGCTGCATAGGAACAATGAAACCTCTTGTTCAACTTTCATGAATGCTCTCCAGGGACCTGGACTTCTTTTGCTGCTAACATGATTTTATTTGCCACTTACAATTTCATATTAGGCATGCACAGATTTCATCGTTAAATAGTGGAATAAATTCTGAATTTGCCCTACTGCAAAAACATGGAATAGGTTGACCACAATCTTGGAGAGGGAGTGAGATACATGTGCCTGTACCATGCCAGGGTTTTGTATGGAATGGGTACCAGTGTTGTAGTCCAAGGAATTTTTTAAAAACTATTTTCCTCTGTGGTATCACCATGAGAACTTTAGTCTTCAGTTACAAGTACCTCTGTATCTCTAAAAACCAGAACACTTTTTAGGGTACAGTTGTGATAGAAGACAACCAAGTATTAAAGTATTACTAAAAAAGAATGAACAGAGTCCCTGTACAACAAAAACTCAACATTGTTATGTACCTTAGGAGGAGTTATTCATAAGATGAGGAACAAATGCATTTTGAGGATTCTAGTTCATATATCCCAAAGGAAACAGAAGTCTTCTCATGTCTTTTATAGGTTTAGGGGTTACTATTAACAAAAGAAAAAAAAAAAGAAAAAAAGAAGAGAAAAAAAAAAAAGAAAAAAAAAAGAAAAAGAAAAGAAAACTAATTCCAGAAAACTTGCATATATTATTACAGCAAAGCTCTCGTATAGGATAAGTATAGTTATGCCCTCTTCTCTGAGACTTTTTTTTTTATTTTGTTGGAAATTGACTGGCATAACTCTTACCCTCATAAAAAGCTATTTTTTCGTATGTGGATAAGCAATTCCCAAATTTTCTGGGAACTGCTCTAAAGAACACAGTAAGGTCACAGTGCTCCAGCCCTTCTAATACCATATCTAATGCTATAATCTCATATTCTCCCATTTCTTGAGTAAGCCTACCCCTAAAGTCTTTGTCTTCCATGGAGTCAGCTGAAGTAGGCAGTAATTTCCCTCGTGACCATGGAGAATTTGAAATCAGTTTGAGATGTACAGAAGTTTTCTGCGACATTCAGATGTCTCTACCTTGCTCTAGGCAACAATGAAGGTGCTGTAGCTGCCACAACCTGATTTTCAGCCAGGCCTGGTCTTCCTGAACAGCTGTATGTGCACCAGAGCAAAGTGGCACATCGCTGGACTGTCCTGTGCAGCTATGAGCTGCTGCCAGCGCTGGCAGTGACAAGTGGCTAAGACACATTTGGGAACACCTAAAGCAAGCAATGATCCACGGCCTGTCATCTATCATAATGTGTCACTGGATAATGCAGTATTGCTACTGGAGTGCATGTGGGCTGGTAAAGCTTTGCTGGAATGGATGGGCTATAAGAAGACCGTAAGGGCTAAGAGACTCTTCTTCCCCTGCTGAAGTTTTCAGATTAAGGCTTCCCAGGGGGCAGACTGCTTTTGACAGCACACAAGTCATTACTGAATGGAAGGAGGAGCATGAGGTTTTATGGCCTGTGTTATTAAGCAAGTATAACTAGAAGATCTAACAGCCCTTTTTGGATTACAAATCCATGAAAACATACGTGGTATCATAAGATCCTCCCTGCTAACAGCACAGCCTTTTCCCTTTGGTTCCAAAGGCAGCAATCAGTTGCTACTTGCTGGCTGTAATGCATTGTTTAATTGTCTCTAGAGGTATGCAATTGGTACCTTATTGTGCTTTGTTACGTTTCTTTCCTTTTCATACTGTCACATACCTTTTTTTCCTGAATTCTTACTTTTATAGCTTCACTAAGTGCTACCTCTTCTGGGAAATAACCCTGTGTTGGAGCTTCAGCTGTTCAAGGTGTTGAGAGCTCTGGACCATCTCCAAGAAAGCTCTTAGAGAATGGTCAGATTTAGGTGTATGAGCAGTCTGGGCTGAGAAGCACCATGGTTTTAAGTGGAGCCCTTGGAGCATTGTAGCCAGTTTGCCAGAAATCAATTGATTTAAACATATAAAATGTCACTGTTTTGACCATTACATATTGAAGGTTCCCTTAGAGCATCCCTGAAACATATGACAGCCATTGAGCACTTGTTGTTAACACCCTATTGAATACCTATGACTCTGAAGGGGTCCAGGGAAAACAGAAAATGGGAGAGGGAAAAAAAGTCTTGCTAAATAATTCTGCATTCAGATTTTTTTTCTCAGGAAAAAAAAAGAAGAAAACCTCAGACTTCAGGTGTTTATCTCCTTTTAGAGATCTACAGAAATCAATATTCAAGCTAAAAGATAAAGAGCTATAACAAATAGAAGAAGAGGACAATAAAGAGTATTTGAAAAGAAACAGCAGAGCCTGGCCTGATGTATTTGAGCAAGGGCTGATGTTAGGAATTTCCATGTAGAATAAGCAAAATAAAATGTCATCTCATGGTTTAAATACTGCCAGATGATTCAATATACTTTTCACAGCATTCTTTCACCATGTGATATTCTCTTATGTTTGTTGAAGTCAGGAAATGAGAAACTGCTTGAAAGGGAAAGGTTAGGCCTCATGTCACTATATAATATATACCCACAAGCCTATTATATTAACAGAGCTGCTTAAGATAGTTCAGAATAGAAGATGGAGTTAATTTCTACCACAGTATATTCTCACTGTGATTTGTTGACAGAAATCAGTGTATCGTGCACTTGTTAAATTTAGGTTCACAAGAAATAGGACCGATGAGGAAATTATATCTTTCTCGGGGAAGATGACATTTGAATAAAAGTTTTTAGCTTGAAGGAGGATGAAAAATCAAACTCTTACACATGTTAATTCCAGCAATCTATTAAAGAAGACATGTTGATTTGAGTAAATTAAAACATTGCATGTCAATATTTGTAGACTTTTCATTTAGATTCAGACTCATATTTACAGTTTCTAGTATAGGTACTTTGAAGTTCTGAAAGTCTGTTTGAACGAAAGATGAATTTTTGTCCTAATAATGTTGAAACTGAAAATTTTGATAGACTTTTAAATAGACTTTGGAGTAATTTGAGAAAAAAAGACTTTTTGCAACACGTGTTTTTCTTTTCAAAGCACAAATGTTTCCTAAAGGAAAAATACCTTATCTGAAAAACTCTCAGCCACCCATAGCAATGAATTAAGTAATACATGTTTTAATTACCTTGCTGTTTACATTCTCTGTAGTTTCCCAGACTTGAAGGAAACTATTAAAGCAAGGGTAGATGGGATTGTCTGTTCTACTCACACTCATAAAACTCAAATATTGTGGTCTGGTGAGATGTCAGCCTAGTTCAGATGTTCTCCTGCCTGCCATGTTAGAGATTTTGTTCATGACCAGAGGCACATAAAGGCATTAACAAATTAATGTCACACAAAACCTGCGCCATATGTGGAAGGGGCTCAAAGGGGAAGAAAGGATTTTTCAGTTGTTGCATTTTTTCAATTCATATGGTTGTCTGTCACTGTAGATAGGAAAATGAAATTTTGCCCTTTCTTATCCCGGTTGGTGTAAGAAAATGGTGTCATTTTCATAACTCTTGTGATGTTTTCAGTTATTCCTGGGTTTAGCAACAATTCTGTTTCCCACATCTAAATTAGAAAGGTTGATACATCCTGCCTCTTTCTTACTCCTTTGGCTTTAAGAGGTAATTCAATAATCAAATGTTTTACATGCATTTTACTGGAAGAGCTTTAAATGCACATGAATGGTCTCTACCATTAATGCACATGAGTTGGAAAATAGCAATGAATTATGACTTAAAGGCTTAATAGGATTTAAACATCAGCTGAGTCTGGCATAATACATGCAATCACTTGGAGGCAATTCATTTTTTAACAAATCCTGCCAATATGTTCATTCACCCACCTCGCTGCTGCGTTGGTGTTGCTGTAGCTGCCAAGGCAGAGGCTGCTTGTGGCTGCTCTCCCTGTGCTTGGCAGCCCTTGCTGCCCAGCTTGGGCCTGTGCACCCATTCAGGCAGGCACCCTGCCCTCTGCCATTATCCTGCCTGGGTCCCCCCCTTGGTGCGATGGCAAGTCCCCCTGGCCTTCTGAAAACATCCCTGTGCCACACCCAGACCCTACAGGGGAGCTACACTGGATTCAACCCCTGGGACTTCATGGCTCTCTTAGTGTGCCCCAGGATGGTCTGCTGAAACCTGCTGATTGCTGCTAAATAGCCCTCAGAGTGTGCTTTACCAAGCAAAGCATATCTCCTTTCCCTGAAAATAGCCCATAAGCTTTGGTACATGTCAAGGAAGCAAATCAGGACTAGAAATCAGAATTTACCAGTCTGAGGTAAGACATATTTATTATTTTTTTGCCTCTTCTCTATTACATTACTTACATCTATGCAAGTATTCTGTTCTGGATATGTAACTGCATTTATCGTGTTTCTTCCGTGATTTGGCAAGGATATGTGCTTACACTTTCTGTACAGATATGAAAAATTCATTCTGTATGCTAAAAGGATAAGATAGCTTGGCTGCTTTCAGTGTGAAGGCCCATCCATAACTCAAGAAGACCAACAAGATGTATTTCTAAGAGCATTTTAGTTCAACATACTCCATTTCACTCTCAGAGGAAGCTGGAAATGTGCAGTTGCAGTCCTGGATCTCTCTTTATTCAGAATAATTCCTGCTGGTTAAGACAGGACACATGGCTTTCTTGCTCATCTCCGACTCTCCTACAGGACCAGAACTTCTTCAGGCATTATGCAGCCTTCACACATTCAAATCTTTCAAAGGGGTGAAAGGAGAGAAGGAACTGTTACAGACTGTGGTCACCTTTGTAACCTTCATTCCAAATACTGGAAAAGATAGCAAAGTCCACATTTTTTCTTTGCCAAAGATTGTAAATAATTCACTAAAAATCTTGTAAATAATCATAACTCATTGCATTTTCCAGACATGACAGAAGAAGGAATGAACTTTCAAAGGCATGACATATGAGATTATTTCCATGATCTTTTGACCATGAAAGAAGAATGCATATATGAATTTGTTGAATCCAGTCTGTCCTCTGTTGGCTACCCACTGATTTATGCAGGCATATAAATTACTTCGCATCAGAAGTCTGTATGTTGTATGACCTCAAGTCAGCAAGACAAACAAGTACATGCCTAATTTTAATCAGATGAGTTCTTTTAAGGGAAAGGGCTTTTGGGAAAATTTAGAATTAAATTTTTTCTACAAAGAACTAAAACAGATACATTGCTTCCAGATGAGCCTCCTTACAGAATCCAAACATCCTGACATCTGAATATGCTGATGTACTGTACTGTATCCCAACCAGATGAAATACAGTTGATTTTTCAACAGAAATACAGAGTACTTAACCATGGCAGAGCCATTGTCTGTGCATGGAAGAAGCTGGGCTTTCTTACAGTCTTCTGGAGTTTCTATTCTGGAGAGCAGCAAAGCACCTCTGGGGACAGAATTCATTCAGTTTTTTAAAGCAGTTGATTTCTTCAGCCTATGATTCAAAAAAGAAAAAAAAACTTTTGAGTATTTCTGTCAAAGTCTTGTATAAAAAATTTGTTTCTTCTGTCAAAGCAAATAATTCATATGGTAGCAAGCCACAAACATGCCTTATAAATGGCATTGTGAAAATATGTAGACAACATGCTACTTTTCTCAAATAAGGCATGACTAGGACAACAGCTGTTGCCTTTCTAGCTAGGGTAGAAGGTGCTTGACCACCTACAAGCAGGATGTTTTCTCCTTGTATGAAAATCATGCAGGTTTTACTGATTGATGCCAAAGAATCAAGGCAATGCAGTAGTCAAAAAATTTAAATGCTGACATTCTTCTTTTTGTTGCATAACTTGGTCCAATGCCATGGAAAATACATCAAATTAATAAAAAAATGAGACAAAGGGTTTTGTCTGTGTGTGTGCTATTGAAGCTTTATGAAACCACCTTTCTTGATCTGTTGGTTGTTTATGACACTGTGGAAAAGTCTATATGGTGACTAATTAACTTAGAAAATCTTGGGAACCCAGCATCTCTGAAGAAATGCAAATACATTTGAGCTTCCTTGTGGTTTAATGGATTCTAAGGAAATTGTTGGAATTGGTCCACTGACTAAACAGTATTGGCTCAAACCCACAATTTTGAGTAGCATAAAACATTATTTGCAGAAAAAAAAGAGTTCTTTTAATAAAAGTGGTTAAAAATTTATCACAAGAAAGTGGTAAATTAAATCTCCTGCCTCAGTAAATAGGAAAATCTGATAGAATAAACTGCAGGAGAGCAGCAGGAAAGGATAGAGGCAGAGTTCCTCTTGAGCAAGGAAATATTAAGCATTTTGTAGATTAGCTAAGGTGGGAGCTGAAACTTGTTCCTCCATGCTCAGGTTGACTTCAGCTTAGAAAAAGGAGTGACAGAGCTGCATTCACATGTTTTCTAGCTGGGCAGGAAAGATATTCACAGAAGACCCATAACTTTTTATTTTGGGAACTGAAAAAAGAACAAAATAGACCAAATGTTTAGTGCAGACAGTACCAGTGTTTGGTGAAGTGAATGCAAACCTTTCAGAATTTGCTGGGGAAATTAGCAGGAAATTAGAAAAACCTCCTCCAATTCTATTTTTACCTTTCATGTCATTACATTGTACTATCCAGATTTAGTACAAAGAAATCGTGGCTTAAGTATTGAATAAGGTAGTTCTTGAGATGTCAGGGAAAAAAAGCTTTTTCAAGAGCAGTAAATCTCAAAGAACATTTCATACAGGTGCAGGTGTTAAGAGGAACTTTTTGCTTCATATAATTAAATCTATAAAGATCTCAGACACTTTGTGTTTAAAATATCTTTTTATCATCCAGCACTGAAAGTCAAAGCTCTGGTTTAATGCAAGACTGATCCAATGTTCTTTAAAATCAAGAGGGTTCTATTTATCATTGTTAGAAATCTGTCTGGTACATTTTTGGCTGCACTTGCATTAGCGCTTCTGAAGTTGTCCCACGGTTCTATCAACAGTGCAACTGAAAATAAGAGAAAGTTGAGAATTTGCATGTACTAACCAAAAAAGTTTAGTTGCCTAAGGTACCCTCCTCACCTCAGCCACAAAGGAGCCCCGGTGAACTGGTCTGACATGCAGCATCTGTGACTCAAAACTGGCTGGAATAAACACAGTTTGTCTAGAAGATGAGTCAGAGGAAAATGGCAGCTGTGAGGACTTTTCTCAAGGATGAGACTTGCATCTGCTCCGTGTGACACTTTTCTCCTGACTGCTATTTTGAATGGCCATCTGGTGTGAGTTTGTTCCAGCCACGTACACGCTCCGAGCAGTTTCTCCATCTACTTCCAGTGCTCAGAGGCCCAGGCTCCACAGGCCAATGCAGATATGATCTGGGAAGCAAGCCTAACCATATTGCAGCTGAACATCACTGCATCTCCAAAGAAGCCAAGAGAACTGGCTGAAGAAGCAGTTTCCAAGACACCAGCTGCTGTTTCAAACCAGTCATGCAAAGCTTGTTTTCTTTTTAATAGCTTGTTTTCGTGCCAAGGAGATAGATGGGCAGAGAGAGAGGGATGGACAAAGTTGCAGCTCTGGTCTATGTGAAATGCACATACTGTGTTTTGCTATTCAAAACCAACATGCCTCTTGTTCATGATAAACATGAAAGGCACTTTGTGATGTTTGTGTCCCCTCCTCTGCTGGTGTCATTGCAGGAAAGAGGTGCCAAAAGTTTTAATTCTTGTAATGTGACTTTCTAGCCATATGGCAATATATTTTTAGGTTGAGAGCAGGAGATTCCCAGTTTCAAAGCTACCCTTGTATCGTGATTAGTCTAGTCTCTGCTCTCCTTTTTTACTTCACCACTTCTTTCATCACTCTCTCCTCTGCCCCCAGCCCATAACCCCTGATTGCTATATTTTCTTTAAAGAGTAACTTGGAGAACTACAACACAATATATTTTATATCCCAGCTTTTGAGGATCTTCGTGAACATGTAATAGGCTTGTAAATATCCATCTATTTTTTTTTAAATCCATCCTCATCAAACTAGGGAGTAGCTGCTACTGATGTATAATCTGTTCTTCATCTTCTTCCTTAGTACTGCACCCAAATTCTTTGGCAGCTTGCAGAAACTTAGTGCTTGTTTTGGAATATCTTTGATCATTGAATTGAGGCCAGGACATGACATTCACAGCTGAGCTGCACCTTCTGCATTTGCCTCTTCTGCATCCACAGTGATGATTTCCATCAGCCTTTAAGTTTGGTTTGGTTGTGTTGCCCTGAAGCTGTTGATCAGAGAGCCTCAGATCTCACATATCTGGCAGCACCCATAGATGTCAATCACCACGGATGGGGACAAGAGGAGGAATAGTCCATTTTCTACTAAATGAAAGTACTTCTTAATATTGCACAATAGATAGCAATCCATGATTTCAGAGCCTATATGTGCAACACCTTCTCAGAGCAATAGCTTCAGCTGTGCAGTCCTGCTTGGTTACTTTTTGTGGGATCAGAAATGCAGCAGCTTAAGCTACAGGCTGAATGGAGAATAAGCAGTTAAATACCTCGTTTGCCATTACTGATTCCTCTGCTGCCTGCATTGAACAGGTTTAATTCTGTATTACTCAGAAGAATTACATATGCATAAAATGAATATCTGTGGTTCAGAAACCAATTCCCTGGTCTTTCAAAAATCTTCTTAATGAGATACACATTTCTCATATTATTCTAAATTTCTTTAACCACCTCATGGAAATGAGATTAAAGCTGACATTTCAAATTTTATTAATATCTAAGAAAAAAACTCTTGCAGTTTTCATAATCAAGAAGTATTTAATACCAATCTAGGTGAAATAGTTAATTATGCGTAAGCTATTTTTAAAATGTGTTATGCTTCAGCTTTCCTTAAATAGTTTTTTCACTGTAAAATTAATGCATAAATTCTGCATGTCTTTATGGTAATAATTTTATTTTCCCACTCAACTATGGGAAAATATATTTTTCTGCTGTGGCATCCACTTTTCCCTCCTCTTTTGTAGCATTTTCAAATAAATATAGCAGAGCAATCAGTGGATCTTTAGAAAACACACAAAGGACTAAAACAAACATGTCAATGAATTCTGGGCCTGTTGGTCTATTTCCTGCTCCACATGATATATTTAGCACTCATCAAGCTTTCAAAAGTTAATTGGAAGTCTTAAGTGTTTCCTTTATTTCACATTTCATTCTCCTGATGCAATGAGAAACAAGCAGCACTGGGAAACAGAAACTATACTTGTCTTAGCACAGTGTCTGACACAAGTGCATAGATCTAAGTAGGTGAACCCTCAATCTCAATCTATTTAAAATAGGTTTTCTTTTAATGTAATTGTAAACTAAAAGGTAAACATGTACGTACACGTACAGTCCTGTGAGTGGAATTGAATTATCGGCTCCCTTTTAGCTATTGGTGGCATTCAGATGCCAGGAGGTGATGATATTGGATCCTTAAGTCATCAAAGGTAACAGATATAAGGCTCTATAAGGGCTGGGCATTGAAGGAGCTGTGTCAGATCCCATGGTCTTGAGCATGACTCGAAGTTTGGAGGTGTCATGCTCCTGCATTCCTATAGAACCCCATTCTCCAGTTTGTGACCTCTCCCTTGTTCCCTCCACCACTTCCCCATTCCTTCCAGCACTCCTTGCAAGCTCTTCTGACATGAGGCAGCTTCTTCCTTCTCCTTCAGAGAGCTGGAGGCCCTCAGGAAAGGAGTTTCCTCGTATGTGGTTTTAGTCCATGGGTGACACATCCTTGGGTGCCAGAGGGATAGATTCTTGTGCCTTTTCACCCCATGATGGAGCACACTAAACAGACAGAAATTGTTGGGGAAAGGCAGGTGTCAGCCTCTAACATGTGATCTCTTGTCAGAGGTAAACTGGCAACTTTCACGATTTTATATTTTAAACCAAGTTTGGGCAAATTACACAAGGAATGACTAAGGAAGAGTTTTAATGGCAGGATCCCATACACACAGCCCAACATATTTCACAGCCGTGCCCCAAAACAGTAAGACATTGGAACCTCTCTGATAAATAATGTTATTTTTAACTTGGGTAAAATAACATTCTCACCTTAATGCCATTCTGAAAAATGGACAAACTCTGTCAATATAAAATTCAGCCTGTGGCAGATGTTTCTAGGCTCTGTTCTAGCAATACTCTTGGGCACATGGTGTGACTCTTGGGGATGGTGCTGTGCAAAACCAGGAGACAGACTCAATGTTTTTTGTGGGTGCCTTCCAACTCAGCCTATTTTGTGGTTCTGTGAATTAAAGCTGACCAAATTTTTAAAGCTTTTTAAGTTGTTAAGAATTGGACATTTTTAATGATGGCAATTTTTACCTGAATTCCTTGTAGCCACACCTTCTGGTCTTGGTTTTAGAATAACAACCATCCTGTCAAAAATTCTTGATATAAAGAAGGAAAAAAGGGGCTCATACAATAAATATGATAGTATTTATTCAGTAAGAGGCATAGTAGCTTCTCTTACAGTGTTTTCACCTCTTCTCCCAGCTGGTCTTCCTCTGGCAGGTTAACTCAAAGTACCTACCTGTCACCCAGGACATTACCTAAAGTACCATTCAGCTATTGGGTTACAACTGATTGTTGTGCTACTTCTTGATCCTCTGTGGGTTGACCCACATACAACACCCAGTATATGTGTAAAGAGGAATTGCTTGAGGAAGCTTAGAAAATTTTAAACAATAATTTTTTGGCTTGCTGAGAGTTTAAAACTGCATAATCCTGCAGAAGATTCTCCACTTTATTCTCGGAAGACACTACACAAAAGACAGTATTAAAATTAGATGTCATCTGAACATTACAAATTACATTGGTCTTAAATATTTGCTATGGAACGATGGTGACCTTAGTTGTCAGCTTGCAAGACACTAGCATGGTTGAAAGCTAAAAGCAGGAACAATCTGTAAGCAGCACATGCATTTTTCAAGAATGGTACCCAGTATGAGTCCCTCCCAAGCAGATGGGTAAGAGGTTTACTTCTTCATCAGAGAGCACCACCAGAAAGGGCAATGCCAAAGCCAGTTCAGTTTTAATATAAAATCTTTCCAGAAATGCTTGAATGAGACTGAGTTTGTACAAAACTATTTGTGAGTTATCTATCTGTAGTTTCTAGTTATTAAATGTGTTTAGCCACATTTTGGGTTTTTCTTTCAAATTTTACTTAACAGAGTTCAAGAACAGCAGAGTGGCTTTTCCCCCTATGAATTCCTGCACTGATATTATTTTCACACTCTGTCATTTTGAAAAAATAGTGCACAGCAGCTACCACTTCCTTTAAATTTTATCAGCTGTCAGAGAGTTTTTGACAACACAAACAGAGACACTATGTGACACATACTGGAAATTTATAGATTACTGTTCAATGGTGTCTGGATTTTAAAGGATTTTTGGGAGGAAAATGTGCATTTCCCTATCCTTCTCTTGCCTCTATTTCCTCCCCACTGTGCTGACGCTCAATTTCTGCTGCTGCTAGTTAGAACTGATCCTTGCACCTGGAGTGAGTAGTAGGACAGGGGTGTTGCTAATGATAGTCATTGCCTGAGAACTGCAAAAGTGCTTTGGAGATAATCACTGAGAACAAGCACATTACCCAACCTGACAGCCAAAAACCAATATCTATGGAGGTCAATACTCAAGTCTGCATGGTCTGGGTAATCCCAGATAACTCTACTGGTGAATTCCTTACAGACAAGTATTTTTCTCAAGTCCTGTAATTTTATCTCTAAGACAATGAATTGACACTGAACTGAACAACACTATGTTATTAAAATGTTAAACTGTGCTGTTCAAGTCCAATATTACAGGCATCTGAGTGAAATTCCATATCCTTAATGGCAGTGTGTTAAAAAGTGCAATTTTACCTACAGAAGAACAACACATCTATCCAATGGATGACAGATAAGTTTTTGGCATGAATGTATGCTGCAGATAATAAGACTGAAATGGCTCAAAATCCTGAAGTTCAAAAGATGTATCTGCCATTACAAGGACTGCACACAGGCAAAGGGGTTTGCCCCAGCCAATGGGTGTTTTGGTGACCCTGAAATCTACAGAAAGAGACACCAGTTTAGGAACACCTATCCTATCACAATTTTACTGGAGCAGCAGCTTTGCAAGTCAATAGCCTCAAAGAGTGTTACATAAAAGTTTTATGGACTGAAATTACAAAACTTTCCTAAATTGTGCTAAGTTTTGTATTGCATTTTGTTCACTGCCCAAAATATATATTTCTTGTCATGTTA